>NC_052532.1:28089046-28392546 GCF_016699485.2 Gallus gallus
ATATATTGAAATAGGCTAACTCACTGCACTGTATACTGTAGACTTGTATAAATTTTATTTTTCTTCAGACATAATTGAAGATTTTATGAATTTTACTGCAGTTTGGAAGGGTTAAGCTTAGCATACTGAGTTTTGCTTCAATGAGCCCTCTAATATTAATATATTATTTAATATTTCTTCTGTTAGAGCAGCCTGAACAGAGAAAAGTATCCAAAAGGACATTCTTCTGCTTCAAGGTGACAAGTCATCTAATGACCTCCTTTAGAAAGAAAGTCCTCCAGGGGTTGGCCACACCAATCTAACTTTGATATTTAGAGCCCTGCCTCAGAAAGATTTTGTTTCTCTGTTGGCTGTAAAGAGAGCTCAGCAAGAATAGAAAATCAAGAAAAAAACTGTCCTCTACAACTAATATCCTTTGAGTTAAAAATATGTTCATTCAAAACTCTGTGTTGCAATATTTGTTCACAGGTCAAAACCTGATGTGAGAACCAGAGCAATTTAGCTACAGAATTCACATGTAACTTTCATTAACCATTAGACTGGGAGAGCAGTCCCATCCTAGAGAATCCCATTACTCTACAGAAGAGAAAAATAAAGCAATGCCTAGCTTTCTTTAAATCAAGGAGATAGCCTCTTTAGTTCTCCTTAGAAGAGAAAAATCCTCTAGGTAACAAGCTACTTGCAGCATGAATTCTCTTTCTGAGCTGGAAGCCTTTTATATCTCTTAGCTGGAAAACAGGCTCCCATGTGGCTTCCTGTCTGCAGCAGCTATTTGTCTTGGCAAACAAGGCCAGCTGCCTTTCTGGGTCCTTGAAGGACTACCAGGCCTTGTGTAGTCTCCCCCATCTAAATTGCTCCAGAAGGGTAGACATGTTTTAACATAATAACAGAAGATTCTCCTATTTCAGAAACTACACTATAGTAGCACAATTCTTTTCATAGCACTCTTTCATGTAGAAAATTGCAAGGAGATTTACTGTAAATTTTCATACTTGCAGATATGCAACTTATTAGAAAAAAATAGTTAAAAAGTGACATCTGGTCTAAAAGTAAAAACTGAGCAGCATAAAAATAACTTTAAAATCATCTTCTGCTCCTTCTGACACCTCTCGAGAGAATGAGCACTGAATTAGACCTCTGTGTTATTTATACAGTATTCTAAAGCATTCATGATGCTTTGTAGATCAAATGCAATGACACTTTCGCTGACTTTAAAAGATAGACTAATTTTAAACTCACTGCAAGTTATGAGAACTGAATAAGGGGAGAAGGAGTGAGGAAAGGAATATGTTACACTAATATTATCCTATAGAAAAAGATTCAAGGATGTAAGAAAACTGCTCACAGGTTTTTTTGTTGTTGTTGTTTTTTCCTGAAGTTCGTTTTCCATATACCTTCATCTGGGCTGAAGGCTAAAAAAGTGCCTGCTGTATTATCTTCACCCACATTTTTGTGGCACACTAAATTGCTGTTTGTATCTATTTTCTGCATAGATGGAGAACAGATGATTGTAGCTGAAAATAAGAAAGCTGTGAGACCTGTAAAACAGGAACTTTGAAAAATTCCTTCACAGAAACAGTTTTGCAGACTGTCATTCTCAATCATCAGAATTGTTTCCTTACTGAACACAAAGCAGAGTTCAAAATCCTTCTAATTTAGTGTGCTCAACCTGACCAGAAGATTTTTCAAGAAGCAAGCATATCAGAAAATGCTATTGAGATCCTATCATAAATATTATTGTTTATTTTTTTTTTAATTGAAAAAACAGTTATATATTATGGTCTCATTTCTTACTAAAATATCTTAATATGTTTCCTCTGAAAAATATCAACAAGAAGTCCTGTTCAGGTATTTGTATACAAGTCAAGAGACATTTTTGCCCTTTTGAATGTCTTAAATAAAAATGTCTTTCTTTTCAATTTCATTTTTTTTTTCCTCCCATGGAAGGTTTCCCAGGTCTTTAATAAGGAACTAAATGCTATAGTATATATTTGATTTAGAAATTCCATAGCTATATTTACTTGGATTTTCAGATTGATGTGGCTCATGCTGTAATTTCTATTACATTTACTAAGTCTACTGTCCATAATGATATGCTGTGTTTTCTCCTCATAGAGTATAACACGTGTCAAGAGTTTACCTCTATCACTTGTGACTCACTGAAAGAATCAGCTCTGGTAATGGCACAATCTGAAGAGCGGGGGATTATGGTGTATAGGATGGTTTTCCAAGCTGAGGAAACTCCAGTGGAGTTAGAGTGGCTGATGATGCATGGGCAAGGCCAGCAACAACTTCACACCAACAAAAGGTGCTAGGAAGTATGAGTGATTAGATTATGGTATGACAGCTTGTGCAGGAGTGTGTAGAGAGCTGCTTGTCACAGCATCACTTCCAATGGAGGTTGTAACCTGTTCACAACACATATCAGCTAACAGAAAATTCTAACCTTTCCAGGCTTTTTTCTAACATATAAATAAGTTTTAAGTCTTGGATTGGCCATAAAACATTAAAATAATGGGTTGATCAATATTCATTCAACTTAGTCATACATACACACTGATATTATCCTACATGCTGATTGAAAAGAAAAAATATTAATGCTTACAATGTTATTGTTATTTATTTCATACCCAGAAATTGAAGCATTACCCAGAACACAATGATTTTAATTGAACCGTTTGCAAATGTCACCATTACTAAGGACATGTCATGAGATAAAGGTGAATTCATGACAAATGAGAAGATATAAAGATGTTTAATTTCCTGTTAAGCTGCACTAAAAATTCCATATAAGTCCCTTCTGATCACTCACCACTTTTGTCTGAACTTACAGCATTGTTCATTTAAAAATCATTCAAAAATGTAATTGTTCCTTTCACCTCTTCTTGTCCATTTCCTTCTGTTTCTCATACTGATTTTCACGTTGTTATAAAAAGACAGATACCAATCTTTTAAAGAAAGATCTTGACATGGCAAGTCAAAGGTGTTCAAAAATGAAGCACATTTATCTGATGTAGTGATGCTAATTTATGCTAGTTTTATTGCAGAGAGTGGGAAAAGACAGATTTCTATTTCATCTGAACTTAAAAAACTGGCACGTGACTTCAAGCATTGTCCTCAGAATAAGGGCTAGACTTAAACTCTAGGCAGCGCTCACTTAATAGATGATAACAATGTAATTTTCTATGTACTGTAACACTATAAAGGTCAGTCTGCTCTTAAGTTGAATTAAAAAAAAAAAAAAAAAAAAACAGGAAAAGGAAAATACCAGCTTGTTTTTCTATAACATACTGGTTAACATTTTCTTGAGGAGAAGATTTTACTAATTATATTTAAACATAATACCTAACTGACAGCATATCTTTTTTTCTATGATCTCCTCAAAGACTGCAAACCTTTTTAAATATATTTGATTTTTGAAATTGCTCACCATGGGAAATCCAACTCATGTACTGGAAAAATATAAACCGCAATTGTAATTAAACCTTTATCAGAAATCAGAATCACCTTTATGAGGAGCAGGAATAATCTGCCCCATGTGTTATTACAGTGTTAGTATGTGACGTCGTGGTTTAGTTTCACAATGGTAAGTCAACGTTTCCAACTTCCCAAGAAAAAAAAAATGAAACCTGCGTAGGTTTTCATCATATCACACAAGCATGAAATTTAAGTTAAAAAAAATATATTGCTAGCAAATTTAGAGTACCGAGCTGCACAAAGCTATAAAAGCAAATAATGAAAGCCAGCCCATCTTAAAGAGCTCTCAGTAAAACATTACTCTCCCCTGAAAAATTAGATTGTCCAAAGTCATTTAAATTTAGTTTTTAATTAAATAAGTGAGTAAGCATTAGTCTGTTTTGTTGTGTGGTAAAGTAAAACAAGAAAGAGAAGTCAAGTGACTTATTGATACTGAGGAAAGACATCAGATCATCAGTGTTAAAATGAGAGCATTTAGTAATCCGTGCATTAAGTCTACAACTTTTAACAAACAAATCAGTGCCCTAGACATAATGCTATCCATTTCTATATGTAAGTTACCAAAGATATTTTCTAGAACAAGCTCAAGCTGCATGCTAGACAAAAATATGTTCTCACACAAGTTATAGTACATATATTTGTGATTAAACATTTTGAAATCCCCTTCTATGAATTTTCTTTTATATTTGCAGAAAATATTTTTTTGTTTGTTTCAACAAAAACTTCTAGTACTGTACTCAGCTGCCAGAATATCCATAAAAATGAAGTGGAGAGCATGAGAACACATCTTAAACAAATTTATTTTGACTTGGAATCATTCCCTTTCTGAATTCTTCATTTGAGTAAAATTTCAATTGAAACATTTCAGATAGTAGGTACTATTACTTTTAGAACATATTAGTGGTACAAAATAATATCAGATTTTATCGGTTAGTTTCAAATATCTAAGATGTACCAGAAAAGTGCTTGATCCATTCATGTAATTTTAGGTAAAAATGAAGAAGCATCATCACTTCCAAGTGTTCAAAACATTAATCCCAATATACGTATGCTAAAACACAGCTAAATCTGCATGAGAATAATGCATGCATATTGCTACTTAAAATCTGTCTTTTGACCATGACATAATTTCTATTTGAAGTGTAGGTTATATGTACCTTGTAAATCTGCCCATATTTTCATGGATAGATATTGTAATAAGAACTGCAAATGAGTGGTTAAATGTAAGTCAAATGAAGGTTTTTAACCAGATACACATTAGAAAAACAAAACAAACAAACAGCACAAAAAACCCCCACAACTCACTATGTCTAGATCTTCAGTATAAATAGGGACAAGATTCAATGATTAATGGAAAGTCCTATAAATTTGAATTGGAAAAGAAGACTTTCAGTATGCACACATTTAGATAACTTCCTATGTACACTCATCTTTCTTTACAGGTAAGAAAGATTAGAATTCATAGGAAACCAGACATTAACAGCAGCTACTTGGAATAAGGCTATGTGACATACTGTATAGATAAGAGACTGAGAAGTGAGGAAAGTGGTAATCTACAATCCTGTTAAGACAGATATTTAAAAACTGTGTTATGGTGCTTTACAGTTATCCCTTCATTAATGTCTCGTGGTTCCATATGACCTTATAGACCTTAAGATTTAATTTATTTTCTTCATAAAATTAATAAACCCTAACACAGAATTTAAATGGGGTTTCTATTTAAAATACCATATACCTGCCAAGAATTTTAAGTAGTAGTCTTGTTTAAAGAGGATGATTATATGGGAACTGATTTAACTTAATATACTTGTAAGAGTGCTCATTAGTGGGAAATGTTATTCAGAAAAAATGTACTTAAGAGATTTGCCACATTTGATTTTTTAAATTTTAAGTGCAGAGGTGTTGTCTCTGATTTCTCAGGTGCCACTTGATAACATTATCAGTATTTCTTGCTTCCCAGCAGCATCCTCATGTCATGAAACTTCTCATGAGACAAATAGAATTGGAACTTCTAAGTACTTAAAATACTATCCAAGCCTGAACTTATCTAGGACACCAAGAACTGGTTAAATTCCTGAAAGGTGGCATTTTAAATTATTGCAAATATGTAGAAATCTGTAGCTGAATGATGAGGTGTATAATACAATGTCTTCTCTTTCAGTAGCTGCAGTTTATTTCAGCAAGATTTTAATGAGCTGATAAACTTGTTCTCCAGAGCTATTCAACAAATGATAATGTATTTATACCTCCATAAACTAGAATCTCCTCAAAGAAATTAGCCATTAAATCCATATACTGAGTCTTTTTTTTTATGTATATTGAATCTGAATAAGACTAAATATAGAAAATTCTGTCAGACAGGGATATCTACTGGGGTAAAACTATATTGTTTTCTCTTCACTTACATATCTCCTTAAAGATAAGTGAGAAGAACACTGAGACATTAATTTTGTCATTTAGAACTTGAGTAAACTAGGGCTCATTTTGTAATCGCAGTGAGAGATTACATGAAAAATGCAAATCAGAATCAAAGACAATACCAGGCATACATGCCACCACTGTAGGACAACATGATCAGAACTTCTTGTTCAGACTTACATTCTATGGCAATGTCTCCCAGACACTTTCCCTGGATTATTTATCTTTTTCCTCTTTGGAAACTGATTAGTGCTACCCTACTGACACTCAACATGTTCACATCTCTATTGTAGATCATAGCTGAACAAGCTTTTAAGAGCACAAATTTTTAAGACTTTGAAAATTTGAAATGACTGTTCAGCAGGGAATGAGTGTTATACCAAGAACCCAAAGCACCAGCTCTGAAAGTATAGGTTGTTTCAGTGATCATATTCAGAGTCTCAGATGCTGTGACTTTATTACTACGTGGGGCAGCCCTCAGGATAGCCTCAAGGCCTGCAGAGGTGCCCATCTACCTTATTTGTTTATTGAATCACCCCACAGGCTAGCTCTGGGATAATTCTCCTGGTATTCCTGGATGGTAATGACAGTTTGGGATGTACCAAATCCATAGGCACCAACATTTGTGTGTAGCCTCCAGCTACTGTATTTGTCGTTTCAGTGACAGCAAGTAGGGATAAAAGAAAATAGTCTGGAGATTATTCCTTGAGGGAGCCTTTAGGTACTTCCTAGGAGGACCCAAAATGTTTGCTGCCTCAAGGGCAGAAGAGATTTCTTGCAGCCCAAATTTAGATTGCAGACAAATAAGATAATGAATATTAAACATGCATTCATGGCAAATTTGAAATCTGAACATTAATAACAATATAGATATACTCAAAGAGTAGTTGCTTCTGAAGTAGCAAACATTTCACTCATATTTATGAGACCTACAATGAAAGTAACTCATCCCATTTCAATATTTTGGCCCATAACATCAGAGGTGGATGCTGGTGATATGGCAATAAGGTCTGAATCTTCCCACCACTATTCAGTTATATTTTATTGCTGTATGACAGATGGCAGCGGAAGAGCAGTCTGACAGAATGGCGTCTGACATGGAAGTGTGTATGAAAAGAAAAGATGTGTCAGTGAATTTATTAATGCATAAAAAATGGCACCCATTAGCATCCATCGATGTTTGCTATACGTTTATGGAGACCAAAGAGTGGATATGAGCATGGTGGAGTGGTGAGTGGTACATTTTAGCAGTGGCATCAGAGACAGTGAGTAACCTCCACTGGTGCAGATTTTTGTGAGGTTGGCATGTAGCTCTTGTTTATCACTGGAAAAAAAATGCTTGATTATTGTTATTATAAGTTGCTTGGTTATTATGTTGCAACTTAGTGTTTTGTAGCTGAGAATTTACTCCATCAAATAATGATATTGTGCTCTTTGTATCTATTGTAGTTTCCATGGAGATAAATAGGAGGCATTACTTTTGGAGTGACCCACTTATTTATGAGTACTTCCAGTTAACTACACTCTACTATATTCAAGAAATCATTTTATAAAAACCTAATGTTGAAAAAATTATGGTCAAATGTATAGATAAAAGATTGAAGGTTCAATAAATTATGAGGTTCAATTGAAGGTTCAGTATATAATAAAGTACAATAAATAATGAAGTGTAAGAGAAATAGCTTCCTTTCTATTAAAAAGGTCCTTGTTAGGTTGCATGCAGGAATAAGTAACAGAATCTTCATTTACTCAACTGAATATTTTGCCTTGACAAGGAATGAGTAAAAAAAAAAATTAGGTATTGTTCCAGTTAATTATCTCATTATGTAATCTAAGTGAAATATTTGTCAAAAATGGTCACAGAACATGCTGTAAAAGTCAGATTTCTCTTGCTACAGAAACAGTGTCATTAAGTCTTCTAATAGAATATAATGTACTCTTATGGTATAAACTCCTTAATAAAATAGTAGTCAGAATTTAAAGGTCTGAAATGATCTAGACAGATGTTAGCAAGATTTCTGTTGCAGAACTTAATAACCTACAGTAATTTATGAGATAGAGGGCTGAAGATGTTGTCTGGGTTAAAAATTGTGAGTACTTAAACTTGGACCAGCAATTGAAATGTAATTTCTTTGTGATCATCACATCATGAACAAAGTAACTGCACAGCTGGTGTTACTTGCATCTTTTCTCATAACCTTTCTGTCTTGTTTATCTCTGAGTCTAGACACTGGAAGATGGCCTGAGAATTTCGTATCTCTTTCTGGGACAAAAGGTATTATATGCCAATGTTTTATACTGTTAATCCCTCCCATATTCGGATTTTAAATCCAATTCACTTTTAAGTCAAAGACAGAAATTTATTTCTTCAATGATAACATGCAAATAGAATCATACTAGGGAGGTTTAGGTTAGATATTAGGAGGAAGTTTTTCGTACAGAGGGTGGTTACACACAGAAACAGGTTGTCCAAGGAGGCTGTGGATGCCCCATCCCTGGAGGCATTCAAGGCCAGGCTGGATGTGGCTCTGAGCCTGGTCTAGTGATTGGCAACCCTGCCCACAGCAGGGGGATTGAAACTAGATGATCATTGTGGTCCTTTTCAATGCAGGCCGTTCTATGATTCTATGATGATTCTATGATTCTACAGATAAGAGATACAGATCACATAAGATCACATCAGAACTTTGGATATTTTAACTAAATACAATTGCATCTCCACTTGCACTTACAATTGTCCTGACTCTGCTTATAATCACTACTCCAATATGGTTTTCTCAAAGTTTGCAGATTACTAGGGCTGTGTTTCAAACCAAATTACATCCATAGTCCTAATACTCACGCATTATTAATAACATGAATATTTGGCTCTGAAATAAATGTATACAGTAAGCAAAGTCCTTAAGCTGCTGCTTAACCTTCGATTTCATCAATATATAATGTGACAGAACCAAATGTAAACAAATTCATCATGTATGTAAAGTAACTTCTGATTTAGTTATTCTGAAATATAACAAGGTTAACAAAATTATACTGAAGCTATTACAACTGAAATGAAAATATAATGCATTTTCATGGTGCTGTTTTAGAGTCTTAGTACGAACAGTATTCATATGATTTTTCAGTTTGATTCATCTTGCAGAGAATGTGTTCAAAGTAATATCATAAAATGTACTTGCACTCTCCCTAAGCTTCATACATCTGTTTTATGGTTTACTTGGATAACAAACATTTTTGTTGTTCAAATGTGTAATAAATATGACAGACCACCTCATACAGCCTGCAAGGTATAAGGAAGAATAAGCTCTGTATGAACAGAATAGATAGCCAGTAAAAGACCAGGGCACTGTGATTCATCTGCCTTCAAATATGGCCTCTTTTCCTGTGACAATCAATAGATAATTTGCTCAAGGGGCATATAGTCCTTTATGAACAATGTCCAAACTTCTATCATAGGACTCATGTCACTTGGTTCAGCATTTATTTGCCGGTGTTAACAAAATTATATTACTTTGGGCAGTTCAGATGCTTTTGTGGCCTACATTATTTCAAAAAATGAATTTCTGTTCCAGCAAGGGTGTCAAATGAAGGTTAGGTTTATATACACTGTAAATTACTATTTTCTTAATAGAGTGTTTTATTGTTGAGTATTTATTAAATACTCAAACAGGCTCCCAATTCTACACATGCACTTGAATAACCAGAAAAGTGGTCTCTCAGTCTCCTTCAGAAAGCCCCAGTTCTTGCATTTGTGATTCCATACAACATCTATCCAGAATGGGTGTTGTAAACTGCAAAGTGGTTTTACCGGCATTTTACCATAAAGAGATGTACGTTTGTATCTTCCTAGAATGAAGTCTTGTGTACAAGCATATAAAAAATATGATTCAGATTCAATTCTGATTTAGTATCTGCCTATTTTACCAATTTCTACTTGGACTGGGGCCACAGAGAAGAATTTGGGGTTCACTGAATCAGAGATAAATCAAAAAAGTGAGCATGGTTGTATGAATAAGGATCCCTGAATCAGGATTACAAGAAATAAAGAAAGGGGAGCAATAAGCAAAATGCTGAGACAAATCTGACAAATCAAAAATGGATATAATAACATGGATTCAACTTCTCAGTCACACTAGTTGATGAGGTATCAAACTACAGACACCAATTCCACAAAGATCAACCTGGATGTTGCAGCCAATAAGATGGTAAATCAGAATGATTGGAAGTGTATAAAACTGAAGGGCTCTGCAAACCTATGAGGAGTGAGGAGGGGGTAGGGAGAGTAGAATTAACAAAAGGAGTGGATGAGTAGAAAAAGGTAGAAAAGAACTGGTCATTTGTAAAGCTGTGCGAGTCAGTACGCTTGTCTGGCCATGTCCTGCACTTGATTACAGCAGTCAGTCTCACCTTATGCTTTTCTCTCAATAGATATTTTCTTAACTATCTCTCTACATATCCACACTTCCTCTCCTGTACATATGTGATCTTCATGGATTAAGTCCCAGCTACCAGTGAGACCTGGATGTGCTGAGTGAACCTCAGTACAAGCTACCGAACACAGGTCGGGGAATGGGCACCCTGGCCTGTGGTGACAACTACTGGAGCAAGTATGGGGATCTCAGCATCAGTCTGTGTCTATGTACCTGTCATAGAGATCTAATGGCATATTTCAGTCCCTGGAACCAATGCTGAGAACTCATAACCTGTTTTAGCATAAATACACAATTAATGAATAAGTTACGTGCATATGCATATCTACTCACAGAAATGCAAAGTGTTTTTAAATATTCCTGAAAGGAACATCTAGCGATGCATTAGTGACAGAATCCCATAACAAATTTTCTTACTTATTAATATTAAATTATACCATATTAAATTGTCTTACTTAAACTAAACCTATAGTACCAACTAATCCACTAGGCATACTCAAAAATACGTTAATGACACAATTGTTTTGGTCAACAGAAAAGGAAGAGCAGGTTAAAAGCTTGCTTTTCTCTTTTTATACAACTGAATATAATCTATAGGAGTTGTTCCTTTGAGAAAAATTTAATAATCATATGTAAAAGAGCATTCAACATTTCTGAATGTGAAAATTATTTCCCCAAAGGAATCTCAAGTCAGTCATGCACATAACAATGTTATTAGGTCAATGGGCCTTTATTTTTAACTTTACTTACAAAATTCACCAAGAAGAAAATTATATTTGCTGTTTTCAACCTTACATTTTCAGTAAGCATTAAGACATAGCGTCACTTCAACTTCAAGCACAGATGGTTTGCTATTAAAGTGTCAGAATAATGGAAACTGAACAGTAGCATTATTCATCAGTACTTAAAGTAGAAATGGGTTGTTCAACATAAAATTAAAAATTGAGGAAGGATAATTATAGTACAAGAAAATGTCACATTTTCTATTGAATCTTGTTTTTATATACAATAATAATATTGCTACCTTGGACTTCAAGAGAGTAAATTTTGACTTCTTCCAGGGTCTACTTGGAAGAATCGCATGTGTTAGGGCCACAGAAGGCAGAGAGGTTCAAGACAGCTGCTTAATATTCAAGCGTCACTTCCTACAAGTTCAAGATCGGTGCTTGCCTAAGAGTAAGAAGTGAAACAAAGAGAACAGGAGACTTGCATAGATGAGTAAGGACCTTCTAGCAACACTCAAACAGAATGTGGAATATACCGGTTGTAGAAAAAGAGACAAGCCATGTGGGAGGATTATAAGGAAGTTAGAGTAAGCAGAGGTGCAATGCTGAAGACTAAGACCTATTTGGAACTAAATCTGGTGAGGAACATTAAGGACAATGTTCTTCAAATACATCAGTAACAAAAGGAAGACAAGGGAAAATGTGTGCCTGCTGATGAATGGGGTGGGTGCCCTGGTGACAAAGGACACAGAGAGGGCAGAATTATTGAGTGCTTTCTTTGCTTCAGTCCTTCCTGCTAAAGCCAATCCTCAGGAATATTTGGCTCTGGAGACAAGGAAGAAATTCTGGAGGAAGGAAGACTTTCCCTTGGTCAGGGAGTATTGGGTTAGAGATCATTTAGGCAAACCTGAAGCACACAAATCCGCTGGCCCTGATGGAACTCTCCTACAAGTGCTAAGGGAATTGGTGAATGTTATTGATAGGCCACTCCCAAATCATCTTTAAAAGATCATGGAGAATGACAGAGATGCCTGAGAACTGTAATAAAGCCAGTGACACCCAAATTTTCTAAAAGGGCAAGAAGAAGGACCCAAGAAACTACAAGATAGTCAGCCTCACTTCTGTCACTAGAAAGATGATGGGACAGTTCAGACTGGATGTCATCTCTATGCACTTGCAGGAAAAGAATTTGAACAGGAGTGGTCAGCATAGATTCACCAAGGGGAAATAATGTTTAAGCACTCAATTGCCTTCTATGAGGTAGTAACCAGCTGAGTAGATGAAGGAAGAGCAGTAGATGTTCTCTATGTTGTCTTCAGCAAAGCTTTTCATGTTGTCTTCTGTATCACCCACACAGGTAACCTCAGAAAGTGTGGGTTGGATGAATGGACTGTGAGGTGGTTTCAGACATGGTTGAATGGCAGAGCTCAGAGGATTGTGATCAGTGCTGATGAGTCTAGTTGTAGGCCTTTAGGTAGTGGTACCTCCTAGGGGTCAATACTGAATCCAGTCTTGTTCAATTTATTCATCGGTGACCTGGAAGGAGTGACAGAAAGCAACCTCAGCAAGTCTGATGATGATACAAAATTGAGAGAAGTGGTTGATGCCCCAGAGTGTTGTGCTGCTATTCTGAGAAATCTGGACTGACTGAAATGTTGGGAAAAGAGGAAGTTCAACACAGGCATCTATACCTGGGGAGGAATAGCTGCATGCACCAATACAGGCTGAGACTTGACCTGCTGGAAATTAGTTCTGCAGAGAAGGGCCTGGTGGACAACAAGTAGACCATGACCCAGAAATGTGTCCTTGAGGCCAAGAAGGCTAAAGATATCTTGGATCTCTTATACTGCATTAGGAATAATATTGTCAGAACATCAAGGGAGGTTATCCTTCCCCTCGACTCAGCCCTGGTAAGGCCTCATTGGGAGTGCTGCTTCCATATCTTGGTTTCCCAGTTCAAGAAAGACAAGGCACTTCTAGATGGGCCACGAAGATGCTTAGGGGCCTGAAGAATCTTCTTTATGAGGAAAGGGTGAGAGACTTGGAAATCTTCAGCTTGGAGAAGAGAAGACTGAGAGGAGATCTTATTAATGTGTGCAAATATATTAAAGCAGGCTGTCCGGAGAGTGCAACCAGACTCTTTTCGGTGGTGTCCAGAAACAGAATAAAAGACAACAGGACCAAACTGGAACACAGGGAGTTCCATCTGAGTATGAGGAAAAACTTCTTTATTGTGAGGGTGACAGAACACTGGAGAAGATTGCCAAGTAAAGTTGTGAAGTGTCCTTCTCTGGAAATATTCAGAACACTCCTGGATCCAATCCTGTGCTACGGTGCTTTCAGAGACCCTATGTGAGGAGGAAGGTTGGACTAGCTGACCTCCAGAGCGTCCTCCCAACCTTAATTATTCTGTATGCATGAAGATTTCCTAGATCTAAGCAAGCCTGTGTAAAATTCATTTGATTCCTTATGCATTTGTAATTTGACAGTGATATTTAATATATGATCAACTATCGGAGTTTTATGTGCATTATTTCCTTACTTTTTCATATATGATTTAGCAAATATGTTATTTCAATAAAGTACTTGCATTCATTCCAAGATTCCTTTCTTCAGAGTCAGATTATTGCATAATTATACCCTGCTGTCTCAAACAAAAACTCTGTTTCTTCTGGCAGTTTACCCTCAAACATGTGTAAGATAATGTTATTTGCTAGTTTTTAACTGCTATAGTTTCAGAGATAGCTTTGAGATTATATTTGGACCAAGTCGTTCTAATACACTGTTTACCCTAGTTTGTCTCTCTTCTTTTTATTTTTTAACATTTGTACCAGATATTTTCCAATGTGAAGAAATTCCACAGTTTAGTTATGCATTATAAGAAAACAATTCATTTTCAAAAATAAACCATTTGCTTCATATATTATTAGGTTATTGTGTTCTAAGAAATGGTAATTCTCTCCCGTGGTTTGGTCCATAATATATTCATTTTATTATATTTCCATTTTTCCACTTAGCCACTTTCCCACAGACTGAAAGCATTAGTCCATCTTGTTCTTTTCTTATTATACTTTATCTTGAGGCAAATGTATAAGAACTGCATCTGTTACCCAGGATTCAGGAAAGATTACAATTTCAAGGATTTCAATTTATACACTTATGATCATTCTGTTCTATTTTATCTGATTTACAGTAGCACCAGATAGTTTTCCCACCTTCTCAACTGCTCTCAGAGACTAGGATTCTTTTATCTCCCATTAAGCAATCCCTAATACCTTCAAAATATTTCCTATATTAATTACAGTGAAAATAAATCTGTCATCATGTAGGTACAGCTCGGGGCAGTTCCCTCCTTTCATCTTTTCCACTGTCTCAATTTACAACTTATCATTTTTGGATTCCCCTAAGACAGCTCCACTTCTTTAGGGGCCCTTTATGTCAGACTTATTAAAACCCTGGAAATATATGTACATTGTAGTAATTGGATCTTCATTATCCTCACATTCTAAGGATGCATTAATGTTAACATTAGCTTAATACAACTCCTCTCTGACACTGGAGTACACTAGCAGGAGCAAGACTGAGTTTCATATTCTCTACAATCTGATGCCTGCATGTTGAGAATCGCCTCTGGATTTTGTTAGCTCCTAAACTATAAGCAGGACAGTGATAATTGGCATGAGTCAAAAGCCTGCAATAGAGTATTCTTACAATTTATTGGTGTAAAGAATCGGGTTCCACTGCCTGGGAACATTCCCAAAGTAGCAGTTGACATTTTTACAGTACTGTATTGATTTTGGACAGAAAGACTATTCTCTACAGAATCTGTATTGATTCTTCCTCCTTCTCTCTCTCCCTCTCTTCCCTGTTAGTTCCAGTCTTTACAGTTTGCCTGAAGTTAAATCAGATTTACCAGTTCATTTTCTAGTTCTCTCCAGGACTATTTTTAAAATGGATATCCTATTTGATTGTTTCCATCCTTCTGATTTAACTGGTAGTTAGCAGCTTTGTATTTGATTACCTATAATGTTACTGGCTGTATATAATCACTTCATGGAAAAAACTTATTAATAATATTATTGGCTAATCTTAATAGCCATTTACTGATACTTCAATTTAAGACAGTTTCTCAGACTGCTTCTTCTTTAAAAAATAAAAAAGGGTAATTGTTATGGTTGCATTAGGAGAATACAAACGCTGTATATTTTATCTGTCTACTATGGTCAGATATTCCTTAAGTACTTCTTTAACATCTATATCATCTTCAGACACTCGACAGTTCTTTGGCAGCCATCCTTTCTTTACTGTACTCAAAACAAAGCTCTGTGGGAAGTTTTAAAGTTTCTAGCAAGTCACTACTAAACAGTTTTTCAAATCTGCCATTTTTAACCCACCAATATATCCTCTCTTCTCCTACTTGATTCATTTGCAGGTAAGTTTCATCTCTTAAACAAAGTTTTGTTTTGTTTTGTTTAATTTCTAATAGTCCCCTCTACTCAGATGTTTATTAGTTCTTTTTGGTCTTTTAGATTGATCTACAGAAATTCTGTCTCACATATGGTTTCCAATTATCTATACTGTGTGCCTGAGAGAATTTAGGCATTATCTCTCCAAAGACTTCTTCTAACAGTTATTTAACTATTTTATTAATATTTATAAATCTTTTCTTACTGAAGGGAAACGTTGCAGTTGACTTTTTGTAGCTCTTTCTGAATACAAAGGTATTTAATAAGAGTCAGGGTCCAAAACACAAACTTCCTCTTCAATGTTCAAGAAAGCTTAGTATGGAGTCTATACGGCCTGTCTGAACTAACACTTTCACAGCTGCCTGCAGCAGAAATAAATAAAAGAAATATCTTAGTTTATCAAGGTTCATCTGCTTTATCTCCTGGAGGTAGAGAAGGTCTTGAATGGGCCAAAGCAGCAGTGAAATCTTTGTTATTAAAATGATAAATAGAATGCCATTGTCTATTATTTATAAAGGAACTTAGCAGCCAGGTAGACAGCTCTTGGCATTCTTCATCTTGGAGTACTTCAAACATTTAGGTCTCCCAACCCAGCAGAATATCTTCATCATGAAGTTATCATAGATACATTTCCCCATCTATGGCCCAGAGAGAAACATTTACAAAACTACTGGATAACAAAAACACATTTGCAGTGAAGGCAGCGCACTGGGACTTTGAGATTCTGTTTCTTACTTTGTTTTTCTTCTTCTGTTTAGATACTGCAGGGCTTACGTCCCCACAAGGCACTCTTTTTACAGCTAAATATTCTCCTTGACTCAGATATATTACACAGATCACTCCCAATATCCCCCAATATCAGTACAAACTGATTTATGAAGGGGTATTGGGATACACTGCCTTGCTGTAAAGATCTTGGGAGAACTGGTGGATGGCAAATTGGACATGAATCAGCAATGTGCCCCTGCAGCCCAAAAAGCCAGCTGTATCCTGGGCTACATCAGAAGTGTGTTCAGCAGGTCAAAGTGGTCCTGCCCTCTACTCTGCACTGATGAGATCTCATCCAGAATACTGAATGCTGATGTGTATCTGAAGTGGGGTTCTGAGAAAGAAAGAAAGTGAAAGTCTCTTCAGCAGTGTTCTCTTCCACCATAAAATATGTAAAAACTGATCTTACCACACCATCATAAAAAACAAACTAGAACTTTTAGGTATGAGAAGACCAGGATTATGGGGTACACAGAGTCTTGCTACATTAGTTTACCTAAATAACGCATTTTTTTTTTTTATGGAAAATTTTTATGAGCCTTGAAATGCAACAAAGGATGGACTAAAAGTACATTCAGCATCTCTAAAAATGAAGAGTGTACTTTCAGTATATAGTGTGCTTCATGTGTTCTCTGGGTAATAATTTCTTGACAGTAGCATCCCGGAGCATTTATTTTTTGTTGTCTTCAAATGCTATTAGAACAAATATTTTTTTTATTGATGTTTATGAATAGAAACTGACATTTCAAAACAAAACGTAAGTCTGTAGATTGTTCTTTGTTGTATTTCAATATGACTGAAGGAACAAAATAATGTCCTGTAATGCAAGCATTTTTATAGCGATTGAACGTCAGTGTGCAGCATGCTAAATTTCATTATGATGCTGAATGTACTAGGAAATGTATTAATTTATTTTGCTTATGGCTGATAATGCCATGAGAATAAGCTCTGGGATGTTGCTATTTACACAGCAAATCTTAGATGACATTTCTAAATAAAATTAAAATGTTTTCAAATTTCTCTTTACTGGTTGTTGGCGTGGCCAACACTCAAAATTATGAAGGTTAAACATTACAATTTAAATGCAAAACTCATGCAAATTTTATAATTCATAACATTCATCTGCAGCCTAAAATAACCTATGCATGATGAATGTATGGAGAATTTCACCTTATCCTCTTTCATTCACTCATGTATATTTCAAGATGCCCCCTTTTCCAGTGTCTTTGTTCAAGATGATAGCACAACTATCAGCTCCAGTGAAGCTGAAAATTTTAAGATCAAAAAGGTTGAAAAGGTATCCCTACTGGGCAGCTCCCCAGAAAAGCATTAGGCAATTTGACAACATATTGGAGTACAGGAAGTTTATATAGCTGATAATGTGGGACAAAAAAAAAAAAAAAAAGACAAGAAACAGCTTTAGAAACAGGAAGGAAGATTCAGTTGCTAACAGAAAAAGCCAAAATCACAGGTCAGTGCTGTGGTACTTGATCTGTGACAGACAGACACAATTTCTTTCCTAACCTGGATGTGAAAGGGATTGTTAACCTTTACTGAAATCAAACTCAAAGTGTATCCAGGGTACCTCTATGTATTTATTATGATGGGAAGAAACAAATTTGAGTGTTTAAGAGTTTCCCAGGTGTTATCAGAACCAAGTTGCAATTTCATAAGTAGTTTCAATGGTTTTGGAGGGTTTTCTTTCTGTACTCATAATTTATAATTTCTGGACTCATAATGTACATAACACAATAATAATCTGTACTCAAAAGTTCAAAGACAGGGAACAGTCTTTGGGATTGTGTTTAGAAGATCAGACCTACCATCCTAAGGCTGCTATATGAGCCTTTTCCTTCCCATTCACAGGGAACAAAAGATAAAAGGCAAGAATAATTTGTTTAAACTAAACTGGGCTGTGCTGTCTACATGACAAAAAATAAAATATGGATGATAATATCAAGGCTTAAGATCATGAATGCAGAATTATTTTTAAAAAATTATGTAAAAAAGGAAAATCTCTACTAAAGCTATACCCGAAATATCACCGCAGATAGTTCTGCATCAAGATACCTGACTTATTACTCAGTATTGCAAGAATTTCAGTACAGTAAATTATTTTAGGTTAATCTGTAGAGATTTCTTTTCACAATAAGGAGAGGGAGAGGGAAGAGAATGGAAGGGAGGGGAAGGGAAGGAAAGGCAAGGGAAGGGAAGGAAAAAGGGAAGGGATGGAAAAAGGAAAGAAAAAATTAGAACAGAACATAGAGGAGAAGAGAGGAGAGGAGAGGAGAGGAGAGGAGAGGAGAGGAGAGGAGAGGAGAGGAGAGGAGAGGAGAGGAGAGGAGAGGAGAGGAGAGGAGAGGAGAGGAGAGGAGAGGAGAGGAGAGGAGAGGAGAGGAGAGGAGAGGAGAGGAGAGGAGAGGAGAGGAGAGGAGAGGAGAGGAGAGGAGAGGAGAGGAGAGGAAGGAAAGGAAAGGAAAGGAAAGGAAAGGAAAGGAAAGGAAAGGAAAGGAAAGGAAAGGAAAGGAAAGGAAAGGAAAGGAAAGGAAAGGAAAGGAAAGGAAAGGAAAGGAAAGGAAAGGAAAGGAAAGGAAAGGAAAGGAAAGGAAAGGAAAGGAAAGGAAAGGAAAGGAAAGGAAAGGAAAGGAAAGGAAAGGAAAGGAAAGGAAAGGAAAGGAAAGGAAAGGAAAGGAAAGGAAAGGAAAGGAAAGGAAAGGAAAGGAAAGGAAAGGAAAGGAAAGGAAAGGAAAGGAAAGGAAAGGAAAGGAAAGGAAAGGAAAGGAAAGGAAAGGAAAGGAAAGGAAAGGAAAGGAAAGGAAAGGAAAGGAAAGGAAAGGAAAGGAAAGGAAAGGAAAGGAAAGGAAAGGAAAGGAAAGGAAAGGAAAGGAAAGGAAAGGAAAGGACTCAGTTGTGCAGTTTACTTGGTTAATATTTTTGCAGAAGCTTTGTCTCAGGTTGGTAACAGGCTCAGATCGAGACTGTGTGCTTTTTATGACACCGAAACCACCAAGCTGCAGTTTTCTTTTCATGAAATACACTATTTTAAAGAAGATCCTCTGCTGAGATAATTAGGCAGGAGCATTAAACCCAAAGAGTTCCATATTAAGCTCACTTATTCAATAAAGGGCCTGAATTCCTATAGTTCTGAATATTCTGAGCTGGCTTAGAGGATCTTGGTGAAAACAGTACTGAAAAAGCTATGCACAGTGTTGCTATGCTTACTGACTCAGGTCAATCTACAGACCTAGACACAGCCTCAAAATCCTCAGTATATAGACCCAGATAATGAATATGTATTAGAAACTGTGCACAACCTGGATTCTATACATCAAAATGGCAGGGGTAGCATAGTAGAAACTAAATGTGTACTCACTCATGAACACATAAATTTGATCGAAGCATTATTTAAAAAAAATGAAATAGGTGGGTTCTTTTTTTGCAAATGAGGAAGGATTGTATATTTTTGCAATGTCAGTTGACCTGAAATCGTAGTATTCCTTCTGAATATCATCTAAAAAGAATACAAATATAAGTAATGTAAAACGTACTGGACCCTATTTATTTTTTAATGCATGTAGAAGAAAGGTGGAGCTGGGATGCAGAATGACAAGGAAACACCTGGGACTCTTCGTCAAAAGTCACTGAGAAATTCAATTTACGAGAAAAACTGATCATACAATGTCTTCTGAAGGTAACAGGACAATAGGTACAGCAGAGGTAGAAATGATGGGGAAGAAGTTTGACCCTATAGAGTTGTGTACTTGGTATGGAGGTAGCTCCAACGTGAAGATAAATCAGTATAGCTTGTTACAAACATCACTGTGAAACAGTTTGTCACAGAAACCAAAGCAAAATTTACAGCTTCCAGGAAATAATTCAGCTTTAAGATTTAAAGCTCTATTCTTACATGCAGTGCTCATATAAGAATAGTAAGTTCTTAAACTTCAGTGTGTTTGCATCTTTTGAAAATAAGTGGATAGAGAATGCCTAAATGCATCAACTAATGGTCTTACCATTATTACTACCTTTAAAGACATAATAAATATTCCTGTATGTACTTCGTTAATAACGTGAATGCTGGGGTTTGATAAAGAACTTTAACAATAGCAGCTGTTTTCACCATAACAGTATGTATTGATACATGACATGTAAGTAGCTTTTATAAGTTTGAGTGTAACAGTTAATAAATCTGAAAAATGTTACCATCTCAGTCCCTAGAATGGGTGTTGATGAGGTATATGCAGTCATGCTTTCTAAAAAATATGTAAAGATAACAGTAATTATCTTCATATTCAGACACTTCCTTATTTTATCATATTTACAGGTGAGGATGATAGAACTTGTCATCCTATCTTTACATATAAAATTTATAAAATCTGTCCTCCAAAATTCCCTCTATGAGTAATAATGGGTGCTTTTTTTAGAAACTAAAGAGTCTACATGTGGTACCTGATCAAACTAAAATGGAACTGAAATGCTGTAATCTCATGAGTTGTCTTTTTCAGCCAGATGCCAGCTACTTGGTAATGAATGCAGTTCATTCATATTAAAATCAAATTTAATTTGATCACTGCTAATATAACTTGCAAAATACACATCAAGCTAATGTCAATTTTTTTTTGAAATGTATTCTAGTTTCAAAAGTTGTTACTTTTAAGAATCACTGTTTTCCATTTCTTTGCCTGTCTTTTATCCCAGATTTTCATTCTCTGCTCAAACCAATGCTTATATCTTGTTAGCTTGTTCTCCATTTTCCAAATAGATCCTGTCAAGGGTTCTCACTATACTAATAATCACAGATGTGAGTGCTGAAAAGCAATTTAGTTGAGGTTCCTTATCTAATCTGCTGCTTAATACTGTTAAATCTTGCCTTTATATGAATACACTTCCCTTCACTGAAAGTCATTTAGTCACAGTGTTCCTTCTCATAAGATTTCTAGGAAAAAAAGATAGTTCCCAAGTGAAGATTCAAAGCACAAATTGGCAAATTTTTGGGCAGTTAGGTATGGTCAGAAGGTAAGGACTGGTCAAGTTAAGGTGTCCTTAAGAGACTACACTTCTTTTAGTATGATCTTCAGCCCCTAGCTGAGATACAGTAAGAGACCTTATATTTAAGACATCATTGACAGAGGGAAACAACTGGATTTTATGCAAGTCCATCTTGCATCACATTTACATCAATCTACGATGTGCACAGGAGAGGATACTGTGGCTCATAATGGAGACAGTAATTTTTAAGTGAGGACAGTGTCTTTCCAAAGTGATACAAAGCTTCCTCTGATCCTCTAACATCCTTTTTTTTTTTTTTTTTTTTAATGATTTTCTCTGACACAGCTCCAGCTGTGCAATAAATACGTCAAATCAAACTTGCTCTATGAAAGTTTTTATAACCAAGAGCTATAGAACTACAATATACACCATTTTTTTTCACACGAGGGATAAAATTAAGACTTTAACTATTTATTTCTATGTTAAAAATTATAAAACATCTCCCCTGATGCCACTCCCATCCCCTCCCAAATTTCCTATGACTAGTTTATGGGGCCATATTTTGGGTGCAGAATATTTTCTCATCACTCTGCTACTAATAGTAGCTGATGACTAATAGCACGTCCAGAGGACATCCAGGTTCCCATTCAAGGGATGGTACACCTTCTGTATGAGGACAGACTGAGACAGGTGGGGCTGTTCATCCTGAAGGGAA
Source organism: Gallus gallus (assembly GCF_016699485.2). Lineage (NCBI taxonomy): Eukaryota > Metazoa > Chordata > Aves > Galliformes > Phasianidae > Gallus > Gallus gallus. Next base: position 28,111,035 of record NC_052532.1, read on the forward strand.
GGCTCTGGGTAGACCTGATAGTGGGCTTTCAGTATCTAATTGGAGGGCTATAAGAAAGAAGGGAACAGACTCTTGAGAAGGGTCTGTTGAGGTAGAACAAGGGGAAATGGTTTCAGACTAAAAAAGGGGAGATTTAGACTGGATATAAGGATGACATTTTTTACAGTAAGAGTGGTGTGGCACTGGAACAGGTCCCCCAGAGAGGTGGTGGAAGCCTTGCCCTTGGAGACATTCAAGGTCAGGATGGATCAGGCTCTGCACAAGCTGATCTAGCTGCAGATGTCCCTGTTCATTGCAAGGGAGTTGGGCGAGGTTGCTTTCAATGGTCCCTTTCAACTCAAATGATTCTATGGTTCTATGATTCTATGATAGTAGCTGTCAAGTAGTGAGTCATCAGACTTGATTGAGAAACTCTTTGGGACATTTTTATTTTATTTTATTTTATTATGTTTATTTTCATATTAAGACAGTTAAGGCTTGTATTTGGAGACCTGGATTCCCACTTAGAGTGAACATTTTTTTATCTTGTTCTTTCATATAAGTAATTTTCCTCATGTGTTAAATCAGATGATCTCAAGATGCTACATCTTCCTAGTGACTGGTAACACAGTTTAACATCATCTTGCCTATTAGCAGTAAAACAGCCCTAGGATTACTTTCTTCCCATAATTATATTCTTAGCTTTGTACTTTCTAGATGATTCCTGGCAAGACTCTAGAAATATCCATTTGAAGATTAAAGGTTTTATCTTCTTGAGAAATTATTGTTGATTTGTGCTCTAATCACAGGTTTTCTACAGAGATTGCAGTCTTAAAAACATTTTCGCATAGTAAGCAATGAATGGAAAATATTTGCAAACAAATAACAGTTCTTTTTTTTTTTTTTCTCCAGAGTCAATATTTCAAGAGCTCATGCAAATTGTCATGGAATTCACATGTCATTAACAGAAAGCCAAAATGAAAGCCAAACTGACCCTGTGGGAGACAAATAAATGTTTCTGTTCTGTTTTGCGCAAAGGGAAAACTACTGCTACTGTAGCGGTGAATTAGAAAGTCTACTTACACTTCATGGCCCGCAAAAAAGTTTTCTTTTTTTCATTTTTGTTTCTGCTTCAATCTACAAACTTGCCTGCTTATACTGAACAACACAAATAGTGCATAATTACCTGGAAACAATATCTCTATGCCTTTCAGCAGTTCTGAAAATAAAGAGAAATAGTATTTTAATTAAAGCATCTAGATTTTGGCACATCACCTCTTGGGTGTTACTGTATTGAGATGAGTGAAATAGATTCTCTGCATCAAATATGGAAGAGCAAAAATCAACTCCTATCAAAGATTTCTAAATTTAACATAAAATTCTCTGTGAAAGAGTCAGTAAATGAGCACAGGAATGATTAAGTTTAGAGTCTTTCATTCCATAATTCCAGTTCTTATAATGAATGTCCCATGTTTAGATAAAAACTAATCATAATGTTCAAATATAAATCAAAATAAAACATATTCTGTGTTGCCCTAAAACTTGTCCGCATTTCTTATCTGAAATTAAAAAAAAACATGGATGTAGCTTTGTGGTCAAGAGTTTCTCTATTAAAATTTAATATTGTACCAGATGCCTGGTTTTGTGCTATAAAGTCAGAATAGAAAGCAGAATATAGTAATTATGATAGTAATCTCCATCTGGAAAGGTACACTAATGAGAATAATAAAAGCTTGGCATCTATGAATACTAATATGTTTTACTGGAAAAATTTGTTAAACACATCTCTTAGGTAGGACTTAAATAATTATATCACATCAGTTTCTTTCAGCACAGACTGGTACTGTCTTATCATATCTTTCCAGAAATACCCATTCTGACTCAACAACTATTACCTGGATGATCCATGATGAGATAGTTTTGGACCTGCTCAGAAAGCTGGATGCTTACAAGTCCATGGGGCTGGATGGACTGCACCCTAAAGTGCTTAGAGAGTTGGCGGATGTGGTTGCTAAGCCACTCTCCATCATTCTTTGGCAGTCCTAGCTAACCGGGGATGTCCTGGCAGATTGGAGACTTCAGAAAGGGCCAGAGATTATCCTGGTAGCTACAGATCTATCAGTCTCACCTCGGTGCTGGGGAGGGTTATGGAATGGATAATCTCAGGAGCCATCATGGATCAGTTAAAGGTCAACCAGGGGATCAGGCCCAGTCAGAATGGGTTTATGGATGGTAGATCCTGTCGGACAAACCTGATTTCATTCTATGGCAAGGTGACCCACTTAGTAGATGAAGGTAAGGCTGTCGATGTGATCTACCTGAACTTCAGTAAGGCCTTTGACACTGTCCCCACAACATTCTCATGGAGGAGCTGGCTGCCCATGGTTTGGATGGGCGTACATTCCACTAAGTGAAACACTGGCTGGATGACCGAAGAGTTGTGGTCAATGGAATTAGATCCAGTTGGCAGCCAGTCATGAGTGGTGTCCCCCAGGGCTCAGTACTGGGGCTGCTTCTATTTAACATCGTTATTAAAGATCTTGATGAGGGGATTGAGTGCACCCTCAGTAAGTTTGCAGATGACACCAAGCTGGGAGGGAGTGTTGATCTGCCAGAGGGGAGAAGGGCACTACAGAGAGACCTGGGTAGACTGGATCAGTGAGCCAAGGTTAACTGTATGAGTTTCAATAGGGCCAAGGGTCCTGCATTTTCATCACAACAACCCCAGGCAATCCTACAGGCTTGGGAGGAGTGGATGGAAAACTGCCTGATGGAAGGGGACCTTGGTGTACTGATGGACAGTTGGCTGAATACGAGCCAGCAGTGTGCCCAAATGGCCAAGAAGGCCAATGGCATCCTGGCTTGTATCAGGAATGGTGTGGTGGGCAGGACTAAGGAAGTAATTCTGCCCCGTACTTGGCATTGGTGAGGCCTCACCTCGAGTACTGTGTTCAGTTTTGGGCACTTCAGTACAGAAAGGACACTGAGGTACTGGAGCAGGTCCAAAGAAGGACAACAAGGCTCGTCAAGGGCTTGGAGAATATGCCCTATGAGGAGAGGCTGAGGGAGCTGGGGCTGTTTAGTCTGGAGAAGAGAAGGCTGAGGAGAGACCTTATTACTCTCTTCCAAGATCTGAAAGGTGCTTACAGAGAGAGCAGGGTTGGTCTCTTCTCACTGGAGACAGGTGACAGGATGAGGGGAAATGGCCTTAAGTTGCACCACGGTAAGTTTAGATGGATATTGGGGAAAACTTTACAGAAAGAATTGTTAAGCACTTGGAATAGGCTCCCCAGGGAGGCGGTTGAGTCACTATCCCTGGATGTGCTTAAAAACCATTTGGATGTGGTGCGCAGGGACATGATTTAGTGGAGGGTTGCTAGAGTTAGGGTGGTATGGTTAAGGTGTGGTTAGACTTGAAGGTCTCTCCTACCTGAGTGATTCTGTGATTCAGTGATTCTATGAAAGCTCCAAATCTTTTCATTAGACTTTGCAATAGGTGCAATTTTTACTGATTTTAACTGATACAGAAAATGCAAATCTGCTCATCTGAATTTGTGGTCTCACTGGTGAAGGCTCTAAATTCTTCATCAAGTTCTACACTCAATTCAAAAAATCTTTTAAAGTAAATTTATGTATCTGTAGCTATATCACATATCTCTAAATATATATTACTTTATATATGTATAGAGATATCTAAAACATATTTTTAAATTTTCGTATAGAAAATATTTTAACTAACACTGAAATAAATATTCAATTTCAAAAAATATTCTGAGAACTGATCTAATTTGTCTTAAAGAATTTGAACTAAGTTCTATTTTTTAATCACTTCATTAATCAGAGATTATTTTTATAGTATATTAATGAGAAACTGAAAAAAGATATGATAAACAGGAAAGGAAGCAGGCAAAAGATCATGATCAAAGGTCACAGCTGTGTCATTTGTGTGCTTTTAGTTGGTTGATTGCATCCTGCATAATCTGTAGCCCTGGCAGTGACTGTGATGGCAGTGCTGCTAGAGGAGAAAGAAGTCCCTAGAATAAGTGAAGAAATAATTTTGCACAGCTCAGTAGCAATAGAAATATGTATCATGAGCTGTAGTTTATGGAGCAGAAGTTTCTCAGCTACTTATAATGGACTGTCAGATATAAGAAAGCATGTGAATGAATAGGACTATTAAAATAATTCCAGTATAGCTTTTGAGATCAAAATTGCTGAAACTTGTTTTATTCCAAAAATTCATCAAAATTCTAGAAAAAGAAAAGAAAAGAAAAGAAAAGAAAAGAAAAGAAAAGAAAAGAAAAGAAAAGAAAAGAAAAGAAAAGAAAAGAAAAGAAAAGAAAAGAAAAGAAAAGAAAAGAAGAAAAGAAAAGAAAGGAAAAGAAAGGAAAAGAAAGGAAAAGAAGAGAAAAGAAGAGAAAAGAAAAGAAAAGAAAAGAAAAGAAAAGAAAAGAAAAGAAAAGAAAAGAAAAGAAAAGAAAAGAAAAGAAAAGAAAAGAAAAGAAAAGAAAAGAAAAGAAAAGAAAAGAAAAGAAAAGAAAAGAAAAGAAAAGAAAAGAAAAGAAAAGAAAAGAAAAGAAAAGAAGGTTAAAAGAATGTTAAAAAAAAAAAAACCAGGAATAACATACTGTGGTGTAGATAGGAACACAATGACCAACACATAGGCATTCACATTGATTATTAACTGTGATCTTATATTACAAGATTTGCCCATTGATGAAATTATACATCTTGACAGGACAAGATTATATTATGTTGCCAAAAACACATAAGTCCTTGTTAGTTAAAATCTGGAAAGGATGTAATTTTCTCCACAGTCACTAGTGCCTTGAAAATATGAAAATGCCAAAATGCTTCCAAGTTTCTTAATTACCACCAACTTGGAAGTGTAATTGTCCATTCTGTGCGTGACAATATTCAAGACAGCAATAAAACACTGAAAATGCAAAAAGTGTACTACAGTCAAGTGATTTAAGCATTGACAATATCATTATTTCTGTTTGATAGCTCAACTACTAAATTAAGGAGACATAATTCTGTCTGCAAAATAATGGAAAATGAGAATAAGTAAATTTCCAATTAATAATCAAGTTCATATACTGCATAAAAAGAAAACTAAGCTTTAGGTAAGACATGCCCAACTCTTAGCAAGACCTGGACAAGCTGGAGAGTTGGGCAAAGAGGAACCAGATGAGATTTCATCTGGCAGCCTGGGGTGCATTAAAAAGAGTGTGGTCAAGGGAGGTGATCCTCCCCGTCTACTCTGCCCTGGTGATGCCTCATCTGGGACATTGTGTCCAGTACTGGGCTCCCAGGTACAAAGAAGACAGGGATATCCTGGAGAGAGTCCAGTGGAGGGCCACAAAGATGCTAAAGGGCCTGGAGCATCTCCCTTATGAGGAAAGGCTGAGTGACCTAGGTCTTTTCAGCCTTGAGAAAAGAGGACTCAGAGGGAATCTGATCCATGTCTATAAATATCTAAGGTTTTGGAGGCAAAGGGACAAGGCCAGACTATTCAGCAGTGCTCAGTGATAGGACAAGGGGAAATGGCCAGAACCTGAAGCATAGGAAGTTCCGCACAGATGTGTGTAAGAACTTCTTCTCAGTTAGGGTGACAGAGTACTGGAACAGGCTGCTCAGAGAGGCTGTGGAGTCTCCTTCTCTGGAGACTCTGGTTCAAGACCCACTTGGACATCTACCTGTGCAACCTGGTCTAAGGAGCCTGCTTTGGCAGGGGGGTTGAACTCGATGATCTCTAGAGGTCCCTTCCAACCACTACAATTCTGTGATTCTGTCATCTTAGAACTGCATGAGATACCTCATTTTTTCAAATGTGAAAACAGGAAAATGGTTACTCATGCCTCCATAGGAGAGATACCTCAGTATTCTCCAGTTGCAAGGATCTTAAAATATTATTTAACTGTAGAAATTACTTTTTATTACACTTATGAGAATTGCATAGTTGTGGCTTTTGAGATAAGTATGATGAAGTTAGGAATGTTGGAGTACTCCTCATAATGATGAAATACTAATACTTTTAACCTACTGAGTTATCAAAAAATACAGAAATAGCAACCATTATCAAAAGATGAAAAACAAGTATGAATCCTTAATTGAAACCTTGTGCCCTCAAAGATTTAACATAATGTGCACACATACTAGTGGAGTCTTGTATTAGGCCTAAAAATATATAATGAAATTCTCATTCTCCAAATTTCTTTAAAGATGTGAAATTATAATGACTGTTTCCATCTAAAAAACAGCAAATAATATTTTTGTGTGTGTGCAAACAGGTCTGTACAGATTACAATTGTCTGCTAGTATGTTTCATATTTTTGGTTTGTAAGTTTGATCTTCAAAGTTCATTTTAATACTATGTTTAAAAATCTCAGTAACTGACTTTAGAAACAAACAACAAAAACTCAAATTCAAGAAAAGTTAAAAAATATTAAGAAGTGAAAGACGGAGAGATGCATATGGGCTATTAAAGGAGCTAATATTATTCAAAAAAATTCCATTACATGAAGGATTTCATTTTATTTTTTATGAGTTCTTTCATTATTTTCTTCTTCAAAAGAGCAGACAAAGCTGCATTGTTGCTGTGTAATAATATATTCATTCTATGATCAGAGAGAAATGAGAAAGAACAAAGGTACAGACTCACTCTGTACAGAGAATCCTGCTGAGTAGTTGGCAAATTATTCAGAAATAAGGTCTAAAGTCTTCATTCTGATGGTTATCCCATTGAGGTAGACTTGTGTCCTAAAAAGTAGCCTTTGGCTTTGCTGGAGCATGATAGTCTCCCTTTGTGGAGTAACTTGCAGAATCAGCAGAATAATATGCTGAAAATAAAATAGCTCTTACCCAAGCTTGCAAAATGTATGAAGGTCTGTTCTGCAAAATGACCTGATTCCACAAAGGACTGTATCCCATATCAGATTTCCCTTTACTTGGGGATACACTTCAGGATAAAAATTGTTTACACTTTAGTGTTAAATCAGCTATAGAAGATATGTTCACATCAGAAGATATCATCTAGTAAGAAATTTCATCATCTGAATAACACAGTAAAACCAGAACAGAAGGCTCATCCCTTACGGTATTCACAGCACATTGGAAATGTTAGGTGAGAGATGCTTATTTTACATTACAGAAGCAAGAGTGGCATGTTAGAGATGATAAAACAGACATAAATACACAAATCCACAGTTTATCTCTATGGTATTCCCAGTAAGCTTGGAATGAGTGGGATGGAATCTGTGTTGTGGAAGCTAAAAATGAAAATGAGAGACTGAAGCAGTATTTGGCTAAAGATTTTTTTTCATAGTGACAGAATTATTTTCGTTATTATTTTAATAAATTATGTAAAGTATCATTGGAATTCTTTGGATTTTCTGAATAAGAGTGGTTACTGATGTAAGTAACAGATTTTTAAAAATATGTTGGTAGGCAGTATCTGCTCAAATCTGGAAGGAAGCAGAGGAAGAATCACATCATACAACTCACTTCTGAGTAGAAAACTGACTTTCCTTCTCTGTAAGCTTGAAATTCAGTCCAGGGGACCTGATTTTCCCTAATCTGGTTTGGTCATTCTTCAGAGTACAGGCAGGCAGACTGTGAGAATGCACCCTCCATTCATATGTTGAGAATCTCATTAACTCATCAGTGTCTCCATGCTGATCCAGACATTAACTGGCTACTTTGAGCTTAAAGATAATTTCACAAAGCATTCACATTTGCAGATTACATTTCTCAAAGATAAAAAACCAAAACAAACAAACAAAACAAACAAACAAACAAAAGGGATATTTCTCCCTCTATCTTGTTTATATTTTATTGAGAAAAAACTTAGAACTTACAACATTCAGAGGGTTTTTGAAGAGCTTAACTATGAAGAGCTATTTTTCTTGAGGAATGCAGTTATATTTGCTTTCTGTTCGCTGAGAATGAAATGCTTCATTGTCCAAATATTTCAGTTTTTCAGTGATAGAATTATAATCTGCTTGATGTGTATGTATACCACACGAAAAGTAATCCAACATTTGCCAGCTCGTGGAAATGAACACAGAAATTAAGATCACTGCTCTGTGTTGGCCTCGCCATGTTTCTGTTGTTTTTTTAACATAGCATGCAGATGACTTACTTCTTACATTCTAGGATATATTTAGAGTGGAATCATGGGCAAAGAAGCCAAGAAATATTTTTTTCATTCATATCAGGATTTGTTTTCTCATGTTAGTTTACCAATTTACAAGACAAGTTAAAAAGTATAGCCACTTTAATATGAAGATTTGTATGAAGTCTATTGAAATTTTTGGTACACGGGTGAAAACATGCATTACATTGCAGATTGTTTGTGAATCTTGCTTACCACTATCCTCATATAATTTAACATATGTGGGGTTTTTTTTTTGTTTGTTTTTGTTTTTTTCAGACAAATACAGAACAGTAAAATTACTAAAGCATTAGACAGCTCACTCAGTAGCACTGTATGCTAAATTACCATGATGAGGTCCAACTAAAGGTCTACTGCAGATTTTGGTTTTGAAGCATAATATGGTGCACACATTTTTTTTTCTTTTTTTAATGCAAGTGAATCATATAGCTCGTCAATATTTTTGAAAGAATAGTTTTTATGTTCTTCAAACATGGACATACAAATAGATATCTACTTTGTGTAACAGTGGTAAAAACATTGATGACATAAAATGCCAAGATACTTAGTACAAATCAATGAATGTTTTTATCTTCTAAGTAGTTGGCCTTTGAGTTTTCCATGTCAAGTTCCATGGCTTCTTTCTATCTTTTAAGGTAAAAATGAATCTCTTCCTGACTGAATGCTTTAGAGGAATCTGGAGAGATGGGAGCGGGAAAAAAAGGAGGTAGAACTGGAAGGGAAATGAGAAAGGAGGAGAGGAAAGGATGGGAAAGAGGAAAAAGGAAAGAGAAAATGGAAAGATGGCACATATCCATGAAAGCTGATGTCATTGCAGTGTCACTCTCTATCATTCTGAAGAATGATAATAAGTGGGGAAGGCCTCTAAAGAGGAGGGTCCTGGTGACTAGAAAAAGGCAAATATTACCATTTTCAGAAGGGCAAGTAGGAATGCATGTGAAAATACAGATCAGTCATCCTTACTGGAGGTCCTAGAGAAATTTATGACGTGAATCCTTCTGGAATGTGTGTCCAGAAGCCTAGGAGCAAGAAGGTACAGGGAACAGAAAGCACAGAGGTTCCAAGGATAAAGTCATTCTTGACCAGTATGAGTCTTCTTTGATGACTGGCTCTTTGTGTCAGGGCAGAATACTTGAAATTCAAAAGCATCCTTGAAAGTGAATTAGGAAGATATGGACTGAAGGGGCCATACAGGGTGACTGAAATTCTGGCTTTCCTGTGAACAGAAGTCACTGTTCTAAATCTAACCAGCAGCCTGGGGAAAAAAATAAAAAAAATAAAAAGATTACAAACAACAGGAAAAGCTGGGGGGAGCTGAATTTATTCACCTGGAGGACAGAAGGCAGAGAGAGGTTTTTACTGCTCTCCTCAACTCCCTTAGAGGGTCTATAAAGAAGATGGAATCAGACTCTTATGTGTACACAGTGAAAGAATGAGAACAGTTAAAAGCTGCAGCAATACAATTTTTGACAATATTTAATAAAAGAGAAGATGTTAATCATTACAAACACTAGAAGCATTTGAAAAAGACATCCATAGGGATTAAGAATCTCCATTACCAGAGATTTCCAAAACTCACAAGCCATGTTCTGAGCAGCCTGAGGTATTTTCAAAGTTAGGTCTGTTTTCAGTATTTCGAGAACCTTAGAAATTCCTTCCAAACAAAACCAGAGAATGCACCTAAATCTATGTCCCAGTACCTGTTTTGGCTTTCCAGAGTCCTTCTTGAAGGTTGTAATCCTGAATTTGAATTGCAGTTTGTACCATTTTATACTTGTGATTTTTGGCTGGTCCTTCATATGTGTCCACAGTGGTGAGCGGATAGCTTATTCTTTAGTCTTTGAATATCTGTAGATAGATAAGAAATAGCAGATGTTGTGTGTAACTTCTGACACTAAATAAGCCCAGCACTGTTAGAAAAATAAAGATAAATTAATCTCTTATTGTCTGATGTTCAATAAGAAAACATTTGTTATTACTTTTGAGTTTATTATCACTTAATAAGATAATGGATAATTGTGTCAATAAAGCAAGATAATCATGGTATTAACAATAGTTATATAGAAATATTTCTTTGACGCTCAACTTTGATGTTCATTTTTTCTTTAGGATGGTACTTCTTTTGATCAAAGATAATACTATTACATCTAAAAAAATAACCCTCCTGACTATCAACTGATGAACAGCCTTGAAGACTGGTACAGATGTGAATATTTTACATGGAAAACAGAGCTCAAATGTAAGTACTAAGTAGCAGTTCTTTAAATCTTTTTCAGAGACAGTTTAGGCTATATGCAACTGAGAACCCCTTAGGGGCTGGTAAGACATTGGTGTCAGTTATGATGTTAAGTCAGAGTAGCTCAGGGAAACCTTTTTGATGAGATAAAGCTCTTTTAATACAGTAAAATTCTCATAACTGTTACCTAAAGAGAGTATAAGTAAAGATGCATGCTGTTAATTCAAAATATACCCAGTTTCTTTTTAACATACTATAATATGTCAGAGTGAGAACAAGCATATTTTAAAATGACAAGTTTTAAAAAAATTGACTATTATCCTTGCACATTCCAAGCTAAACATTTAAATTCCCTTTCCTGCTTCATTATCGCATTTTAAAACACAGTTTACTTTATTTTTGCCCCATGATTTTCTGTTTACTTCCTGTTCTTATACATGATTTTACTTACAGGAGCAAAAAGAGTGTGTTTAATACTCTCCTATTGCTGAGAATTGAGAAGAATCTTTACTGGAAAGAAATGAAAAGAAATATCTACTACATACAAGGATGAGACTAGACAGGTAAATGTATTTCATGTATCTATTTAGAAATAATCAAGGAGGCCTTAAAAGAAGTATAGTCATGATGGGTTGATGCTTGGACTAGATGATCTTAGCTGTCTTTTCCAATCTAAGTGATTATATGATTCTATGATTCTATGCACAGTTCAGTGATTACTGACATTTTCTCCTCAATGTACATAGAGGCTTTTGGAAGATAAATCCTTTAACCCAACAGTTTTCTCCACTTTAAAAGCTTTGAATTACGGCTACTGCATGCAAGATGAAAATCTTTCTCAAAATAGTAATGAGAATGGTGGGATTCTCCATCACTGTGATTTCGGCCACAAGAAATGTAAAAAAAGAGCATTTTAATGAGACACTCAATTAAGAGTGCTAAGTAGATGAAGTGATACCTTCTAGGCAAGAAAATCTTATAATCATACAATCATAACATGTCATGAGTTGGAAGGAATTAGTATATCCATATTTCTACAATTTAGACAGAAGAATGTGATGTGGGATCATGTCAGAAGCTGGATTTGCTGAAGTCCAAGTAGATAATATTAGTTGCCCTTTTTTTGTTTACCAGTGTCATCATTCCATCATAGAAGGCCACCAGATTGGCCAGGTACAATCTACCCTTACTGACGCCATGTTGGCTGTCTTGGATAACCTCCTTGTCTCCCATGTGCCTTAACATGTCTTCCAGGAGTGACTGTTCCATGATCTTCCCAGGCACAGAGGTGACACTCACCGGCCTTTAGCTCCCCTGGTCTTTCTTTCTCCATTTCTTAAAAAATAGGAACAATTTTTGTCTTTTTTTCAGTCACTGGAAACTTCACCTGACAGCCATGACTTCTCAAGTACAATAAAGAATGGCCTAGCAATCACAACAGCCAGTTCCTTCAGGATCCTGGCATGCATGTTGTTCGTTGCCATAGACTTGTATATGTTCAGTCTCATGGGATGGCCTCTGACTTATTTTTCTCTTACAGTATGAGGGATTTTGCTCCCCCCAAATCCCTATCTAGAAGTTCACAGATGAAAAGCCTGACTTCCAGTGAAGACTGAGGAAAAGAACTTGTTGAGTGCCTCAGCTTTCTCTATGTCAGCTGAAGCCAGTTCCCCTTTCTCATTATCAAACAAAGTACAACTTCCATTTCCTGTCTCTTCTGACAAATGTACCTGTAGAATTCCTTATTATTTTTCACATTCCTTGGCAATCACACCTTCTGACCATGAAGGTAAGTCAGATATTAATACAATGGATAGACTGTTACCAGTGCCCTGCTCCAAGCTGTGGTGATCAAGCACCAGGCTGATCCATATGTACTCTTTGTCAGCCCTAGTCATATGATTTACTGCCCATTATACAGGTGTTCTCAAAGTCCAGTTTCTTCATCTTTACCACTCTCATCCCCTTGAAAATAAGCCAAGTAGTTCTATTTACTCTTTCCCCAGGGGTTTCAGTTTTGCTGACTTTATACACTGATACGATATTCATGATGTGGTTGCCCCAGTAAATTCTACCTTGATCAACAGTTATGTAAGGTAATACTTCTCTTTATGTACAGTTTTTCATTTCTGACATTTCTTGTGTTTCTGTCATCTTAGCCAGTAATATAAGGTAAGTAAGGTAATATATTACTGTCCTTAAGACAATTGTATATTATTTCACAGTAATCAAAGTATATGCTTTGTTTAAGCATAGAAACATAGAATCACCAAGACTGGAAAAGACCTCTAAAATAATCCATTCCAACTGTCCATATGTCACCAATAATTCCCACTAAACCATGATCCTCGGTACAACTTCTAAACATTTCTTGAGCACCTCCAGGACTGGTAACTCCACCACCTCCCCTGGGCAACCCCTTCCTCCGCCTTACCACTCTCTCAGAGAAGTATTTCCTAACTTCCAACCTGAACCTCCCCTGGCACAACTTGAGACCATTCCCTGCAGTCCTATTTCTAGTTACATGGGAGAATAGGCTGACCACCACCTCACCAAAGTCTCCCTTCAGGTATTTGTAGAGAGCTACAAGGTCACTCCTGATCCTCCTCTCCTCCATACTAAATAATCCCAGTTCCCTCAGCCACTCCTCATAAGACTTGTGCTCCAGACCCCTCACCAGCTTTGTTGCCCTTCTCTGAACATGTTTCAGAGCCTCAATGTCTTTCTTGTAGTGAGGGGTCCAAAACTGAACACAGTACTCGAGGTGTGCCCTCACCAGTGCTGAGTTCAGAGGGATGATCTCTTCCTTGCTCTTGCTGGCAATCCTATTTCTGATACAAGGCAGGATTCCATTGGCCATTTTGGTCACCTGGGCACTGCCAGCTCATGTTCGGCCAAGCATCAGTCAACACTCCCCAGTCCATTTCTTGCACACAGTCTTCCAGCATTCCACACGTTGAAACAAGTAAGCATATATTGCAGTCAGACAAATAATCTAACTTGAAAGAAAGTTGTATTCAAATAAAATGGAATTGTAAGATTTTAGTCTTTTCAAAGTCAATTGCACAGAAAGGTGATCATTAAGAAATGGACAATCTTAGACAATCATGGATAACAACCAGTAGACTAAGATGGAAACTGGTTCAGTAGTTTGTTCTTAATTGCTGGAATTTACTCAGGGTCATATATTTTGAGGGAAGTATGAAAGTCCTTTTATGAGTTTTGACAGGATTTGTATGTGTTTACGATATGTATATTAACTTCTTGGATGAGATTTATAATCTTGTGTTTATTGATCTCTTGTAAATCTGAAAGAAGTGCATTAGTTTTACAACAGTATCCAAATTTTGAAGGGAAATCCTAAAAGTAGCACAAAAGATGAGTGTTAGTTGATTAATATGCTCTAGAAATTTTTGCTAGACTAGAACTGCAAGTTTTGTTTGTAAAGAATTTGATGAAGTATAGCACAGCACCACAGAATGAGCATTTACCAACAGCTCTATTTACCTGAGAAAGCATATTTTGTCTGTAATATCTTTTTTTTTTGCATTCTTAGTGCTTAATTCAATGTATTATGACATTCTCATTCTTCCTGCATAACTGTCTGTTAAACTACACTTGAGTTAGTGAATTTTAGATTCGAATGTCAACTTCTTTAATATTTCAAATTTACATTTTTTTTTCAGTATTTCAGTCTATGCATACTTTAATAACTGTAGAAATTCAGGAAGACGGTGAAAAACTTTTGCAATTGAATTAGATCTCTTGAGACTCAGGCTTCCATTGCATATGAAACTTATGCTTAAGAACTGGATATATCTGTAAGCACAAATAGGGCAAAGCTGCTTTAATTTCTTCTGATGTTGATTTCAGATTGTCACCACAACAAAGTCTCACTGGTCTTCAGGGACCTTCATGATTGTGGAAAGACCTTGATCTACAATTGATAAAAGTAATAGCTAGAACATGTGAATGTAATAGGAACTATAGTGAGTCAAATCAAAGTCATGCCATTCCAATTATTTATTAGTAGAAGACACTTAAGAAATCAAATGTGAACAATTCAGTACTACTGGCACAGATCCTCAGAATACTTCACTTGTCAGGATTTAACAGTCAGCAGCTCTTCAGGCTACAGATATTTTGATGGTACTTAAAAATCACTGGTCGAGCTTTTCTTACATGAATTTTTCCAGTTCTTTTTGAAATCATTTAATCGTTTGCCCTATATAGTATCCTGTGGTAAATAATGCATCTATGCAGAAGTTTGTGTTTTTTTCTATGGTCTACTAATTTCATAGCTGTCATTCCACCAACCTGTTCACCAGCTAAACTATGCATGAGCAGAATTCTTGCTAGATTGTCACATCAAGGACTTTTACCCAGAGAAGTGTCCTAGCTGAGCTACCCTGCTCATCCTGTAGGGTTTCAGGTTGTAGAGATGGTTTCCAGGGAGGCTTCCTACATTAAGTTTCATATAGACTGGCATAGGTTTGTATTTTCTTTTAGACTAAAGGTGAGGTAGCCAGATGCTCATTTTCCCCTTTAGCAGAAAAGCATACTAGTTACAAGGGAAATGCAGTATTTCTGTTTACCCAAAATCTTGAAGAAATTCCCATAATCTTCTACAAAAAGAGTTAGGAGAGTATTTTGATGTACTTTGAGATGGAAGGTGCTCAGCAAAAGGCAGAAGCATTATCGTTCATTTAATGGTTGCCTCGAAGCAAATAAGAAAAACTCTGAGAAGAATGCTCAAGGGACTGAGACTGTGAGAGAAAATGAAGAACACTATACAAATATTTTTTGTCATTCAAAAGAAGTCGAATGAGCTACATAGTGCTACAGATCAGCTGAAGATTAAGGAAAAATAGTGTTGCCTTGAATCTACATGCAAAATTTAGACTCTGTTATTGACATGTAAGCAACCCATAAACATGACATGCAGATTAATCCTACACCTTACCTTCTCTCTTTATAATATTTATTGGTTTATTGCTTATTAACAGTTTCACATACAATCCTTTTTACATTTTAAGTGATGTGTCATTGTTTTCACTGGTATGTCTTTCTAATTTACTCATTTTTCTTTTTTTTTTTTAATGATCATTTCAAGGAGGAACTTACATGGTCTTGAAAACTTATGCTCATATCTAACATAGAGACGGCAGTGACAGAAGTTCTGGAGATGTATTGGTAATGACCCAAAGCTAGTTATATAGTTCCCTGTTTTCAAAGCCTTAAGCGAGAGCAACCTCTCATCTCAAAACACTCAGCCTTTTGAAATTGTTTGAGATTTGAGTTTTGAAATTGTCTGTCTTGCAGACAGTTTGAGAAGAAAGTTTGCAAATACTTGAGCTTACTACTGGTTTAAATTCTGGCTTCACTGAATCAGTAGGTATCTGACTGAGACTAGAAACTCATGTACAGCTTCTAGATCCACTCAGCTTAGCAAGATTATTCATTGTTGTACATTCAGATGTTCTCCCATTACGTCAAAAGCCATTCCACTTATGCTGCAGCTATAGAAACCAATCTTCGCTACAGTGTGGAGTATCTGTATCTCTCCAATCTTTAGAAAATCTTGAGTTTTCTACTCATATTCCTTTTTCAGCACATTTTTGCATGTCAATTCCTCAGCTTCATAGTATTTTCCTGTTTTGTCTACAATATAAATAAAATGAGTCCTGAGGAAAAGTGTTTGTTAGTTCTTAGAAAGTTAGTTAGTTAGTTAGTGTTAGTTTCCTCCTTATGAAGGAAAAGAGGGGAAAGAATGACATTATCAACATTGTTCACGTCACACATTGTGTTGACCATACTTTCTTTCATGCGATATCACCTTGTTCTACCTGCAGTTTGTCACTAATTCTCCTTTCATTTTCAGTTACAGATATAAATGATTGTTCTAAATCCACAAATAGCTGAAAAATTACAAACAAATTAATATTAATTTAGCCAACTGTTGTTGATTTTATATCAATTCAGTAGAAATTTGATCATTATTTTTAGTCCAAAGGAATTTGCCCTTCGAACTAATGCCTCACATCTGATGGCTTTGTATTTATGAAAGCATGCATTCAAAATCAAATCAGTACTCTAAAATTCTTTTTCAAACAAAATAATTTTAAATAAGTTTTATCAGAATAATAAAGATCATGTTACAAGATTATGCTACAAAACAAGAGAAAACACTTTAAACCAGATTTTTAATTTGAAGTTTAAGCATCATTTCTTACAGAATATTTCCTTCAATATTTTTTATGGTGGAAAGCAACTTGGCTGCTTTAACAAATTCATCATCTGGTATTTCCAGTCTCTATACTATTACAAACTTCTTTTTGGAAGCCTCCAAGAACCAATTTCTGATTTATAAACAAGAATTCATTATTCCAAAGAAAACTCTCACCCCTCCTTAATTTTTCAAGTATCTTTTTTTTTTTTTTTTGTACCCAATTCACTGTCACTTACTAAATATGAAATATTTCAGAGTTCTTCAAAAAAGTAAAAAAATTATATATTGGAACAATAAATATGAATAATAATAACAATAAGATCTAAGAATTATTATTTTTTTTAGTATGAGGATTTTTAAAAAGTTCTCATACTCTTTCTTTTTGTAGATGAAAAGACTAACCTAAACTCTTAGAAATGAGGCAAAATATTTAGCATCTATCTCAAGTGCATAAATTTTATTATCCAAATGTCATAAATTAATTCATTCAGCTTTACAAAAGACATCACCTTTACTGATTTGGCTTCTTTCTCATGCTTGACATGAGAAAGTTCCTATTATATGTGAATGCTTAGTCACCAGTTCACAAACTCACCTATGGAGTGAATTGGAGAAAGATGTCATGAATTCTTGAGCATATAAAATGTGAACTTGTGTAGTATTCTGGTTTTGAGAATTGTGATGCCAGCCTTCATGTCTGCATTCTATCACCAAAGAAAGGAAGAAAGAACTTAGTTTCTGTGGATCACTATTAGAAGCATAGGTAGTAGCGTAAATGACAGACATAATTATTTTTAAGTTAGTTTCCTCTACAAGGTTTCCCCTTTTACCTACAGAACTGATAAGCAAACAAGGTCCTTGCACAGCTTGATGACAAAATATTTTTTTCCAGTTCTTAAAGCAAAACTTACCACCAGGAATAACATTCACTGATTAAAATCTCATTGTGCAAATAAGTGTAATATTACACAGTCATAAAGTTGGTGCTCTTAATACCTGGCTCTGTGTGTCTCAGAACCGCATGTGGCATATGAGCAAAGTTACTTAGCTTACTTCTCTTGAATATAACATTTCATCACAACATAATGCTAGGATATTTCTTATCTGATTTTTTTTGTGTTCATAATCCCAGAAGTATTTCAGAAACTAATATATTCTTGTTGTACTCCCACATATGAGATAACCACCATAAATATTTTTCTTACATTTAGAAAAAAACACTATTTTATATACTCCTGTTCATTTCCTGTCTTCATATTTAATCTTCCCAGCCAGCATTCAGAACATATTTTCTACCTATCATTTTCTGACTCCTTATCTACTCCAGATTCTAACATATATTCCCAATTTTCGGTGATACATGAGAATGCTCTTCACAATGATCAGGCACTTGAAGGCATTTAACAAATGTATATTTTTCTTTAAATATGTTCAAAATTCTGCAGCGGTTGCATAACTGAATGCAGAAAAGAGCCATCTATTATATTCAACTATAAAATAAGAAGTGATGAAAACTAGAACATGACCTAGGAAACCTAACTCTCTCTTAATCTGGGACTTTGACAATCCCATCAAACAACCTGCCAGCTCTTCAGGATTGCCCATCTTTTCACATAGCTAACTTTGATAGCTAGCTAGTTCTGTATCTACTAGAACAGACATTTCCCCAACATTTTGAGAATGGGAGAGAGAGAGTTTCTTCTGCTGCAAGCTTCTTCCTACAATCCTTGCAATTCAAGCGTAGACAGAAAAGATATTGGTTTTGTTCAAATAATTCCCCCCAGGTTACCCGGTGTCAGGACTGCAACCCTATTAGGTATGTTAATTTTGCATTATGATGTAACAGTTACGACTGGTACTGTTCAGAAAGTGGAAAGCCCTGGGCTTTTACCACAAATGTTTCGATGTTCTCATGCTGGTAGATGAAATGATTAACCCTTGTTTTCTTTCCAACCTTGTGATTCTAAGATTCCATGATTCTATGATTCACTGTTCCTTCACTTTACAGTGCAATATCTCACAGGTTGAAGATGGCCAGATTCTGATCTTCATACACACAGAAAATCATAGTCAAGGAAGACAAACTAAAAGAGAACAATTGATACTTAATTTTTGCAAGGAGAAAATAAGTCAGAATAGAAGCAGAAAATTCACAGCAGAGAAATAGCTTTCAGAATATTCCAGTTTTCCCTCAACTTCATGCTTGCCCTCTCCTGTACAGACATCTTTTCACCCAAAGGCAATATATTCTAAAGTGGCATTTCTAGAGAGAATTTTTCTACTATCCTCTTTTATTCTTAGCGGAAATTACAGTTATCTAGCAGTACTGAGAGCATATCAAGCTTTTCCTGTAATCAATGTATTAAAACAAAATTACCATATCCAAGAAAATATTGAAAAATGATGAAAAAAAGAATAATCATTTAAAAATCACAACCTCTGTACTTGAGTGAGAGTATGAAACATATACGCGTGTTTTCAAAACATAGCTTAAAACCTCACCATTTTTTAGTGCTAATAATTCAAGAACCCTGACATTCAACAATCTAGTTCAGTTAGAGATCTGCCAAAAATGTGTAGAATCGTGGAAAATTAATCAATCTTTGATAATATCTTGTAATAATGAAGTTTTTAACAGTATAATATATATTCACAGACCTGTTCTTAACAATATAAATGTGATAAGAGGACTTTGTCTTTGTCTTTGAGGACTTATTTCCAAGATTTCTGGTTTTATTTTTGTATAACAATAAAATATCACTAAAATTTTTTTAAAAAAAATTCAAGCATTCAAAAGAACCTCACAAATTCAGAAAGTTCTGCAGTTACAGCAGCAACTTTAACAAAGGTTGGAGATTTATTACTGAATAAATTCACAGAGATAGGACCTTGTTCCTCTACTGATAGCATTATGGGATGCCATCAGGGTTACAACCTCCAGCAGCTTTGAGGCTGGTTGCTCCTCCTGTCTGAATGCCATAGCACAGCCCAGAGCACCAGGGAAAATCAAGTCTGCTCAGGCTGAGGGATGGTGGCTCCTGCTTTGCCACTTAACAGCTCAACCACTAGCAAGGCTGAGCACGTATCCCTACACACTGACGTAACACACGCAGGCATACACAAGCACACAGGGGACACCAACATAGCCAGCTACTCTGATGACCACAGACATGATGCTGCCTTTAACAGTAACCATATACAGGACTAATAAAACATAAGAACAAACAGCCAGATAACCCTCCTCCTCTTCAGTGGGTCAGGTCCCTGATGTTCTTGTTGCACTCATACACACAAGATAGAGAGGGAAATTGTGCAGAGAGTTAAGAGAAGGCTTAGTAAAACAGGACAGACTGTGGTGATTGAGTGCAGGGCTTGGTCAAACAAACAGACAAACTAATCACGTTTTAGACATGACCAGTTGACCAGTTCTTTTTATACTCTTTTCTGTCTATTCTCTCTTTGTTTCTCCCCAGTTCCCTCCCCATATATATTCCTTCATCACCCATAACCACCACCAACCACCTTCTCCAGTTCCAATATCCCAGACCTTCAAGTTTGCAATCTTATTTATCACAAATTCCTCATTTGCCTGCATTCTCTCGATAGTTCATCAGTTACTGTGACTGAGGAGGTTTGTTCCTTTTCCTTGACTCAGTTACATTTGTCCTTCAGGTCTATGTACTTGTGTATTTTGTTTGTTGCTTCCCCCCTTTTTCTTATTTCCCTTGTCATTATAAAGGATAATCTTACTGATGCAGACATTCTTGCCTTCCACTTCCATTTACAAAACCCACATACCCTGACAGATCCTACTAAGGGAACTGTTAAAGCTGGAAAGGTATAACTCTTGAGTACAAAAACTGAAATAACTTCAATTTACACAGATTATCATGAGGTACCTGATCTCATTTTGTTTGATTATAGATATGATCCTCAATTAGTAGTGTAGTGAGAATGACAGTGAGAATATTGTAATTAACCAAGGAAATTAAGAGAGAAGTGGATTTGGGGTCTTGTTTTCTTTCTTTGTTTAATTTCTAAATACAACTCAGTATTACTGATTTATTTACAGTTATTTAGAAACAGCTAGTGCTTCTACTAACAAGGCTTTTGTAACCAACAAATGTTATGCAACATTCAGGACACAGGGCAACATCCCCTAAAGCAAATGTTATCAAATTTGTTAATCTAAAATATGGGGTAGTTAACAAGCTTACATCTGAAGTATGCAGAGTAAAATGGGGTTCAGAAGGAATCAATATTTCTCCTAGATAACTGGAGCCAAGGGTAAGTGAAACATTTAAACCAAACAGTTTGAGTAAAAATATCAATGTTCTGCCTGACAGGATGTCAATACGTGTACTTTAAAAGCAAAGGTATAGATCTTTGTCATATAACCAGGAATAAAGCACAAATAAACTAAGGATACTTCTTTTTGTCTTCTGAAAATGTATAAAAGCAGCAATTGGCAAAAGCACTTGGGAGGACAACAGTTGGCAGAATGCACTCAGCTCCAGCTGAAGATCAAACTTCACAGGATGCCTTCAGAAACTCATAGGATTGGATCCAAAAGCCTTATTACCTCCAAGACAGACATAAATCAATACTAGCAACATTTGCAAGATTGAAGCAGGTCACACTTAGGAGTAGATGGTATCATTTTAATGAGGAAAGAAAAGATCACAACCAGGATCCTTAAGAAAGGAGACCATGAAAAGCCATTTTCAGCCCAATGGATTTTATTGCTTTCTCGTAATGAATACCGCCAGTGTAAGACAGAAGTGTAGTTTTCCCTGGAACTAAAACATTATGAGATTCAGGTTTTCTCTGTGAAGAGAGAATTGAAAAAGTTCCAACGAACTCTAGTAGATTTTTGCTAGTATATACATATTGAATGAAAACTGTATAGTTACAGTTACTAGGGGAGAAGCAACACAAAACCCCAGGATTAACAATTGTCCATAGAATAGTATGGCTTATAAGATATCATTCACTTTTATCATTCATCTTCTTGTACTGAGGAACCAAGAGAAATAGCCTTAGTACAGAATAAGTCAAGAGAAAACACCCCTCTGCTCGCATGATGTAAAGAAGACAGATGATGCATTTGAAACAAATATATCAAATACCACTCATTCACTGTGTAGCTTGCTGCTATGCTGGATATAAGGAAAATTCTACAAATCAACAAGTAAAGTAAATAATTTCAAAGCAGACACAACTGCTCAGAGTCCTTTAGGGAAAGAAATAGAAAGGATGAAAACATATTTACTTCTATTAGCCTGACTTAACATTCAATTACTTTGATGATTTAAATACATTTGTGTATCTCTTACTTAAGCTATGAGGAAAAAGACTCATACCCAGTATTGGTAAGCAGAGGGATCAAACCAAAACCAAAATGCTAGCAGATTTAGTTACAGAGGGATTTAACCAATTTAACTAAAACCTATGGGATCAATCACGTGACAGATCTTGTTAAAGACTTATTTTACAATAAATATAACTGAACTATCATATTAGACTGAACTAGATTAATTCATCATAAAGTGGAATTCTAATCAGGGGCAAAAGGATTAAATCGATCTTTTAGGCACATTTTATATTTTAAAATCCCTTTATTTTTAACGTCTAAGCCAGTGTAGTTCAAGAATTAATGTGTAGATGCAAAATGAGAATTATAGAAACATGCTGAACATTTTGGGATCAATGATAGCTCAGAACACTGGTAGCATCTCTCTACCTCCTCCTTAAAGTTTGAAAAATATAGTGACTGAGGGTGTTAACTAGTATGAGAATGAGGATGAGGTGTATTGCTGGTAAATCCATCAGCTCTAGCACATCTGAGCTCCAGAGCACAAAGAGTACCAGTTCAATACTCAGAATCAAAGAATTATAGAATAATCTGAGTTGGAAAGAAACAACAAGGATCACTGAGTCTAAGTCCTGGCTCCACACAGCACTATCCAAATCCAAACCCTATGCCTGAAAGCATAGTCCAAATCTCTTGGCAGCTTGGGACTGTGACCACTGCCCTGGTGCGCCTGTTCTAGTGCTCAAATACCCTCTTTTAAAGAGCCTTTTCTGATATTCACCCCGACTCCCTACTGGGACAGCTCATTCCATTAGGATCTGTAACTGTTGCCAGAAAGAAGAGATCAGCATTTGCCTCTCTGCTCCCCTCGTGAAGAGCTGTAGGCCATTATAGTTCTCCCCTCAGCCTACTCTTCTCTGGGCTGAACAAACCCAGTGGCTTCAGCTGACCCTCATACATTTTACCATATTGACTTTTTGTCTTTGTAACCCTTCAGACATTCCATAATAGTTGTATGTCTTTCTTATACTGTGGTGCCAAAACTACACTGAGGTAGCACCAGCACAGAACATAGCAGGAATTCCTTTCCCTTGACCAGATAGTAATGCTGTGTGCGATGTACCCCAGGGTATGGTTGTTCTTTTGTCTGCCAGAGTACACTGTTGACTCATGTTCAACTTGCTTTCAACCAGAACCTCCAAATCCCTTTTCACAGGGCTGCTGTACAGACTCATTTCCTCACTCTGTACATATATCCAGGGTTGCCCCATCCCAGGTGCATAATACAGCACTTGCTCTTGTTAAACACTGTGTGGTTGTTGATTGCTCACGCCCTTAATTTATCAACATCTTTCTGCAAGACCTCTCTACCATCAAGGAAATCAACAGTTCTTCTCAACTTAGTGTTGTCCGCAAGTTTAATTAGTATACCTTTGAGTCCTGATCTTATTTTTTAAACTGTTGAGCCTGACCTGTCAGCCAGTCATTTATCCATTATATTATGATTTTGCCTACCTATATGGTGATCATTTTCCTGTAGGATAATGTGAGAAACAGCATCAAAAGTTTTGTTGAAATTTGAGCAGATTATGTCAGCTTGCTTCCCTTGGTCAACTAGATAGGTAACCATGTTGTAAAAGGAGATTAAATTCATTTAACAAGACTTTCCCCTCAAGAACCCTTGCTGGCTATGACCAGTGTGCACACGGTCTTTCAGATGTTTTTCAGTAACTACCAGAATGATTTTCGCTATAATCTTGCCAGGTACTCAAGTGAGACTGATATGACTGTAATTTCTGGAATCTTCTTTCCCACCCTTCTTGAAAATTGGAACAGCAGTTGCTAGCTTCCAGTCAACTGGGTTCATTCCAGATTCCAATGATCTTTGAAAAATAATTGAGAGGTCTCATGATAATATCAGCTAGCTCTTTTTGTATCCTGGGATGAATCCCACTGGACCCAATAGGCCTATATACATCCAGCTGGCTGTCTAACTCTGCACAGAATCAAGATTAGAATTTAATATTACTGTTTATATCTATTTTCTTTGTAGAGATACTCTAGTAATTAAAACACGCACATGGAGCCACAATGTTTTAGTACATTTCTTCATTATGTAAAAATTATTGTTCCTCTCTGGACTTATATGCTCAACCGTAAGACAGGAATAAAAATATTTACTTTATTTCATTAAGTGTTGGTTAATTGAAAAATGCTGCAAGATGGGAGAAACTGAAACAGTGATAGCTGAAGGAGGTGAACTCTTTCTACTTTAAATTAATTTAGTAGCATAACACATTCTGAGCTTCATCATTAAAAGTCTTGTCTCTGACAAAAATTATTCATTTACTGTTGAAAATTAATTTAATATAAACATAAAATTGGCCTTTCTGGAAAAATAATCTCTTTGATTTATATTAAGTGCAGAGTGCAGGCAAAAAAAATCTTGCATGAAAGTAATTAAAAATAATTTTGTCTATTTCAGGTAGAAGTGGAGAGAAAAAGATGCAATTGATATGTAGAAAAATAAATAATTAAACCACATGGGAAATAAAAGAAAAAAGCCTCAATGTTTTTCATTCTTACTGAGAATGATAACATGTAATAGAAAACTACCTAATACTCAATTTCATTATATACAATTCATATCTCTGTTGTAGTTAAATATGAGGTAAACATTTATTTTAAGTGGATAGTCATACAAATCCTTGGGGTTAATGTACTACGCCAAAAAGGAAAAGGCTTTAACCCAAGTACATTCCCATGAAGAAAATTGGCGACAAATACCCTTATTTTTCTTCTACAGGTATAGCAAACATCATGAATAGTATGGTTATGTGAGACTATAAATATATGAGGCAATCATAGTGAAGTCTATGTTATACAGTGGTCTCTTTCAGCTTTGTAGTGCAAAATATACCAAGAATCTTCTACTCTGCAAAGGCTTTGGGAGGGCTGCCATTTCACTTTGTTAGGAATTTCAAAGATGAATCTTTCCTAAGAATTCTTTCTCTTAAACAGATGCAAAAGTTAGAAAATCTTCAGATCCGTTGGAGTACAGCTCCATTTTTTTTTTTTACTTTTAGTTTCTATATTTAAAAGCAAACAAAAAACCACACACAGAATCCTATGCAACATTTATGATCAGATAGATGTTAACTGTAGTTTAGTTCTCCAACTTCAGCCAGAGATATCAATTCTTATGTCTTATCCTGCCTGTTAGGAGGAAAAATAGTCATATGTTGAGAGACATCTTCATGTAGGACAAAATTCAAGTTTAGAGTTCCTTTATGACCACAAGTAAGTCACCTATGAGCATAAGTCTTATCACTTGACTTTAGCTTGTCTCAAACTTAGACATTTGGACCAAGCTAGGAGCATCTTGGCTCTGCCTGCAGTTCAAGAGATGGATAGCTAAGTACTGAGAATGATTCGAGCTTTCTTTAAATAAAGACTTTTCACTGACTTGATGACTGTAAAAGTCAGTTCTAAAGCTACAAACTAAATTTAAAATAGCTGCTGTTCAGCAAGCTCTTTTCAAGCTGTAAGTTCACGGTCTCATTTACTCTACAAAATCAAGTGTGAATCATTGTCTATTTTTGGGGAAAAGGACCAAGGATACCTTCGGGTTTAAAAAATGTTCAGACACCTGTTTATAAGACATACATGAATGTAATTGATTTACTGAAGAAATTTTTCACATCAAGCATAAGAGAAAGAACCAGAGATAGACTGTACATTCACACTTTTCTAGTCAAACACATCATTTTCTCTTCTGCATTAACCACAGTATGCTGTGACAGTGATGCAGTTGTAATGAGAAAGAAAAAGGTATTCCAAAATTTTGGTCCTTTTCACTTCTGCACTTTGAAAGGTCACGATTTGTGGAAGGACTTAGCACAATATATAGTTTATTCTGGGACAACATTATACTTCTGGAAATTGAGTCACTTGTATCCTGCTCCTAGCACAAAAGCTGCCAACATTCTTTACTTCTTTCTTTTCTCATCTTACTGAGCAGAACACTCCTTTGATTCATAATCCTATCTTATCCAGTCCTCAAAGATGTAAAGATTTGCAGTTTCTTCAGTTATCTTCACACAGTGGGGATACTAATAAGCATCTCAACATGCCCTATCAACATATATCCCTGTCACTTAGGAAACTCAACAGGAAAAAAATTTTAATGAACAGCCATGTGAAAGACCTAAATTCCCCCTCTTTGCACACTTTCTGCTAGCTAAGGGTCAAAAGATAAAAATTATTGATGACACCATCCTGGGTTAACTGAGCTCATAAGTGTAGATATCTTTTTCCATTAGTTATGAACATTGGGCTTTTAACTCTATTCAGCATGATGGCAATGACACAGACAGCTAGTGTAATTCGTAAAGCTACATTCATTTCAATGTTCAGTTTGCACCAGCAGGGATTTGGTCTTCTGGTGCTTAGCAAATAACAATTAGAAGAAGTAAGAACTTAAGAATTGTACTGAATGCGAGATAAGGTTTGCTTGAAATCATCTGCTTTCAGCACTGTGGAGGCACCCCTGAAATACTGTGTTGAGTGACAACCTTTCACAGTAAAAAGTTAACAATAGAATAGACATATAGAATGAGAAGAAACAAATACGGTTAGAGTTGAAAGCTGTGAAAAGATTAGAGTTCTCTAACAAGTTTGTATCCAAAGAGGAAATATTCACAACCTGAAACTAATCCTTCTGGAAAAATAGTTTAAGAGCAATGGAGATATACTTAAGACAACCAAATATGGAGTTAAAGAAGTGTACAGCTGAACTAGAGAAAGTCAAGACTGAATTGGAGAGGAGGCTACTGACAAGAGAGTCCCCATTTAAGTCATATCAGTAGAAAACTTCATGAAGAAGTTCAAGCAAGTCTTTTAAAGATTGACTGACATGTCTAGGCAGCCAACTGAACTATAGATTTTATTAGAAAAGCAAACAAAAAACCTTAGATATTTTTTCAAAGTCAGTGTCATAATATGTAGAGCATTATTAAAGTCTTGAGTTTTACTGGTCAGATCTTGTAATCAAAAATGCAAATATGTTATTTCTTAGATTTAATCCCTAAGAGACATTCATCTACAATTGTGTTTTATGGGAAAATTCTGTCTCTATTTATTTATTTATTCATTTTCTAAACAGATGAAACTGCGAATGAATAAAAATAGAAACTTTATTTCATAAAATTCTCGATGTTGCTGATAGAATCTTTCATTAATATTCTGAAGTCAAAGATGAGAACTCTGTTTCAGACAGTGAGTCAAAGAGATAAGTGATTCCCCATCTATAAAGTTACTAAGTAAGCTGACATAGACTTGACCCCCCTTGCCATGAAAAGTTAAAAATTTGAGAAGTCTTTTTGTTCCAGAGTAAAATGAAAACAAATGCTAAAAGCTCATTTTTGTTTCATAAGCTTCACCTGTTTTACTTGGGCTCTTCTATGAGCATAGTATCAGTAAAATGAGAAAAAACAAAAGAGTAACAGCTAAGACACTTTGAGCAGTGGCAGGCATGGGGAGAAAAACAGGCAGAAGTATTGGTTCATAACTGGCTTCCAGCTGGGTTTATCAGGATCTTTTTAATCTGTATTTAAAGTTGTGAATAACTGAACACCAATAGCCCAAAACAATGAAATTCATTCCCTGGGCCCAAACCATAGCCAATTATAAACTTCATATATTCCAATGAGATACCCTTTTACCCTTTTACTCTTTTACCCTGTAAATAGAAGAAATTTAGTCCTGGTAGGTATAACAGTAACAAGTTTCAAATTCTTGAGATTTAATTTCAATACTTCAGTTGCTTCTGAGGTGATAATCTAAATCCGCTAAGGGGCTTAGTTTAATTTGTATGCAGCTATTTTATTTGGTTGCTTTCATTTTCATCTTTAGTTGTATAACTTACTGATAGTAAGATTTATAATACTTATGAAGTTACTCTGCTCAAATTCACACCTGATTTGTTTTAGGAATTTCTAAAGAGACAGGGGATTAGATTGAACTATGGAAACCCATATATTTCCACTTCTGAAACACCAGATGTTTGGGTCATTCACCCACCGGTACAGTCACACAATGTCAGATTGTTCACGTTCACAAGGAAATCAATACTACAGAGCCCGAGCTTTCCAATCCTTGGAAGCTTCTCTTCTGATTTTTTTTCAATCTCTGATATTTTGTGAGAGAGCACATTCCTCTCATCTTTCTTTGGTAGAGTTATGGACATGTGCAACTTAAGTATAGAAAAGGCAGCCTTTGTGCCTCACTTCATATACTGTTATTATCACTCATACTAGACAGCCCATTCCTTCCACTCTGTTATTCAGATTGAGTAGCATTATGAGTGATAGTAGAAGGACCAGATCTCAGTTACTAGACATACAAACATCTAGGCTTCAAAAGAGAGATGTGCTGCAGCAGTGAAGTAATTCTACATAAAGAAGAAAATTTCCCCTCTCTAACAAAATATACAATCATCTCATTAATCTTCCACACACTTGTTGTGGAAGAAGCTTTTGACAAATCAGTGAGCAAATCATAGGAAAACCACTAGTGTAACACAATATGCTATTATGGAGCTCAATGGAGAAGACTACATATTTTCCTATTCTCCTTACCAATTTTAAAAACAAGTTACCCTCAAAGTGAATCAGTGTCCTTTCCTTTACTGATGAACTAGCCTACAGAAGAAGAGAAGAAGGAAAATATCTTTCAGTCAATGAGAAACAGCAGCAAATCTCACATCCCTTTATTTTGCTGTGTATCTATGTGGTCTGGGGGCTGCCCACAGGATGAACAGAGGAGGATCTCACCTGCCAAAACCTGTCCATGCCACCTAGAGCAGGTAGCCCCAGTCTGGAGCAGCTGGCACTCCTGGTGGGCACAGGGATGGGCTGAGGCCAGGCTGGCACATCAGGATCTGGATCATGGGGCACTTGGCCAGTCATAGGCGTGGATATGGTAGAGCTGATGTAGCTCAACTCCTCAGAAAAGGAATGAGCAGCCCTTACTGGGACTTCTTCCATCTCTCCTCAGCTGCTCTTATCAGTGAACTGGGCTTGAAATAAAAAGTAAAACTCCTAAAAGTGAGAGGCGTTCTCAGAGCTCTGATGTAGCAAATTAAGTGTTGTGTCTTTCTCTGAGGTGCTCTGTACTGCTTGCAGGAAGGAATAGACCTGATGATCACCCTGCAGAACTTCCTGGCTGGGAGCACAAGACATAAGCAGCCTCAGATTCTCAAAAAGAAATTAATTAATTTTCTTAAGTAATTCTGATTCATAAATGGAAAATGGTGGAGCTGTTTCTTTAGAGACAGTATTAACATTTTCAGTGTAATAGCAGGCAGAATTTAAGTAGGTAGACAGGTCTTTTTTCTTTTTCCACTGCTTTTATATTCATTTAATATTGTATGTTTAGCCTAGTGGTGCAGGCTATTTTTTATTCATGATTTCACCAGAGCAATATGGGTGGTTCTGATGCTTGTACATGCTGAACATGTGCTGTTCAGATCTGACTTTGCACTGTGTTTCACCTGAGCAGCTCTGCAATGGAGCTTTAATAAACTGAGAATGAAACATTAAATTTTACCTTTTAAGCACATTATTTCATGCTTATTTTTCTGACTTTAAATCCTGTAAGTTAATACAAGATCACACTTAACTTTATAGTGTACTGATTCATAAACATTATTAGGCCACAGCAGTGCTGATTCTTGCCCATGATCTCTCTTAAAAAACATTCAGGCTTCTGTACAGATACACCCAGGCACACTCCAGTACTGACACTAATCAAGGAAGCCCTAGGAGAGAATTTAATTTTTTGAATTTTGATTGCTATTATTTCTATGCAAGTATAGGCTGTTTCATTTGAAAGAAAACTATGTGAGAATGCCTACTGAGGTTTAATCTCTGTTCCTGTATCCTCTATGCAAATTGAAAAGCAACAAAAAAGCTGCATTTCTTAAATGTCAGAGTACATTATTGAAACGCTAACATAATGGAGAAGAAAGTGACAGAAGTATGGAAGGTGGCAGAGCAACGGTTGCAAATATCTCCTTCAGAACACAGATAGAAGTTCAAATGTGTCGAGTTTAAGTTGTCCCTTTAAAGCACATCATTTTTTTCTCTGTACATAAAACCAAACAGACAGAGGCTTAGAGTCCCCTTTTTAAAACACAGTCACTAAGAAAAAAACTGTCCATCACTGGCAGAAAAGTCTTAAATAACTTATTGAGTGTTTCTGCTCTCCAGCTTCACTTGTGGTCCTTCCGTGCGCCTCCCCCCCCACCCCCTCTGTGAAGGCTGAGATATTGCAAGTTTGTGTGGAAAAATGCTATAGCAGTACTTCCACAGCACTTTTCACATACTTCCTTTTGTCTCCCATCCCATGCCACATGCTGAGCACCATAATGCTTTTCAGTATTATATACTTATTCTTCCTCTTTTCATACTGCATACTTGACTACCTTTCCTTCCAGGCTGGACTGTATGCAGCTTTACTTTCTCCTTTTTCAAGTTTCATTCTCTTCCCATGCATTCAAATTTCCACTTCCATAAACATGTCTAAACTTTTCATTCTTTCAGAGACATCTATCGCAATTGTGATGTTTCCTCCTTTTCCCCTTCAGTGTATCATCTCTACAATCTGGTTATTTTTATCACTGCTCAGAATCTCATCCTCATGTCTCTCTTCTTCTCACCTTTCTCATCTTCCTCTCTTTTCTCTTTCTAGATATCTCAGAGATGGCCATAGCATATCCAAAACCAAGCACATTATGTTCCCTTCCATCCTCTGTCCTCCAGGTATTTTGGTATCTCTGCTTGCCTCTGTAGCTGCTGTTATTTATTGAACTAGTTCTTTTTCTCACACTTTTTATTTGGATCTTAATTTTGGGTGAAAGTTTCGAAATATCCATTTCCTTTCTCTGCTATTTTTCTTTGCTTTTTATTTCTGCCCACACATTCCTTATCTTCTGTATAAGTGCTCTGGGCACAGTTTCCTATTTTCTGCAGCAGTCCTCTGTCCCCCATGCACCTCTTCCATCTTCCTCTATTGTCTTTCACATTCACAAAGAACTTTCATGTTTAGGCAGAAGTTGCATCCTTTCCTTCCCTTTGTCTGTAGCTGTGATTATATTTTCTTATTCTTCTAAATTATTTATTCACTACTTTAACACATTTTCATCTTCAGAGCTCTAGCTGGTGTGTCCACAGTCAGAACGCAGATGAAGGGAACCAGAACTGCTACTTTTTAGGCAGAATCAACTGCTTCATTCAGGGAAAAAAAAAAAAAATGTAGCTCAAAGATTATTTTTGTGAATGCTCAGTTCTGTAAAGCTTTGGCTCACAGCAAAAGAGCATGATAAAATATTGGCCCCTCCATTGTATACTACATATGTAAGAAATTGGAAAGCTTGCTGTATGTTGTATAATACCTCTTGTCCACAGAAACATAAAGGTGTTTGGATGCAGTTATATTAATCCTTTGTGTCATTTAGGTCTTTATATTATTCTACTTTGTGCTTATGAAGTTTATTCACTTCAGATCTCATGAATTTATGTTACCTGATGCTAATGTCTCAATGTTATTAATTTATTGTGAGGATTTTATTTGCAAAAAGTAATCTTCAAATTTCTATCTGTTTCTCTGGATGACAGCTACTGATATTGGCACTACTGAAGGAATCAACATTCCACAAAAATACCATCGGTCCAGTTATCCGTAGCTAACACTTTTCTTCATAAGAAAAAAACAAGCCTCTGTACCACTGATTAAAAGCTTCCATGCTCTCAGTATCCAAGCAACTTTCTTTGAGAGAACCCTGAGTGAGCCAAAGCTTTGAGGTGGAGATGCCTGCAGCTTTCATTAAAGTGAGCACACTAAAACTAACAAAATCATGTTCTCAATATCTAAGCTTATGTTCTACTACAATGACAACAACAACAAAAAAAGAAAAAGAAAAAGAAAAATGTAAGGATTTAAAGGTAGAACAATCAGTTCTACTGAAGAGGCAACTTAAAAAAAAAAAAAACAACTAGATTTATTTAGCTAATAATCATAATTGTGCTGAGCACATATTTTCCCATGGTGATTCTTTCCAGTTGCTGTCAAGCTTGTACAAAAGTGAGCACAGCTTTCTCCTGACAGTTCCAGACTGCAGTAAATTCTACAAAGCCAATGGGCAGCCTTTCTGCCCTGTGTTCAACCATAACCTACTTAGTACTGTGTAATACAGGGGCTGCTCTGAGAGTAATGCTTCCTGTTTTGTTATGTTGGCTCATGTTTCAGAGGTGGATGTTGGTGGCACGGTAGTAGAGGTTGAATCTTCCCGCCTGTATTCCATTCCACTCTGTTGCTGTGCGACAAATGGCAGCAGAGGGGTAGTCTAACAAAATGGCAACAGACATGGAAATGCATATGACGCGAAGGTATTTTGTTGAATTCCTCCACGTGGAAAAAATTACATCCACTGACATTCGTTGAATGTTCATGGAAACTAATCAGTGGGTGTGAACACAGTGATGCAGTGGGTGGTGTATTTCAGTAGTGATGACAGTGAAATGAAAGACATATCATGTTTTGAAGAGCCATGCAGATTTTTATGAGTGTAGCATGCAGCCTTTGTTCATCGCTAGTGAAAGTACATAGCTACTGGTGATGACTGTGTTGAGTAAATAGTGCTTTGTAGCTGAGAATTTGCTCTATCAAATAGTGGCTTTGTGCTCTTGGTAGCTGTTGCAGTATCCATGGAAACAAAAGGCATTACTTTCAGAGCAACCTACATAATATAATCAGTACATGGAAAACAGACATATTCAACAGTTCTCCCACTCACTATGCAGAACAGCGGTGGTTCTGTGCATCCGTGAGCCCATAAACTACTTATAGGGCTTATTTTCTACAGATTATTCTATGATGTATATTTGTGCAACAGCTGTATGGTATTCTTGCAACTATGTTCTTCTTTCCAAAAGAGATCTAAAGGGAGCCTGTATTTGTCATAGTTATGTCTGTGCAGGGCTGAGATCCATTTTCCTGCTGGTTTATTCCACCACACACCAAAACTCCAGATGGAGAGGAGTATTCACACCTCAAAATCCAGTTTTTCTTTCTTGATCAAATATGCCAGGTATCATGTTCATTTAAAATTGAAGAATATGGTTCAAAAAAACTAGGTAGCTGTCAAAATATATTTCCTGCACTTTAAACAAATAACTCCAAGAAATCAAAAAGGACAGTGAAAAGCACTACTCTAGAAGGATGTTCTGGAAGAAAAAATCCACTCTCTAGCACGCATTAGGTTGCTTGAGAGTCTGTGATTATAAGTCATTACCTGCCTGCCACATGGTTTATCTGCCATTCTGAAGTATATGAAACTTGCTTCTGAGGTATAAGCAAAACCACATGAAAATAAAGCATGGATGGATTGTTCATGGACAGCGTGGGGCAGTCAATAGAATCTTGCTAGTTATTTTTTTGAAATACAGAGTCAGATGAATTAATAAAGTAGTTTATCACTATCCTTACTGTTGCAGAACATCTGTTAAGAAAAGTCACTAGTCATTTAAATTAAAATTCTAATTTTTTATTTCAGTAGTCATTACTTTTGCCCCTTGATCTTCATACAGATTCCATATAATTATAACAATAATAATAATAGCAATAACAATAACGAAACAACAACAAACATCTTCACTGGGGTACTAAGAGACTAAGAAAGTGACAGTGTGCAGTGTCACAGCCAGGAGAATGAAAATATAAGCGCAGGAAAGAAGCAAGATGCATTTCCAATTTATATTTGAAAACGTAGAGAGAAGCTAAAAAAGTAGTCTTTTTCTAGAGCAACAGTTATTCAGAGTATGGCCCTTCTACATGCACTGAAGTGTGCAGCTACAAAAAGAGAATGAGTAACAGATGAGAATTCTGGATAGAATGCTTGTTTCATACACAGATATTACTACACTACCAGATTACTCACAGAAACTGAACAGGATTAAATAAAATTGCATAAACAAATAACAGCCTCTAATGCAAAATAAGATGAAAAAAAACTAAACAAGCTTACCAAGGACGTATATCCAAGAACCACACTACATACACATTCAGGGTGAAATAATAGTCAAATAAGTATAATCGCCTTCCCAAAGATGAGAAAAATTATTCAAGGAATAAAACATAAGTTCCCTTCACACCTGCTGTTTCTATGTTAACGTTCATGCACTGTTTTATTCTATCTAGAGCTATCATTCTTTTCTGTATCTACTTTAATCATAGGTATAACTGAAATGTTAGTACAGCGTCACCTGATCCATGTTACTACATTCATACACTGTTCTGAGAAAACAGACTGTATTCATCCCTACAAAGACTCTATCGAATGGCTTAAATCTTGGCTGCTGGCTGAATGTATGCACAATGCTTTTTTGCCTTAGCAAAACTGGTCAGGACATTACACAGAGACATTAGATGCCCTGTTTTCATGTCAACAAGTACAAGACAAATACAAGTATCTTAATCTGAAACTAAATCACATTCAGTGCTTTATATATACTCTATTTTGTTGTTGTTTTTTTTTCTTTCATCTTTGCTTTAGAATCACAGAATCATAGATTTGCTCAGGTTGAAAAAGACCTTGAAGCTCATCAAGTCTAACCACAACTCAACCATACTGTTACAACCCACCACCAAATCATGCCCCTGAGCACCACATCGAAACACATCCAGGGATGATGATTCAACCACATCCCTGGGGAGCCTGTTCCAGTGCTTAACAACCCTTTCTGTAAAGAAGTTTTTCTTGATATCCAACCTAAACTTACCCTGGCACAAGCTGAGGCCATAATTCTCTGTAACTGTGAGAGTCTTGTACTTTAAACTGTTTGAACTATGTTGTTCGTGAGCTTATGCTTGCAGTCAATAGGAGATACTTTAACACAGGGACATTTTTGTTCTCCTGACTGCCTGGAGATGGTGCCCACCACATCCACATCTCAGGGTGAAGGTACAAGGCACCTTCCAGCAACTGAAGAAGAAAAAAGCATTTAAGAAATAAAAATTACTAGGATTCTATATGTTGAAAAACAAATATTTATCCAGACATTTGTAACTATCCTTAGAGTAAAATCTCTTGTTCAATTTTGTTTGGAAACTTCCATATCCAGTCTTGACAAATTCTAGGCTTTATGAACCAACAAAAAAATCTAAAAACCCACAGACTTTTGAAAATACCTTAAGATAACATGGTAAAAAAGAAATGCATGTTCTTAACAAATAAAAATTTCTTAGTTGTAAAGCTTTTGTTTATAGTTACGGTATTCCTATGAACAGTGTGTCCAAAACTGCTTACAGGATAAACAATAACTTTTTACATACAGAATGAGATTCAGGAGATTAACTAGTCTGAAATACTTTAGAATATGTAAGCTAAGGTAACAAGATGCAAAGCAGTCTCAAAAAGCCATGCTAATCAATATAGTGTGGGAAAGGATCAAGGAGGATTAAGTCAAAACAAAAATTGTACTGGAAAAGGTCTACAAACACATATAATTCCAAAAATAGAATGAATTACACGGAGTTATTGACTACTCAAATCTATTTGTTCAGATGTTCCCATTTATTTTAAGGTCGACTTGATATGGAAATCGTTTTAATACCAGATCATCATTCCTGGCCACGTAGTGTCACACAAGCAAGATTTATAATATTGCTTTATTTTAAATAAAAGTTTTCTTGAAATTGTTTAAATTCCAAAGAGGCCAGCAAGGTTCCCTTGAGAGTGCCCTTTCTTTACAAATTGTTTGTATCAATTTATGAGAATGGAATGAGTAAATTTTATAGTTCCCAATCATTTTTGCCTTTTCAAAATGCTTATGAATTCGTACTTGTGCAGTTTATCTGATAGGGAACATGTAAAAGTAGGATGGATTAATAATAATAAATGTAATAAATGGACTAATATCTTGAAATTTCAAGCTTTATGATAATAGAATCCCTCATACACAAATGGTAGAAAAGTCCCCATCCTTTTGGTCAAGGAATCATCTGTATTGACTCCTAAACCGACGAGTCTTTTGCACTTTCCATTATAAACCTATGGAAAATACTCTCCCTGCTTGAAGGCTACACTTTTTTCCCTTTCATCTCCACTGTGGGCTGTGGGCTATGGGATTATTTTAGATGGATTCAAAACTGGAAGCTGAAAAGCTATGTTAATTCCTATGAATTGATGAGTACTTCTGCAGTCATCCAGACGCACAGCTTTGATGGCCTGAGTCTTAAACTCCCTGCAATACTGTACTATGTCATTTCTCTGTACTAAACTGTTAAGCACTTGTTCACAAATTTGAACTCTGTATTCCATTTTACTCTGACAATGACTAACATTATTTTAAATGAGGCCAAAGGACAGACAAAAGATAAATATAAATCACAGATAGCGAAAGTCCATCCCCCAAAAAACCCTGTTCAGACACTGCATTGGGAAATTACCTGAACATGTATGAATTCACCTCTGATCTGATTGCAGAAGTGTATATAGTAAGCAATATTAACCATGGAAAAACATTCCTGAGATGTTACATCTACAGGAACCTTAGCCAGTTGAGCTGAATGTAAACTTCTGCACTATGCACAGAAAAAGCACTTTCAGCTTTTTATTGAACATAGGCAGACTGTAAATAGCCCTTGTTTTAGTGTACAATAAAGACGGGGGGAAAAGAAACCTTAAGCATCCAGTTCAAGAACATGGCTTTTCTTGATTAAAAATGAAAAAATATGCTGATGCCTCAAATCCTTTAAATCAGAATTTTCAACTCTTGCAGGTTTTATTCATCTGTAAGCATGTAAAATTTTGTTTACGATCTACAGATTTGTGACCATAATGATTTCTTAATCCTGGGTAATGACTGTGGGAGCTTAAGACCTAAAGACAGCTCTGCTATTGTAAATGAAAAAAATGAAGAGATGTAAACATGTATATGTGCATACGTGTACCATAGTACTTTCTTTCCTATATGGTTTCATTTTAGCCTTCTAAATGTCTGCATTTTGATGATTATTCAGAAAAAATCTTTTAGTTTGCTTGAATGTTATGACTTCCCCTACATCTAATTTTCCTTACAATGACTTCATTGTATGTGCTCTGTCAATCAGTGAGCTGATTTTATGTTACTTAAAAATATTATTCTCCTGGCAGCAACTAATACAATTAAAGACTATCAGTGCTATGGAAGTCAACTCTTCCAGTTTTACTTTCTTTATATGGAACAAAATGTCTTTGCAGGGATTGAAAAATGTCTCACAAGCAAGAATTAAAAAGTTGATATTAGTTTAGTCGGCAGTTTCCTTTGAGCTGCTTAAAAGAGCAAAACTGGCAAAAAATCTCCAGTGAACCACAATAAATTGCTTATCTATGCTTTGCACTAAAGAATTATAGAGAGCTTACCAGAATTTTTTTGCATAGGAAGATTTCTTGTCAAAACCAATATTTCTATGTGAAACTGCTGGTAGGAATAAAAAAGTTCTTTCTATTGAAAAATAAATAAGGATTAATGCTACATGTCAGTGTACAATATATGTTCTTATTTCTACTTGGTCTAATGATTTGAGGAAGAGAAGGAAAAGTATTTTAAACATTGCTTTTAATATTGTTTACTTTTCAAAAAAATATTTGGGAATACTTTACCTTTGATTTATTTTAGTATCTTTAAGAAAAGAAAATTTCATGAGTACCGATATTATTTCAAATCTTTGCGGGCTGTATTGTGTGGTGTAGACTGAGCTAGAAGTTGCTTTAGGAATCAATAGAAATTAAGACTTGCACTGCAAAGCAGGGGATTCCTATCATAAGGGATTAATATCCTTTTGATTTTGTTAGGAAAATGAGAAAGCAATACGTTTTACCTAAGAGAGCTAAAATGCAATGTGTTTCTGTTGTGGTTTAACCCAGCAGGTGGCTCAGCTCCACATAGTCATTTTCTCACTCTACCCCTACCCAGTGGAATGGGGGAAAGAATAAAAAAAAAACAAAATACAGAAACTTGTGTGTTGAGATAAAACTATTTACTAAGATAGAGAAAAGAAAAATAGTTATGACTATATACATATATAAATGTGTGTAATAAGTGATGCACAAATAACTGCCCAGCACAATCCGACTAATGCCCAGACAGCCCCTTCAGCAGCGGAAGAGAGCAAGGTGTACTCCCGTCCCCTTCAAAACTCCTTCCACTTGATGTCATATGGTATGAAATATCCCTTTGGCCAGTTTAAATCAGCTGCCTTGATTCTGTTCCCTTCCAACTCCTTGGGCCCTTTGCTGCGAACAGCCTTGGCTATACAGCTGCTTAGCAGCAACTATAAACCCTGGTGTGTAATCAGCATTGTTTTTCTCCTAGAACCAAAATACAACATCATACCAGACACCCTGAAGAAAATAATTATGTCCCAGCTGAAACTAAAATCGTTCCCCATTGCTATTATGAAATATTTAAAAGTCTGTATAATACCAGGCCCTGTCTCACTTTGCAGAACTTTGCCACATAAGTGTTTGAACAACTGTTTATTTTCTGTATAGGTGTAGCTGGCTGTAACGAAGAAAAAACGAATGTTACAACAATACAATAAATTCAGTGCATTTTTATGGGAACGTAATCAGCTCTAATACTGAAGATTTTAAGCAGTGCTTTAAAATTACTTAGAGTAGAGCAAGATATTAAAAAAGAAGTAAAATAAAATATAGATAAATTTACCTTATAAGTTACTTCTTTTGGTAATGAAAAAGACCTTTAAAACAATGATTCTCAGATAGAGATGATATATTTTAACTGAATGTTTAATTGTTTTGTTTTGTTTTGTTTTTGACAATATGTCATAAAATATTCTTATACAAAATGGAACAGTTTGACCATTCTTTTGATCAGGAAACAAAGTAGTTTTCTTTGTTTATTTGTAAAAATTCTTAGATATAATTGCTGCTTGTTCTAGGAACAAAGCTACATGAAATTCATTATAATGAAGTATTCAGATCAGGTGCCAATGTAATCCATGGAACAGACCACCTGGAGAGAGTGACCTCTTACAGATAAGGTTTTGAGGCTAGGAGTCTGTCTGGATAAAGTTTGGTAGATGACTTGGGAAAAAAAAAAAAAAAGTGATAAAAAATCTTACTGAATTTGTGTGGACTTTCCTTGAGCTAACAGTTGTATTTTACGGAAGAAATAGATTTTG
Source organism: Gallus gallus (assembly GCF_016699485.2). NCBI lineage: Eukaryota > Metazoa > Chordata > Aves > Galliformes > Phasianidae > Gallus > Gallus gallus. The sequence goes on from NC_052532.1 coordinate 28,150,216, forward strand.
AAATAATACTTACTTGTTAAAATATTTTTTAATAAGATTTCCTTTATCATTTAATGCTTCACAAGTTAAATGGAATATTTTAATTACAAAATTCCTAAAGCAATTAAGTTCTATTCTCTTTATTAAAAATTCAGAATACAAAATGAGTATGATCTGTGCAACACTGGGAGATATAATTACACAAGCTCTTAGGTGATATTCTTATCTGGTGTAAATATGAGTAACAAAGAGCATGTGAATACTTCATGTGAAGCTTTTACTAACCCCAGAGAAGAATGAGGTTAATTACCAGAACAGTTAATGTTCTGGTAAAGTAATGCAATTATTCAAGTTGCTCATGATATATAAACAGCTCGCAGTTTTGTGTTTAAGGAGCTGTAGTGTGGCTTTAGGATCACACTGCGTCATTGTGGATATCACTACCTATTCTCTTCCTTTCCAGAATAAAATTTGAAAGATACACAAGGGGTTCAATCTTTCTCATGACTAAGTCAAACTTACATCAATCAGTTGCAGTAGCTTTATCCTGCTAGATAATGTAAAAGGTTTTTGATGGCTTTGAGTATGAGGCCAGGACAAGAATACAAGGACAGATGTGTTTTGGTATGGTTGGCTTTCGCCTGTGTTTTGTAGCAAACAACATGAAAGTTTCACTTTCTGCTTCCAAAAATTGATAGTCCACCTAAAAGGAATTAAGCAAAACTTCATTTTTCTCCACAGCACACAGAAGACCACAAATTTTGTGTTCTGGAAGAACTGGCAGAGGTGATTGCTGAATCGCTGTCTATCATCTTTGAAAGGTCTTGGCAAACAGGAGAGGTATCTGAATAGTAGAGGATAGCCAATGTCACTTTAGACTTCAAAAAGGAAACTACAGGCCAGTCAGCCTCACCACTGCCCCTGAAAAGGTGATAGAACAACTTGTTCTGGAAGCCATCTCCAAAAAACTGGAAGAGAAGGATATAAAGAGTAGTCAGCGTGGATTTACCAAAGGGAAATCATGCTTGACCAACCTAGTAGCCTTCTATGATGTCATCACTGGCTGGGTAGATGGAAGGAGAGCAGTGGATGTTGTGTACCTTGACTTCAGCAAAACATTTGACGTCATCTCCCACAACATCCTTGAAGGAGATTGTCAACGGTTTAAGGGCTGGTCCGGCCCGGTTCCATGACTAGTGGGGCGGAGGGATTTCACAAAATCCGCGCCTCCAGGAAGGGAGACAGGGGACCCCAAAATAATTAAAAACAGCAGCAACGATCTGAGGAGAAACAAACTAATTTACTAAATATAGTATCAGAATGTAAGATAACACACTATAATACAATATAAATCAACAATAATTGAGAGAAAGATTGTCCGAAAGCCAAAGGCCTTACGCTAATACTGAAGCCTTGCGTGCAGTCGAGAGCAGCAGTAGCGAGCCGATCCGACAGGGAACACGGTGAAACGAGAAGAGGGACGAGTCAGATGACCTGCACCCTAACGAACCTAAATGAACGAAAGCATTTGCTCTTTAACTCCCAGTACACTGTATGATGTTGTGATGTGGAATACTGATAACCAAAAATCATAAAACCATGACACTGTGGTTCTTCTTTGTACAAGTTTCTTAAGTGATAGCAAAACAATGGAAAATTAGGAAATCAGTAAAATATAGTCAGGTGTTATGCTAAAAGTACAGTCAGTCCTACAGTCCTCTTCTGTACAAACACCCATAAATAAAATGGCCTCCTTTATGAAAGGTGAAAGCCCTTCCACTTGTTAGTTTCCACTCAGTTTTCAAGCCAATAACCTGTGCACCCAAAAGACAGAATGAACCAAGAGCAAGCATGTGCTGTGGCACTGAGGTCAGAAGTCTCAAAGTGACTGGCAGAAGAGGCAGCATTGCAGCAAAGGCACTGCATAGATGGAAAGACAACCCTGAACAAATAACAAGGAAAAGAGAGGTCCTGCTGGGGATATGGTTCCATTGTGAGGGCAATATATATTCCCCTTGATGTTAGTCCTGCCCTGCCTAGATTATGGCTGTGCTCACTTTGCTCCCTCCTGAGCAGAATGCAAAATGCACCTCTGAGACAAGTCTCATAGGCAGTCTCATTGGCGTTGTGGGAGAGGATAAGTTTTCTCATTTTTACAGTAATTTCGGAAGAAGAAATTTGTTATTCAGAAAACTCTATTACAAGACAGCCCTCTTGCTTCCACAAAAACACTCACCTCACAGGAGGTTGCCTCTTGAAAGCAGGTAATTAAAAAAGATCATGAGATAGTTAAGAACTTTACTGGTAAATTAAATTTTAAAAAATAGCCTACACAACATGACTTTTTATCTCCCACTTTACACTCTAATCACTATAAATGTGCAGTTTTAGCAGGATTTTCCTCATCAAGAGCATTGACATTCAAAACATAAGTATTGCTGTAGTGTTTTCTGCATTGAATCAAGTCTTCCAGATCTAAGTACCCCAAAAACACTCAAGGTGCAGAAGGGCAATCATTACTATTGCTTTAATATACGCAATGTAAACAAAAAAATTCATGAAAATGAAAATAGATATGATTATATGCTCTTTAAATATATTTTATCTACACTGAAATAGTGAATAGAATTAAATATAATGCTGACAGTACATGAAGCAGCATATACTCATACATTCATAAAGACTGAGGATGAAGCTATGGAGTACATTTATGATTATAAAGTTCCAAGTCTACTGATGAGGCTCTTGATAATTTTCTTTTATTAAATACAAGGTTATAGTATGACAAAATAGAGCCTTAGTCAGAGAAAAATTTGAAGACTCTAACATGATAGAAAAGACACTTTGAGATATAAATGTTAAAAATGAAGGATTGTCATATGTGTCATCATATGCATATGATAAACCATCGTATGCTTCATCATCTGTGTACCATGCACATATATTTCACAGAATCATCAGAAGTGTAGATAGTCTTTTCCTTAGTCCTCTCAGTAATGGGGAGAGACAGAGGAAGAAATATGCAAGCCCAGGTCATCAATCCCTGACTCCAAGTCTGGTGCCCCCAGCAGACTTTTGGGTTTTATAATCATGGAAGTATCTTCAAGGCAAGAGGTCTACAGGGTCTTGAAAGGATCTGACTGTCTTGATCAGAGTAATGTTTCTTGGCCTGTCAAGACTGACCAAGAGGGCTTTGAACTAAAATTGATCGGAGAGAAGGATATCTTAAGAAATAGCAGGGTCATACAACACCATCTGAGGATGACAAGATTAATGAGAGACTCTACAAGACTCCAGGGAATACTGTGGGTTCAGGAGAACATCTGAAATGCATGTATACCAGTGCAAAGAGTATGTGGTATGTCCTTCAGAAAGTTATGGGGAAAGTTGTCCTGGAAGATACAGAAAGTCTCTTAAAGAACAAAGGTATTAACAGGCAGTTGTCATGGTTCCATTGGGGAAAAGTCCTGCCTTATTAATTTGATCTTCTTCTAATAGAAGGCCACCTACTTGGTCATTGAAGGGAAGGAATTGGACATAATCTTTCTCAATCTTAGTAAGGCTTTTGATATGATTCCACATGGCATCCTTCTGGACAAACTGCCCAGCTATGAGATAAGAAGGTTTATGCTATTCTGGATGGTGAACTGGGTTAACAATTAGGTGAATAAGGCTACATTCTGTTGGTGTCTAGTCACTAGCAGTCTTCACTAGGGCTCAATTCTAGGGCCAGTGTAGTTCAAAATTTTTATCAGATATCTGGATGGACGGTTGTAGTGCGTATTTAGAAAATCTGCTGATGACACTAAACTAGGAGGTCCAACTAGCTCCTGAAGGATGAAAGGCCTTGTAAAAGGATCTAGATACATTACAGCATTAGACAGTCATAAATTGCATGAAATTCAACAAAGGTGGTTGCAGGCTTCTGCATCTGGTGTGAAGTAATGCCGGGCATAGGTGCAGACTAGGAGACAAGTAGCTGGAGGGCATCTCTGCAGAAAGGGATCTAGAGATGCTGATTGACAGAAGGCCATGAACCAGTAGTTCACGACCAGTAGTCAGCCAAGAGGTCAAAAAGTGTTTTTGCCAGTCAAAAGATGTGATTGTCCTTCTATATTTAGAAATGATGTGGTTCCACCTTGACAATTGTCTCCACATTGTAAAAAGGACATTAAGATACTCGAAAAAGTCCAGAGGGAGCAAAAAAATTGGTGAAAGGGCTGCAAGGCACACCCAGAGGAGTGGCTGAGGATATTTCGGTTGTCCAGCATGGAGAAGAGGAGGCTAAGATGTGAACTCATTAGTCTCTACCACTTCCTGAGGAGGAAAAATGTAAAAGGAGATGCAACCAATGACAGAATGTTAGGGAATGGCACAAAGCTGCATCAGAGGAGTTTAGACTGGATATTAGGAAGATGTCTTTACCACAGAGGTGGTCAAACACTGCAGCAGACTTCCTAGAATGGTGAGTTGTGCCCCAAGCATGTCAGTGTTCAAGAGGAATTTGGATAACACTCTCAATAATATGCTTTGGTTAGTTAGTCCTAAAGTGCTCAGGCAGTTGGGCTTAATGATCTTTGATGGTTCCTTCCAACTAGTCTATTCTATTCTATAAATTATTTAGGTTTGAAAAAAACCCTTCAAAATCGAGTCCAACTCACTGAACCCTTAGTGCCAAGTCCACATGTCTATTAAATACCTCCAGGGATGGAGACTCCACCACTTCCTTAGGCAGCCCATTCAAATGCTTGACAACCATGAGGAGATTGTTCCCAGTGTCCAGTCTAAGCCTTCTCTGGTGCAGTGTGAGACCATTTCCTTGTGTTCTATCATTTGTCACCTTAGAGAAGAGATCAACAAATTCCACTTTGCAATCTCCATTCAGGTTGTTACAGAGAGTGATGGGATCTCCCTTCAACCTCCTCTTCTCCATACTAAACAACTCCAGTTCCCTCAGTTACTCCTCATAAGTCTTGTTTTCTAGTCCCTTCACCAGTTTTATTGCTCTTTTCTGCACATATTGAAATAAAACAATGCCTTTCCTGTAATGAGGGGCCCAAATCTGAACACATTACTTGATGTGCAGCCTCATCAGTCCTGCATACAAGGGGACAACCACTTCCCTAATTCTGTTGGCCATGCTATATCTTGATGCAGGCCAGGATGTCATTGACACTCTTGGCCTCGCAGGCACACAGCTGGATCACAGTCAGCCAATGTCAGCCAATACCACCAGGACTATTTTTGCTGGGCAATTTTCCAGCCATTCTTCTGCAAGTTTATGTCACTTGCATAATATAACATGGGATTGTTATAACCCTAGGACCTCGCACTTAGCCCTGTTGAACATCATGTGACTGGATTTGGTCCATCATACTTATCTATCCAGATTCCTCTGGAAAACCTTCCTATCTTCGAGCAGGTTAATGTATCTACTGGAGTTGACATCATCTGCAATCTTAAGATCCTTAATAGAAATGTAAAGCAAACTAGTCCCGGTGCCAAGTCACAGGATATGCCACTGGCAACCAGTTGCCAGCTGGATTGAATTCCATTCACTTTGACTCTTTGAGCCCAGCAATCCAGCCAGTTCTTCACTCACAGAGATGGACATGTGCATGTACTCCAAGTCATGAGCAGCCAGTTTCTCCATGAGAATACTGTGGGATACAGTGACAGTTTACTAAAATCCACATTATTGCATGAGGTGTTAGCAACAAAGAAAAGCCATCCTGTTGTCTTGTCAGTATACGCATCTGAACTCCTCCTCTGAGTGGTTAGATGGCAGGAGCATTCAAACCACTGAATACTGATGATTCCAACAGCATTTTCAGAAATAAATCAATGCAGAGTTTAGGTTTCTGGCAATCCTATAATTCTCACTCTACACAGAACTGTGTTGACCAGGCTGGATGAATTTTTTTCCAGAATAGAGCTGGGAAGTGGATATTGCTGTTATCTGTGTGTTACTTATATTGCAAAAAGTGCAGTTTCAAGTACTTATACAAGCAGTGTCCACAAAAAAAAAAAAAAAAAAGAAAGAAAAAAAAAAAAAAGTGTGGTTTTTGAGTCACAAGCAGAAGACTATGACAAATATAACAGACACCAAGGTTTCCAAGGAGCCAGCATTGTTTTGTGGATCTCTAATCAAAACCTGCTGTAAAATAGCCTCTTTCCTGTTTGTCAGCACATTAATTTGGATAATGGAATAATGAGGAATCATTTATGGTCTGAGAAACCAGTAAGTGTATAACACATCTTTTTTTTTAACATATAAGTGTATATCTGGTAAGAGGTAGACATACTGAGATAGTGTGATAGCATCTTCCATCATTCTAAGAAGAAACTTTATCAAAAATGATCCTGAATAGAATTTTTCTGTTATGCTGGAAGAGAAAATCACACATACTCCTGTCGGTGACTATGTCAGATTACTCCACAAGTTTCATTTTGAAACTTCAAAGCAAATAAACTCCTAACTAAAAGGCTTGGCATTATTCAAAGAGACACTTAGGACATTCTACGCACAATGTTAAAGCATCTGTCAGGGAAGGTGCTGTCACTTGCCACCTGAACTAATTTTTTCTGACAACAGACGTGAGCTAACTACATAAACTCAACATCTTTAATACACTGATCAAATTTCATTAGCAAACATGAAGCCTAACAAGGATATAAAATACAGTTCATTTTATATTCAACCTATAGGTAAAAGCGTTATTGTATTTAACAGGTGAAAGGGCATGTTAATTGAAGTTAAATGTCACACTGTTGTTCATCAGTGTATTTAGAGTTTAATTACCATGAATGCATGACATCAACAGTTCATAATCCTACAGCAGCTATGACAGCACTCTTAGGAAATAATAAACCCATTGTAAGGTGTATCCAAATCAATTATATTTGCTCTTTCTGCATATTAACACAAATTTAAATTTAGAATACAGGTGAAAAATAAGCATGACTGTAGTATTTATAGGCTGTTTATTGAGGATCTCGGATAGGAAAAACTGAGTTACTTTTCAGCTGTTTCAAACTGTAATACCAGAGTTGGCTGAGGAGAAAGAGTGAATATCCAGATATGCAAGTTACTCTCTTCTACCCCTCCATAGTATGCTTAACTCTATTTTATTCTATCAGACTTTCACTTCTTCAAATACTAGCATGCACTAAATCCCCTTCAGTTTAAAATAAATAAATAAATAACACATGTTTATTTGTTTATCCTTAAGATTACAATGGTGAGAACATGTACATATATTTGATATTTGAGAAGTACATGTATTTGTCACGGTATTTACTGACATCACCGTCAACTGACAAAATATAATACGTATTCCTGGTACTCATAACATTTCTATGAAAAATTGTACACGTTACATGAATCCTTTATGCAAATACTAAGTGACTTCACGTGTGTACATTCCAAGGGACTGACTGTAGTTTAAATGATTAAAAATGAAGTCCTTAAAATTCTAACAAACCAGTATCATAGAATCATAGAATCATAGAATGGCCTGCGTTGAAAAGGACCACAATGATCATTTAGTTTCAACCCCCCTGCTATGTGCAGGGTCGCCAGCCACTAGACCAGGCTGCCCAGAGCCACCTCCAGACTGGCCTTGAATGCCTCCAGGGATGGGGCATCCGCAACCTTCTTGGACAACCTGTTCCAGTGCATCTCCACCCTCTGAGTCAAAAACTTCCTCCTAATATCTAACCTAAACCTCCCCTGTCTCAGTTTAGAACCATTCCCCCCTTGTCTTATCACTATCCACCCACGTAAACAGTGGTTTCCCCTCCTGTTAATACACTCCCTTCCAATATTGGAAGGCCACAATGAGTAATTTTCACTTGATTATTAAAATACTGCTACTGCATATGAAGCAATTCACTGTACTTTTAAAAGAGTTTTTATGAAATATACTTCTATATTTCTTTACTTTTGAAGTTGATTAACATGTACAATACATGTAAGTACCACTTTCATTATAAACTGCATTAACAGTTAACCCTAATAAATATTGTAGATTAACTGAGAATAGATCTTTTGTCAACTTTGGCAAAATTCTCAATGTTATGTCAGGCAGCTGTGTCACAGAACTGTTCTGTAATTGATTAATTTAATTAAATTAGTGTGTCCATAGATATTACATTGACAGAAATTAAGTCTTTTTGAGAATATAGTAATAGTTTTGTGGGAAAAATTGCCTATAGAATATGCACATGGATCAAGATGCTACAATACATCTACTGTATCATTTTTCAAATTGCCTTAAAGGAACTACAGTATCACACAATGAGAATCTGACAGGCCCTCTAGTGTATCTTTTCTAATCTTAACCAATTTCAATGATTTACTGATTGAAGTTCTTTATTATATCCTTGGTCATTAAGACATATTATGTGTTCTGCTCAAATTGTAGGCGTAAATGGTAACAAAGCTAATGGATCTGCTTAGCTGTGAATGCATAACTTCATATTCTAAACCCAAACATTCTTTATCAAATGTTCTGATTTCTCATCTACTCAGTAAGTAAAGTTGCAATAAATATAAAGAACACTGACAGCAGTAGAAGCTTATTCTGTACCAGTATTGCCTCTGGCAGACTTCCAGTCAAATAAAAAAAATACTTCATCAATGTTTTGATCAAATTAATTTAGAGAATAATTTTTCCTTAATTCTCTGTTATTTTCTCATGAATACCATAGCAATTTGTTACTGAAAAAGATCAGTTAAAAATTCCTTTGGATTTTGTGACACTGTAGTACATGACTATTTTTCTAAACAAAGCCATTAAAGATACGACAAAACAATACAGTAAAGTAGTAAGCAAATGCTTTTGAAGATACCAGCTACATAGGCCAAAACAGGAGGCTAAGTGACCAGTTTTGTCCAAAAGCCATGCAACAAAGATTCAACAGCTGGAAACAGTCTTTGTAGGTCAAATACAGCTGACACTTGAACACTTTATGTCTCTAAACTCTACTTCATCTTGCTTTTTTTTTTCCTGTCCAGGTTCCTATACCATTTACTAACCAAGTACACTGGTACTAAAGAAAATGTTTATCTTACAGCACTTGAATGAATATAGAAGCTAGAGTATAGCTGATTTCCTCCAGTTTATCCTTGAATGTGGAATACCATTATTAATCAGAACAATACCAACATCAGTCTGCCAAAAAATGTTAAACTCTGTCAGTATTATGTCTGCCTTCAGGAAGAAAAAGGTGGTAGACCTCAGTATGAAATAAAACAACTGTCTTTTTTATTCTTAACTAAAAATGAGAATGTACTATTTATTCATTGGTATCCACTAACAGTACTGAACTTTTATCTTGACTTTTAATACTCCTGCTTTACCACATTTGTGGTTACAGATAAGTTTGATCTTCTGTTTACTAACTATGGATTTCAGGTCACACAACCAGTATATCTTCGTTTCTGATAAAAAATCTTATCCTGCATATGGACTGAATGAGTTTCATCCTCTGCTGTTTATAGCATTCTTAATTTTCCATTCACAGCCTTATCTAAACTTCAGCTGAATTTTTATTTTTGTTTTCCAGTCCTAGTCCTACTCCTAACAGGAATACACCTCACCTTACCACCTCTTCTTTGCTATACAGATAAGAAAAAGTATGTTATGGTTAAAAATACAGCAGTCAACTGGAATATACAGTATACTTTAACCTTAGAAAATGATCTAGTTGCTGAGGTTTGGAAGAAAGTACATGTTAGTTCTGGAACGCCTTATCAGCATCACAACATTTCTAATATTAAATACAGATGAAACATGAAAGGAAGGACATGTCCAGAAGAGTTTTCTTGTACCAGCCTCAAAAATCAGAAGCCAAAGGAAACTTTTTACAGGATTCCAAACATCTAAAAAGAGAAGAGTTAAGTAACTTCCTCTTGCACTGAATCCTCCTTTCACTACCATAATTTGGTCCTCACTCACGGAAGTTCATATGTGCCGTCCAAACTACAGGCACATATTATTTGGAAAGACTCTAATCCTTTTTGTCAGAGAAAGTCTGAGCTGACTCTCCATACAATTTAAAATTGTCCAAAACCAGGTATCTGGCACACATTTTTTTTCCTCAAAAGGTTGACTAATGTCTTAATGATTAAAAAAAAAGACATGAGAAAGAGCTCTCCTGGAATATTCCTTGATAGTCAAAAGCAATTCCTGCCCTGAAAAAATAATATTTGAATAGTGACATATCTTGTTCACATAGTTACAGACATATTTATAAAATCCTTTGCTTTACAGTTCTTTGTTATTCCTCCTTCCCTCTATATCAATACAGAAATAGAATCAGATCAAAGGTCAACTTTTTGTTTATGCACATTTTAAAAAATATATAATTTGTATATGTGTGTGTGTTTAGGAATGGACAGCTTGTCAATTCAATATTTTCTATTTACATCTTTTCAGCATATAAAATATATATTCATTCATTAATGGTCATAGATCTCATCTGTTTCCATATCCTTGGGAGACCTGTGTACTCTGCACATTCAAAAAATCTTGGTGTTGCTGAGAATTGAACTTGTAATGAATAGACAATGAGGTTTTAAATAGCAACTGGATGCATAAATGAAACTAAAAAATTAATAATAATCGGTAAAGTTGTGAGAACTTTAATTTTAACTAAAATTTTAACTAAAATTAACTAAATTTTAATAATGCTTAGGAGAATACTATCTTAATTTTGGTGTTAAGAGGAAACTTGAAGGCAAGTACAATACAACAAGAACCATCCAAGAAAAGCATTATCTGTCTATGATTTATTACTTTCTGTCTGGTGCTTGTTTGATTTTTTTGGTTTTTCGTTTGTTCTTAAGACAGCTCTATTTCTGTAATTACTCAAATTATAGTTGCCCATTACGAGGGAAGAAGGAGGAATGGTGAGAGATCATTTTTTTCCTAAAACTATAGCTTTTCTCACTGAAGTTCTAAACTGTTCACAAAACACCTAGAAATTCCTAGTAGTTACTTTTCTTACGTCTTATTTCTTGCTTCTGGTTTTTATTTGATTAAATTTAAACAAAATAAAGTATATATATTTTTAGTACTCATAATTTTAAGGATTTAATCCCATGTGACCACAGGAAAATTTGAATTGAAGAAACTGCACAAAATAGGGTCATTTACATAATAAATTAAGAAAATAAGGTTTTTATTATTTCATGTCTGTATTCTTTTTAATTTAAAAATAAAATCATATTTACATTTCAGAAATAACCATTAAAGTAGGGCTATAATAAAATGAGAATTTTCTTTAAAAATGAAATATTTGCTGTCAACCTTAAAATGGATTTCTGATTTATCAGTGAATTTACAGAGCTACAGGAAAATAATATATTTATGCACTGCATGTATATAAGAATTGAATTATTAATGCTGATTTGTGACTACGTATGAATCTGGCCATTATCTAATATGCATATATATGTGGCTATATTTAACTTCTGTATTTACCTCTAACAAACACTGTGGGATTATCTAGTTTGCTATCTCTGTTGTCCAGCTGGAAGACAATGAAGCTGAGAAAAAGACCTGCATCCCTGCACACCTGAGAGTCCTCAGTTTGGCCATCTGATGGGGCACAGAAAAGGCTGACCTAATAGCAATGCCTTACTTTATTAAATCACAGACTTTTTCAATTAATGCAAATGCATGCCTGTCTGAAATATTGTTTGCTGCTCATATTAGAGATATATATTCTGGTGATTCACCAAATTCAATGAAATTAATATCACAGAGCCCCTGCCTTTCCATTACTTAAACATTTTTCATACCTTTTGCTACACTCGTGGAGTGCACTACACTTTTATTTTATACAATGACTCAATTTCCTGCTATAATGCTGTAGCTTCTGGGAAGCTATTCATAATTAGAACACTTTAATACCCACAATAAATATTTGCAGAATAAAATATTTTATGTTTAATCCTTTTCATTATATAATTATTTTCTCCATGCATTTTTGACTAGCTTTAGTGAATTAGAAATAACCAAAATATTAATGGAGCTAGCCAGGTACGCTGAACTATGTACTTATTAGAGATATTTGGAAAATATGGGTAAAATACCATTCTACACAAGTATTTGCATGTACATGTTTGTGTACATTCACAGTGTCTTCAAATGTTTGTACTCCAGAGTAAAAATTTTGCTGGGTAAAAAATTTAAAGGATGTTCTTCAGTGATTTCCAAGCCACTGGTAGACCATGGAACATATATCTATAGTCCTCTAAAATTTCTATGCTTAAGGAAAATTCCTTTACAATAATGTTATGTTTAACTTCTGTTCTTAAAATAAATTGATGAAGTATTAATCAAACTCTCACATTATTTTCCCTCAAACAATAAAGCAGAACAAAAAACCAAAAAAGATTGCAAATGATGCAGTATCTTTCAATATCATTTCCATTTTTTTTCTAATGGTAATTCAGCAAGATTTTCTTAGCAACATTATCTTTTGCTACAAAAACTTCATGAGTTTGTAGTCTAACTAGATATTGCATCAGTTAAGGAAGTCATTTCAGTATTTGGAAAATCTATTATCATTTCATTGTGTTATCTAATTCAAAATAGTTGTCATTATTTCTTTCCTTAATGATTCTTCCTGATAAAGTTCTCCATACAGTATTATTTTAGATTTCAAATACATATATATGGTTATAATCATCAGTTGCCATGTTGTTGTGTGTGTTGTGTACCTGAGGGATAACTGTGTGTATTTTGCTGATGTGAATTAGAACCTCTCAGGAAAATTGTATATATCAGACCTTAATTGGTAGAAAATGTCAGTAATGAACATTATGAAAAGAGATAAAAATCAAACAAAACAAAAACATTCAAACTATTTGAAATTTCTACTCTGTATATATTTTTTCAAGAAAAGCTTATTAAATGCCCACTACAGTTTTTTTAAAAAAATCTGCTTCTTTGACTTATCTGGAAGTTTCTTTAAATATACCTTAAAATACAACTCACCATGAATATGAAGGCACAAATATATTGATTGTAACGAACAAAGGTGAGGTTTACTGCAGAGATAAAGGAGGACAAAACCTCAAATTCTTATTTGTGCCTCTACAGCAGTGTTACAGCTCCTTTGTTAGGAACTGTGGGAAAGATGGTTAAAACATCCAGCATCTTCGTTTCAAAGAACTGCAGCATTCTCAGCTGTGATAGATTGTGCAGATCTCTGAGCTCTGATTTCAAGGTGAACTGAGTTGAAAAAAATCAGTTGGCTTGAGTTTGAGGGAGGAATTTCAGGCACAACTTTCTCCTTAGAATTTCCCTCTGAATTGGCTGTTCAATGCATATTTCTGAGTGACTTTTAAGAAACTGCTAATTTTTTTCTGTTTCCTGAATGGAATGATCAGGGCAGTTAAACCATGTACTGAAACACATTTTATTGTAATTGCATAATCATAAATGTTTTCTCAATTCTGAGCTATTTAAATTCTATATATTATTTAAGTTATTTAATCTAAGTTAATTATTAAAATAGCAGCTCATATTTGAGAAAATATGACAGTAACAATTATGATATAATACTTAAAAAAATCACCACGTGGATACCCTTCCCCTTGTCTCTTTAAGGGCCATATGTTGACCTCCATATTCACACCAGAAAGCATCAGTTAAGCAGTTTCTATCTAATTTACAGGACGGTCCTAAAAGAGGAGTACAATAGCTAAGTTCTCCACAGTACTCAGTTTGGTTGCCTTTGGAGTGATGGTCTTGTGAAATTTTTCAGTCTTTCTCAAGAAACTTTAAATTTCATAAACTGGAGATAGTCACTTAATATTAAACAAGTATGAACAAGCAAGCAATGAAAAACTGTATGTCACAGTGTAACTAGCATGTGGATTGCTGTTTCACGAGTTGGCAGAGCCACTAAGCAGAGCTCCGATTGCATGTTCAGACGGATTAGTTTTAGCATGCTCTCCAGAGCTCTGCATGTCTTCTGTCTCCATTCTGCCAATCCTTTCAATTTGAGCAATGTTCAATCAATTTTATCAATTTTTCAATTACCAACAAAGTTTCTGCTATGTTATCTTGATGCTCTCGTCTCTTGCCTGTAGACAACACTCTTGACCTTTTAATTCTTCTTGTGACTTAGTTCTTAGGTTATAAACCAACATCTTAATAGCCAGGAGAGTAGCAAACCTTTGCAATTTCTTACAATAAACTTAAGAGTAATAAGTGTGGTAGAACTAGACATCAGGACTCTTGGCTTTATACTCTCAGACTGGGAGTATTGCAGCTATTTCTGCCAATCTGGGGAGCATTTCTCCATTGTGATGGCTTTACTTTGGTTTACACAAAAACTTTTATGAACTTTCTACTTTCTTTGTCATTTAATATTTCTTCATCTTAATATATAAATTAATGGTGGATATTAGTTTATCACGAATAGCTCTGCAGCTTATTTGCAAATTAAACTGTAATGTAATTCTTTCAGAACACTGTGCCAGAGAGAACCACAGTCATCTGATGAGTTCTGAGAGAATGTTTACAGGTTCCCAAGGAATTCAGTGCTCTCTACTACCATTTAAATTAGGGAGTATAATCTTCATAAAGGGTTATGAGCTGTTGCATGTATTAGGAGAAATTAATGCCTAAAATATTACTAGAATTACTCTAGGGATATATATACTCTATTTTGTGTGATTTAGGTTAGTCCCTACTAAAAATAAAATTTTTACTGTAATTTGTTTTAATTTAATTGAACTCACAGTATAAATATACAAACGGAAGGGAACTATGTACAAAGAACTTCATTCCTCTTTTTCCCCTTAGAACATGACTTAGTATACACATACCTGCTAAAGTTAATAATGTATATATATATATAATTACATTTTTTTATCTTTATATAACATTTTTAGAATGAAAAAATAAAAATAAAATAAAAATAAAATGAACAGAAGTTAAAATCTCTTCCCAAAAATACTACTTAGACCTCTAGGATCTATTCAGTCAACCTAGAAATGTGATAGATATCTGAGCAAAGCAGTGTTTTGAGATGGAACTACTTCAACTGATCCTGAAAATGAGTACCCTGAACTGCGCTAAAATGCCCTCAAAAAGGCTCTCTTCAGTTTCCTAAGTATAGGCATCTAGTGTTATTTTAGATTCCCTGGGGATGTGAAACATTTACAAAGACTTGTAGAAAATATAAAGAAATTACTAACTGGCTTTCATAGATAAACAAAATTAAAATTTAGTAAGCTGTTAGCCTTTTACCAACATATTAACCTATAAGCTAAGTGTGTTCACCACTGCTGCTAAGACACCTGAATGGCTGGCCAGGATGCCATCAGTTAGGAGAGGGGATCAACTTCCTGTGCACCATGGTGTTTCCAAGTTTCCTTTTTTTCACCAGCACTGTTGAGTCTGATGCACAATGGCTTGACACAATGTTTTACAACCAGGCTGACCAGCCTCCCTCTTTCTTTCTTCTTTAGGATTATATACCTTCATGTGACGCATAAGATTTACGTGGTTTGTTTTTAACTGTGTTGCACAAAGTAGTCCATGAAATGGAGGCAATTCAATGAAAGGCAATGTGAATAAGGCCAAAATATTTGACCTCTTTTTTTTTTTTCCTTTGGTCTTCACATACAAGTTTTATACTTATTTCAAGTAATCAAACAGGACAACAGGACTCTGGGGCAATCACTTGTCATGGAGAAGTCTGAGGGCAAAGACCCAGATTTCCCTGAATTATTTTCTTAATGGCCTGGTACACACCATCACCATGTTCACTTTCAGCCTGGAAGGCCAACAGTATATCCTAGGCTGCATCAAAAGAGGGATGTCCAGCAGGGAGAGAGAGGTGATTGTCCCCCTCTACTGTGCTCTTGTGAGGCCCCATCTGGAGTACAGTGTGTAGACACAGCACAAGAAAGATGTGAATTTGTTGGAGCAGGTCCAGAGGAGTGCCGTGAAGTTGATCAAAGGCCTAGAATACCCCTCCTATGAACATAGGTTGAGGGAGCCAGGCTTGTTTAGTTTGGAGAAGAGAAGGCTCCAGGGAGACCTCATTGTGATCTTCCACTTGAAGGGAGCTTACAAGCAGGAGGAGAATCAATTTTTTTTTTTACATTGTATGATAATGACGCGGTTAGGGGGAATGGTTTTAAACTAAAAGAAGGGAGGTTTAGGTTAGAAGTTAGTTTTTTAGTCAAAGGGAAGTGAGGCATTGAAACAAGCTTCTCAGAGAGGTTTTGGATGCCCCATCCCAGAAGGCATTCAAGGTTGGGTTGGATAGGGACCTGGGCAGTCTGATCCAGTGAGTGGCAACCCTACCTGTGACATGGGTGTCAGAACTAGATGATCTTTAAGAACCCCTCCAACCTAAGCTGTTCTATGATTCTATAGTTTAAAAGTAAACAATGAAGACCTATTTTAATCAAGAACCTGCTCATAATGAAAGAGCTAACAAAAATTGTTAGCTGTGGTAGCCCTTACAGGATGTAAGAAGTACCTGAAAGCTTATTTTTAAATAAAAATAAAAAACAACAATAGTAGTAAATAAGCAATAATAATAAGGTAGGATTGAAGAAGTAAGGAGAAAAGCCTTGAAGAAAATAAGTAAATACATAAACAGAAAACAAAGAAATTTCTGAAAATCATTAGGAAAACAAACACTTATTCCCCATCTGATAAAAAAAGCAGAATAAAAATCACAAGTTGCCCCTAAGCCCAGTAACAATTTCTATAGCCAGAAAAATTCCTGCCAAAGCCATGTGCTTTGCTGTTCTGTGTAGATTAAGACAAAAGTTATTTCTCTCTTTCTTTGTTTTACAATATTTCAAACTACTACTTTTTCTGGGACAGTTCCTTTCACATTTCATTGCAAAGAATTGATATAACCTTGTTCATTGTTTCAAAATATATCCCAGCTATAGATAATATACATATTATCTTTGCATACCTGTTATTTCGTTGTCATATCAAGCACTTAATCTTTTCACATTTATCTGTGGCAAATAATAGTTCAAGACTAGTGTAGACCTTCTGACATTGATTTTGCTTCTACCATAATATGAAATCTTTTGAATTAAACCTCAGTCATTCCAGATCAACTGGTTACAAGAGCAATGCTGACAATACAAACTATTATCTTACACAGTTGGTCAGCTCCAGACAGAGAATCACACTGTTATTTGCAAATACACAAAGACATAAACCAAAATGTCAGTAGTCAATGGTGTGAGGATAGGTCATCTAAGGAATCTGTTCCTGAGGCTTCCTTATTTTTGCTTTTAAGGTCTGCCTAGTCTCTGGAAATAAATTGCAGGTTAAACTTTGGGTCAGTTCTTTCATTAAAGAGTTGCAATTTTGTCTACAATTTTTTTTTGGAGTTGGATTTTAATTGTAAGACCTAAAGATTTGGCAGAAATGCATAAGTAATACTTAGACTCAAAACTCACCTTTCATATATGCATATATATGTATATAACTACATATGTAGCTCACTCCAAAAGTAATGCCTCCTATTTGTTTCCATCAAAACTACAACAGGTACAAAGAGCACAACAACACCATTTGATAGACCAAATTCCCAACTACAAAACAATATTTTTCAACATAGGCACCACCATCAATTGCACGTTTTTGACAGTGCTGAACAAGAGCCTGCATATCATGCTCATAAAAATCTGCACCATCGGAAGTGACTCACTGTCACTGTAGCTCCTGCTGAATTGCACCACCCACCACCTCACTGTGCTCACATCCAGTCTTTGGTGTCTATAAACATTCAGCAAGCATTGATGAATGTCAGTAGGTTCAAGATTTCCACATGGAAGAATCCAATGAAATACCTTTCCTTTATCCACACTTCCATGTCTGACTGCCCTTCTCCTGCCATCTGTTGCAGGAGAATGAAATGTTGGTGGGAAGGTTCAATCTCTACTGCCATGCCACCTCATCTGCTTCTGACATTGTGGACCAACATAATAAAATGACAGGTATCACTTTCAGCATGTGCAGATGTGTATATATTTATATGCATTTAGATTTATATAAATGTACTTATATACACGTATATTTATGTATCCATACATATCTTTATCTTTTAAACGTTGCAATCACAATAAATTAGGTACAGTTCAGATTGTATCTGGGAAGATAGTCATGGTCATGGGTTTTTAGTGGTTATGTATCTAATTCATTGTGTACAAAATTTTTAGTCATATATTGCAAGTAATATGATCATATTATCCATCAGAAATAGCAGCTCCATTAGCAAACTTTTATGTTAAGAAGATAATTGTCCCTTATATATCCAAATTTTCTCCGAAAATGTTTTCTTTGAATATTTTAGATTTACAATTCAGAGTCCTTTCTAGAAAACTGTCTTTGTATTTGGTTTTATCTATAGTTGCTTGTGCTATATTGTGGTTTAACCCAACAGGTAGCTAAGCACCTCACCACCATTCACTTACTGTCCCCTTGCCCCAGGGAGAGGGTAGAAAATCGGGGGGAAAAAAAAAAAGAAACAACCTAGAACTTGTGGGTGGTTTAGTAAGACAGAAAAAAGGAAGAGAAAAAGGATAATAGTTAGAATAATAACATATATGTATGCAAAAGAAGTGATGCAAAAGTGACTGCTCACCACCCAGTAACTGATGTCCAGCTAGTCTCCAAGCATTAGCAGCCTGACCAACAACCTTCCCACCATTTTCAAGCTTTTCCTGCATGATATCGTATGGAACAGAATATTCCTTTGGCCAGTTTACGTCAGCTGTACTCATCCTGTTCCTTCTCAAGAATTTGCACCCCTCGCTGGCAATGCAGTACAGGAAACTAAGAAACTGAAATGTCCTTGGCTCTGTACAGCAGTGCTCAGCAACAACTGAACTACTGATGTGTTATCAATATGGTTTTTCCCCTAAAGCCAAAAAATAACGTCATACCAGGCACTATGAATATAAAATCAGTTTTGTCCCAGCTGAAACCAGAACATGCTAGTTTTTTCATTCATTTAGCATAACACGTTAACTAGATCGGTGATTGAATTGACTATGAAAAATGTTAGCATGGGAGTGAGTGTCTGATTATTTAATATAAAGAGCAATCAGCAACAGGAAATGTAAAGAGAAAAGGTTGAAATACTTATTGAAGTCTACTATCTCCTTCTGGATTAATGACGAAATTTTGTAAAGGATAAGAATTTTAATGAGTTTTAACTACTTTAAAATTTCTTATGATCAGTGAGAAGTATCAGTACGTGAGAAGTGGAACTACACCACTTTCAGTAAGTTATCAGCAGTCCTGGATAACTGGGGAGGTCTCAGTTGTCTGCAGGTTAGCAAATGTGACTCTAATCTACAAGAAGGGTGAGAAATAGGATCCAGGAAAATACTGTCCTGTTGTTGTGACCTCAGTACCAGGGAAAGTTACAGAGGAATTAATCTTGAATCACAAGGCATGTGAGTTTATGAAGGGCAGGACCTCCCTAAGTCGTCTCTTTATAACAAAAATAAACTTATTTTAACTAATATAATGAACCCCTTAACAATCTTACCAATTGATGAGCAGAATAAGAAATCATCTATACGCATTCATGCATCTCTTTCAGCTTAAAAATGAAGTGTTTTGCAACTCTTTTCTCAATTACAAAACCTCTCAGCGCTCCTCTGGGTTTTTTGTCATGCTAACATGCATATTGTTTGTCTCTTTCAGATAATTATCTTATTACCTTTGAAAGTGAAAATATCACAGTTATGCTCTGATAACACCCCTCTGGAGTTGAGAATAACTATTATACCTATTTAGAAGATGGTTAACAGAGGAACGAAGATAGAAGGTTCCTTCTTCTCATTAAGGTAGATAAAACGCAACGACTGAATTTGAACATAATCTGAGCAGGTTATCTAGGTCTTCTCTATTCTAAGCTCAGAGAAGGAAGAGATACTGTCAGAGGTTATATGTATGATAGGCACCATAAGCATGTGTCTCTCTTTCCTCAGCAAGAAGACGGGTTTGAAACGGAAACGTTACTTAAGTAAAATGAAATCTATGCCAAGTAGCTTCTGTAAAATTCCACATAATATCTTTGATGGATCAAAAATTGCATGTTTTGGGTCTGGATTTATGAATCAGTTCTTCCTTCCTTGTGATCTTTTATAGCTACTTGCCCTTGGGATCTGAAAAATAGCAGTCATATGATCATGGGTCACTTGCTTTTGAGCTGGATTCTATAATCACCACTCAAAGATTCTGATAAATATACAGTCTAGAAGGAGTAGTATCATATAGAATCATAAGGAATAGAATTACAATCTAAGGATGAAATTTGTGGGGCTCTATTTTTTCTCTGATTTCTTTACTCTCATGTACTACAGCACCATCCTCCATGAACAGATATTTACAGTGACATCAACTTCCTGGTCTGGAAATAGGAGTAATTCCAGCTGCCCTTTGGCACTGTGTTATGTCATATTTGTTCAAGCATATATGATAACACAACCCAATATGACACCTCAGTACAGCATACTGGCTTAGTGTTTGGAAATAAAACATAAATGGAAAGTGATGGGCTAGGAAAGCATTGTGTCATCTCCTAAACTAGAATCTGCAAAGAGAAAAAAGCAGAAGAGTCAAGATTTATCAGAACAGGAGGAAAGACGGACAAAACATTTAAAGATGTATGTAAGACAAACTCCACTCTTAAATGTAAGTGAATAGAAAGAACCTCTTTAATTTCCAGCTGCATACAGGAGGATAAATAGCATGATAGTGTCATTTAGGCATAGATCACTAAAAACATGAGAATAATAGAGCATGTTATTCCCCATATCATTCACCTAACATCAAAAGGAGGTGAAAAAAGTTCAGAGCAGTGTGTACATACAAGGGTCACAGGATCCATAGATGCTTGAGCATACTAGGTCTTACAGCAGACTATGTACCTGGACATTAGAGTACAGGCAAGGGTTGTGCTCTCCAGTTTCTCCTTTGAATGTGATTCATGTTTAATGCTCTGTGATATGTCTAATATTACCGAGGGCAACTCTTCATAGATAATGATTTCTGTTATGGAGCAGCAGCCTGAAGCATGAGAGACACTGTGGAACTACCAAAAAAATGGAAGAAAAAAAAAAAAAACCAGAGCAAATAGTGTAAACTGTGATTTTCCCCATTACAGAAGATGTGACAGTTCAGAGTACATGATTCCAACAAAACTGCTAGTACTTTATCAGGGAGAGCAACAGGCATGTACATTTATTATTGTCAGGACTATTTATTAAGGATCCATGTCTGAAACTGTTATCTGAAGTGATTTAAATCCAATCAGTTGTACTTTCTCTCCAGACTTCAGATACTAGGAGCTTTTAATATCAGGGTTTATGATGGATGAATGATCTTCACAAAGACTTGATGATCTACATGTATTAGTTGTGTGGTTGAACATTTTTCTGTAATCAAATATCCCAGTTCTTCGATGAGTTTGTAAAGCTTGAGAAAGGAAGAAAGAAAGGAAGAAAGAAAGAAGAAAAGGAAGGAAGAAAGGAAGAAAAAGACAAAGAAGGAGCCATACTCATTTCACAGCTTTGATTATAGCTAACAGAACTCTTCAAAATCATTTCTACTGATGTCTCTCTAACCTTCATTCATTTACCTTGGGGATATAGCCAGTTTCTGTTGCACAAAGCCAGTCTGTATCCAATAGTTCACATGCTCTATCTTTTCTTACCACAAGTACACTTTATTGTACTAGAATGATGAATTGAAAAAGCCTTATTTTATTTTCCATTTAAAAATATTCTATAGGATACCCTCCTCACTATTGCTCTGAAATCTTTACTGTCCCACATGCTGTCACTTTTATTCATTAAAAAGAAAATTTCAATTTTTCTGTTTTCAAAAGTACATCAGAAATCCAGTGTCCTTCAAGATTATTTCTTTCCAAAGAAGTCTAAGCATTTCATTTACTAACTCTGGAAGTCAAACAAGTTGTGCTGAACTACTTTATACAGTCAGTATGATAAGTTTCAAGCTGTACTGGTGGAGGAATGAGAATAATGGGAAAATTATTCATGAATAAATTATCTCAAAACTTTAAAGAAACCATACATAAGTTCTCCTATGCCCTCCAGAAAATGAATAAATGATAAATATTTCAGAAGAAATTAATTCAAATAATTTGTTTTAAAATAATCTGTGTTGATTCTATATTAAAATAATTGATCTCACTCATACCTTCTCAGATCTATAATAAAATACAAAACAAAACCCCAGTATTTTATTTTCAGCTTTTCTATACCTTCTTTTTTCCTGATTTTTTAATATATTTTTTTAATTTTTTAAATAGAAATCAATAAATATAAATATATATGGGAATTAATTAATTATTTTTGGAATTACTCTAATGATATATACTTCTTATTCAATCTAATGATGTATCCTTCTTATTTAACTGAATAAACAGTTAATTAGATCATGATCACTTATTTTGTGGCTAGTCTAGTAATTGATTTATGTTGAACATAAATACATTTCTGTATCTTGTTTAGACCCAACTGTTTTTCCTCTATCTGTCTTAAGTTATCCACAGGGCAACTCTACTTTACATCTGAAGACATAACTCTCTGGTGCACCCAGAGCATGTAATTAAGTGAGACTGCTCTGGGCATGCAGAGTAACCAAGCAGCATATCTGCAGTAAGTCTCGCATGTTGACCTATTGCGCTGGTGATAATTCTCCTTTAACTGAGAACATCACCTCTTGCTGCATGATAGTACTTCCATCTCTGCTCTCTAGAATGAGTCATTTACATCTACAAGAGTGTCAGAAGCTGAGCCAAAATCCTCCATTTGATATTTTTTATAATCTGTTAGAGACTATCCGTTCAATATCATGAGGAACTTGTAGTATTTAATGCTCAGTGTTGTGAATTCCTTTACCTCTTCTGTAACTGCCCCCAAACATTGTATAAAGTACTCTGCATCTGGATTAAATACTTGTTTCATTGCTACATACTGTGACACCTCTGTCTTTTGTAGATTTTTTCACAGGTGTTCCAGTCAGTATAAATATCTGATGAAATTTTCAAGGCACACAAAACTCCATGACTAATTTAAACTTGTCAAATTCATCTTTCATCAAAGATATAAGTCTATACAATTATACTGTTCATTTAATATTATTTTCATTATTGATTTTTTTTTCCACATTAACAGTTTAAATCTCAGGAGTACAGGTGGAAGAAGATATGTAACACATTCAAAGCTTAATCACTGTAAATTGCCTGGGAGCAGCCATATGCCCTACAGTTATTTTTCTAGTTAAAAATAACCCTAGACTAGAAACAAGAAAAGTGTGACTGTGCACAAAAACTAGACAACCATCCCTTTATTTCTTCATCTTCAGAATGTCTACATACATGAATGTAAGCATATACATGTATAGAACTATGAATAAGATTTCAGGACAGAAAAAATGTGGACATGGGATTCTGATATTCCTCCAGAACTCACATTGCAAAGTTTTTGCAATTTCTAATTCAGAATCTCCACATTTCATTATTCATTTCAATGAGTTTGTCATACTTTTGACTGTTCCACTGGGGTGTTAAAGTCAAATTATTCTTTTTTATATAAATAAACATTACCTACAAAGGTTTTCTGAATCCTTGTTGCTAATCTCTCAGGTGAGATAGAAATTCTGATGTGGGAATTTCCCTTTATTTCTGCTCAAATGTTCAAAGATTTGTTTGATCTCAAAGTGTCTTCTTGCAACATGTCTACAAAAAGTTTTTCAAAATCAGACTCTAATTTCTCATTTTATAAATTTATATTTGAAATTATGTATATTTGAAATTAAATACATTTACAGGCAGATATGCAAGTGTCTGTTATCCAACAAGTACCTCATCTTATTTCTGATTTCTGTACTGGAACAAATTCAACTTTGCATTTCTCTCAGGTAATTTATCTTCTCAGTTATATCTTTTTGCCAGATAAAAGCACTATGCAAAAATTATTGGTAATATTTCTATTGTAATTAAATTGTGAGAGCTTTTCCATTTCTCTAGATTTTAAGTAAAATTTAAGTAAATTTTAAGTAAAAATATAATTTAAAATGTTTTGGCATATGTGGATGAGAAAAATGTCATGGTATTTTTTTCAACGAATTGGAATATGTATATATTTGAAATTTGGTTGGCAAAATATTCATGTTTATCTGACTGAAATAATCAGTTTAATATCTGTTATGACTAATTATTCCACACAGTAGAATAAATGTTTATTTTTGGTTCTGCCCTCAAATTTACTCAAATTTGCTGACTTTCATGATACAGTTTAAGAAAAAAAATCCTGAACCATGAATGTCAGATTACTGGTTGGATACAGTTTTGCTATATTTGTGGGTGAAACTTTCTTCATTTCTAATCCTTTCCTTTAGAATATCAAAGCTATTAGTCATGGTGTCGAATGTTTCAGCTATTCATTCTATCAAACCACACATTCAGGATAAATCTCCCAGTTTCTCGAGACTCTCTTTTCAGAGATGACATAAATCAACATAGGACCATTAAGCACAATAGAATTAAACCAAATATATTGAAGTTCTGACTAATATGCTCTCAGCAGGGAGTTTCATTTAAGTTTTCAAGCATCCTCATGAGAAGTTTTCCCTGAGATTCTCTCTGCATTTCGTGGGTAAATATCTAGAACTAGGATTATGAGAAGGCCTTTTAGATTGCTTTTCTTGTGTAACAGGTTTTGTAGACAAAGCCACTCATTTGTTCAGATGCTCAAGATAATCACCTTAAAATAGAATTCCTCCTATCAAATAAATGATGTGATAGCAAAAATAGCACCATTCCAGGTGAGCTGACGGCAGAATTTCATAACAATGCTCCTTAATAAAATTATGCTAGGCTGCAAGTTAATGTCCACACTTTTGTATCTAGTTAAGCATCGAAGTTAAGAGAAGAAGAATGTGTAATGTAATTTACTCTGTGACTTTTTCCATGGAGAACCAGAAAATGAACTATTACTATTATAATTTCTCACTGTAGCATTTAAGTTGCAGTTAAATTTAAACTTTAAACATAAACTTATGGACATCATTTCCTATGATAAAAGATAGGAAAAAAAAATCTTTAAAAACAAACAAACAAACAAAATAAAATAGATTAGTAGTTGGATTCTGTAATTCCTACAGTGCCTCAAAAAAAAATCTCTTCTGAGATACATGAACCTTTGATATATTTAAATTATGTTATCATGGATATATTTTTGACAACCTCAGTTCAGTGTTATTGTAATCAGTAATTTTTCATTAAAAGTACTTCTTCAGAATATTTCCCTGAAAATACTAACATAAACCATATCTTAAATTAATGAAAACTCAGAGACAGTATAGGAAAAATATATAAAGGCATATATATAGAGATCTTCTGCTGACTCTCCTGAACTGTAGGAACATGAGAAAGTAAACCAAGGAAATTTTTAGAGCTTCCACTTATTACTGGAAAAAAGATATTGATAAATGATACCAATTATTTATGAAGTACTTTTGAGTGACAAAAAGGCCTAAAACACATGTGTGCAAGACCCTCCTTCCATTTGTGATTCAGTACCTGAGCTGCAGGGCAACAGCATCACTTGAAGCTTCCACCTCATAAGAGAGTATTACAAGCGCAGGAACATATCAAAATAAACATCATCAATAATAACCACAATTGATACAGAAATAAAGCAACTTAATTGTAATACAGGGAGACTATCAAGTCCATTCATGTTAACTTTCTGTGAAGTAACAGTGGAAATATAATTAAAAGACATTAAAGATTTTATAAAGATGTCTTTTTATTTTCTACAACACCTCGGTCTGATCTATATATATATCTGCTAAAAAAATTTTAAATCTGATAAAAATAAAAACATATGAATCTCACCCCACATAAAGCCAGTGCAATCATTACAGAAAGAAAAATGCTAACATAGTTTTATACCTGCAGATATGATTTCAGGTCGAAACATTATTCATTTTCCTACAAAGTTTGTAGTGCTAACATGAAAACTGTAATATCTTAAAAAATTATCTATGCTTTCCCTTACAAGAGCATGTTTTGTATTTGTTAGTTAATAAGTTAAATTACCAGTAATAAACAAATAAATAAAGACAAAGAAAGAACTTACAGAAAGTAGTGCAGATCTGGAATATTTATAGAGTGCTTTAATAAGTTTCAAATATCAAACAGATATCCTCTGGAATATTTTTCAGATACACATCAATATCAGCCAAACAAACATTCAGAAAAAGCCCATTATTTATCACATCATATAATTTATTTTTTTACTCACTATTCTACAAAGAATAGCTTAACCTGCTTATTCATCTAAGAAAAGCTGCGAAGAAAAATAAAATATTATCTTTCCTCCTAGACCTTGATCCATAGATTTTTGAAGTCAGTAGTTACTTTCACTTCCTGTCATCCATTTGCAGTGAGAGTGTAGAAGCAGTCACTAAATTTGTCTGAGCCTTCTCAGATCAACTGTCCTGAAACTTGATTATTATAACTGAACATAAATTAAACCATTGTTGTATTCCATTGCTAAGAAATAAACAATAATTTCTAAAAGTGGATTCAAAGCTTTGTAGACCTTTTAAGGGACAAACAAAAAAGAATTCATTAAAAATTGGGGGAAAATAATAGCCATAATAATACTGAAAAGAACCATTGGCAGAAGAGGTCATTCACGGTAGCTGATACTATGAATGGTGTTGCATCAGTCAGAGAGTCTGCACTTGAAAACACAATGCAGTATAGCACTTCCAGGAAATAAGCCTAAATTACCACTGCCAGAAATGAATGTGAAACCAAACCTTCCATTTACAGGGTGAATGCTCAAACCACTGCAGGATAACAGTAGTTGAGAAAATCTGGCCTCTTGTTTAGGCCTCTGGGGTTTCATCTTCTACCAGGCTTCCCCCTTCCCAAGATTCCACTTCAGCATGGCCCACAGACATCACTCCCTGCCACCTCCAGGGGCAGCCCCCCACAGCTCTCAGAACTTGGCCCATGTGGAGACACCAGCTTTCCCTGCATTCTGATCTACACTGCCAGCATTTGAAAGAACTGTTTTACCAGCTTAGGTATCCAAGTGGAAAAAGGCTGCTGTGAATCACAGGAAATTAATTAAATCTTAGTCAGGCAGGTTATCTGAAAAACTGGGACAGATATTCAATTATTCGTTCAGACTGTATTTAGCCTTCTAGACAGATTTTAAAGGAAAGTATATGAGATTTTGAAAATAATTTGTTTAGAAACAAAAAGTGTTTAGCTTATTGATAATGCATTTAACTTATTTAACTTATGCAGGTATGGACAGTGTCTTTTAGAGACAATACTATAACAAAGTAGTAATACTCTGAGAGAGATATAGTTCATTATTCTGTAAACAGAATAATTTCTTTTTTAGTAGGGAACAGCAATAAGAACTGGGATAAAATTGCTTGCTTCCTTTTCAGAGCACTGAAGAACAACTCTGTACTCCAACTGTTTTCAGTTTTGCTCTCAGCAGATGCCTGCAGTCATTTATCTTTACTTGCATTGACCAGTTCTAATTTTTCATATAAAGGTGAATATCTAAGGATGAACTTATATTTGCATTCAATTTTTTTGACATTAGACAATTCAGGAGCAATAGCACTGAGCTTAGCATTTTTAGAAGAAAGAGCATAAAAATTAGTCCAGTATATCTTATGAAAATATCTTGTGGACAGTAGTAAAAAGAGAACATATTAAATGTTTCTCTGCGTTTGCTAAATAATCCTGGAAAATATCTCACTGTGGTGTCTTAAGTTGATGTAAAGTCAGTTGATGACTTGATCTGCCTAATATGAAAATATTAATGTGTTTGGAAGAATCCATGTGTTTGGTTTTCTCAGAGTCTCAAGAGTTATGAAATTATGTTTTCCACTCGTATGAATTTAGAGACTCTTTAAATGAGTGGCTGCTAGTAAACTTTCAATTATTTATTCCTGTGACTTTGTTTAGTTAAAAGAGAAAGGGGTAGAACTTGGACATATCTTCACATCTCTGATTTTTCATCAGTGTGGCTGAAACCTACTATTGGGTGTGGCCAATTGTATGAGTAAAGTTGCCAGTCAACATGTCAACTGGCATGTATATTTCTATACTTCCACCACAAAATGACTACTAAGTGAATTCTAGGAGGGCTAAGAATAGACAGCTGTCATAATGGGCAACCATTATAATGGAAAAAAATGCTTGAGAGATCGGCTTTGAATCTTATCAAGACTAAGTACGTCTGCCATTCAGATATACCTTTGTAAGCCAATTTTTTTAAATTATATGTCTTTTTTATACACTGTTTAGATTCATGTTCTTATGTGTGCAGAGGTGAAAAGACTACATAACCATGGTTACATGCTCTGGACAAGTACAAGATATTCCTGCTGCTTCTGATGTTGAAATCTATATGAACTGATAATGGCTATAAGAGTACAGAGAGAAAAACACTCATGTCTCAGGATGGGATAAATTCAAAACTTTGCAACTGTTAAGCAGGGGGTGATTTAAATAGCCCTTCTAATTTGGCCTAATCTGTTTGGACCCTGAGTGTGCCATACTAATACTGCGGATGAAAAGAAAGGCAGGTACTCTCAGTGACTCAGAAAAGCTATAGTTAGAAGCACACATGGAGGGCAAATTAGACCTGCAAATATGACCAGCTTAATGAGCACTATTTCTTAGGAAATAGCACAATGATACATGCTCTGTTGAAAGTTGGATATTGTACTGATAAAAAAACCTCACTTAAGAGTGCTTTTCATGATATGAATATGAATAAAATGTATATGAATAATGAATATGAATAAAATGAAAAAATTGTAGCACCAGATGAATAACAGAGAAGTCATCATCAGGCGAGGATGCCAAATGCCAGAATTCTCCCTAGGAACAAAACCAGAACTAAACAGTGACAGTGGAAATCTCAGTACTCTGGACATTCAGACCACAAAAAAGTCTTCTCCCATCTACACTGACAGAAGAAAGACAGTTGGTTAGAAAGAAGAAAACAAAAATATACTTTCTTTGCTTTATTTTAGAACTGTGCCCTATCACATTTTTGGGAATAACTTGTAATCTCCAAAATCACAGAAAAGAAGGTCTTAACAGTATCTGAATAACAAACAGATTTCTTGAATTCATAAATTTCCTCAGAATTGACAGACTAATAGATCGCAACATCACATATAGTAGCATAGAAGAAAATTTACCTGGCATAAAGGCAAATCTTCCTCACAACAGAATAATTTGTTATGAAAAGCAATTTCTCTCCACTGACAGATATGAAGTTACACTCTCCTAAATCCTAGAAGAAAATACCTTTCTGATGCTATATCATCTTCATTCTTTCTGCTATTATTGCTGGTTTATTATTTATCACAGCACCTATGGACCTTCTTCAAAATCGGGTATCTGACTTACAAAGCACTATGTAAGCACAGAACATCAAAAGCCAATATTCTATGGTGCTAGTGGATTTTCTAACTCATCTAGGCAGGAATAGGGAATATCTTGCCCTCTTTGTGTGGCAAGGCACTGCAAGACAACTTGGTCTGACTTTTTTAGCTGCTCCAAAAACATCATCCACAATAGCTGAGTTTCATCTCCACTTTCCATGCCAAATCCAGGAACATCACATTCACTGCTGTCCAGAGTCACGTCTTCCACGACAGAAAACTTGTTAACTTTATTGATATACAACATTAACAGCATACTTCTTTTTTTTTTATTATTATTTAAATGTCTGTGTCTTTCACTTTTTCATATCTACTATAAACATGCTCACAATCTCCATCAAACATGGTTATTTTCTTTTCAAAAAGGCATCTATACCATATCTAAAAACTTTGTTTCTTTCATGCGTCACTGATGACAGTTATCCTGCACTGATGATTTTCATCCAGCAGCACAATTCACTGGATGACAATTAACCCAGACAACACTTGGCCACGTTGTCTGTCTGTTCGTCTAGTACTTGCAGCTTCTACGAGTACATTTCAAGGTCAGAATGCATACAATTTTTAGCATATGAGAGCTCTGGCAAAGTAGTCACCAAGTGTGTAATTGTAGCAGGTGCTACCTAATCCAGGATGTCGTGAATGGAATCACTGATTGCTTACAAACAGGAGCTTTAGACTTGAGTGTGTTCACGTCCCTTGAAGAGATCTTTGATATGGCTTTGATGTGACATCAAGTGCTGCTCTGAAAGTAATGCCTCCTATTCTATTGTGTTAACCCACAATATGAGAGGCAGATTTTGGTGGTATGGCAGCAGAGGCTGAACCTTCCAGACGATGTTCTGTTACATTCTGTTGTCATGCAACAGAAGTCAGCAGAGGGGCAGTCTGACAAAATGGTGCCTGACATGCAAGTGCACATGAAGCAAAGGTATATCACTGAATTTCTCCACATGGAAAAAAAAAATGCACATACTGACATTCATCAGTGCATGCCAAATGTTTATGGAAGCCAAAGAGTGGATGTGAACACAGTGAGGTAGTGGGTGGTGCAGTTCAGCAGTGGTGAGAATGTCAGGGACAGTGGTCATTCCTCTGCTGCACAATTTTCTTTTTTTTACAAGTATGTCATGAAGACTATTGTTCATCACTGCTGAAAAAGCATAGGTAATGGTAGTGACTGTTAAAAAAAACTGTTTCGTAGCTAGGAATTTGCTCTATCAAATAGTGTTATTGTGCTCTTTGTAGCAGTTGTAGTTTCCACATAAATAAATAATAGGCATTACTTCTGGAGTAACCTACGTACATCTTCTCCTCCACTGTTTGACTTTCACGTCTCTTTTTCATTCAATACTTGTACAAAGAAATCCACTCAGTATTCTGCTGAATTAAATTATCCTTCATAATATTATGAAAAAAGCTTTAAATAAGCATTTATCCTATAGTATTTACTATATATCCTATAGTATTTACTAGTATAATACTATATCCTATAGTATTTAAGTATATTCTTGCAGCTAATGAACTTGCACTGCAATTAATAGACAAAGATCTGTCTGCATGATTCACTATTAATTTGTTTTCTTATAACCTAATTTACTTAGAATTTGTACAACAATGGCTCCCTAAGGAAATACAGCAAAATATACAACCTGATGACAAAAAAATAAACAACAACAAAAAAAACATTAAATTATAACAGAGTTATTGATAATAAAAGAGTCTTTCTGTAATAAGCTAAAAATCTTGAGAGATATTAAAAAACGTATTTATGTAGGTACATCTGTAATATAACTACATATAAATTAAAAATTCACCTAGGGAGACAGCAAAGTGGTCATAGTTTTAAAATGATTGACAGATACGTTAACACTGCTTGCCCCAGGAGAAAGATAATGAATTCAATGTTTTGCTTTTTTTCCTCTTTCTGAGGACAATGTTGGTATGCTCTTTTGTTTGTGATGCTTAACCTTGTCATAATCAGTTGACTAAAATAGAGTCATTTAGAATACCAGCCTTGTTAATAGCTAATTGAGTTATTGTGGCTTTCCTTAAGCTTATGAAAAGCCAATTTAGTGAAAAGAATGGGTAATGTCCTCAGAAAGCAAAAGTAACTTAATTTCAAGAACTTGCCGAAAAGATAATTTATGTTTCAGCTGATTTTGAATTAGAATGTAGTTTCTTTTCTTGTGGACTTCAAAGCCAGATACATTCTTCAGTATGCCTTCTAAATCAGATGCTCTTGCTCTCTGGCTTGCTTACTGTAGCATGAACAGTGATTCAGTCATCAAAAATCTTTGCTAGCAGATGATCTGACCTATATGATATGACTTAGATCATGTTATTACTGCCTGATGGATATCAGTAATTAATATAGTTTTTCACAAGTACCATGTGAATCACAGACAGCCATAATTAGCCAAAAGTATTAGCACAAAACATTTTGTCTTCCAGTACCATCATCCAGTAGTATTTAATATTCACTTATCCCCGTCTCTTCTGAAAAATGTGTGGAAAAAATAACACTTTTCACGGTAAAACACAAAGGGTGCACTGCAGTAATGGGCAGAACAGGAAACTAATAGTTAGGTGATCTAACACCTTATTTCATAGAACTGACATGTTGTACATTGAAATCTTTCCTAAATGCTTCTTTTTTGCTTCTTCTTTTTTTTTTTTTTTTTCTGAAAAGTAATGCTAATTCCATTAAAAGAGCAATGCTTGACACAGTAAGGTTGCAATAAATTCTGATGCTCTCAGGATTGTCAAATGTGATATATGTGACTTTCTAGTTTATCCCATAATTATAAAACTAAAATGTGGGGGTTTTCTTTAAGTTTTGATTCAAAGTCTACTACTAGTAATGAGAAGACATTTGTTCGAACTTAATAGTCTCTAAACATGCATATCTTGCCCCACTTTTTATATAAACCCATAAACTTTAAATCCTAAATTTTATTCTAGAACAACTTAATACATTAAGTAATCTATTATCCATTAAAATAATACCCTGTCAAATACTGAGAATATCCCATAAAAGATGAATTATCTAATAAACACTTAATTAAACATTAGTGGCTGTGAGACCTGTTTGAACATGTATCTATTCTTGCCTCATAATCTTAATGGATTTTATAAAGAGAACTATGTTAAATACATATTTTTTAAAGAATAATTTTTAATGGATAATTTTTAAAGAAATTAATTGTGAGATTGTAATTAAGAAATTAAAATAGAAGTGCTCCTCATACACAAGAGAATTGTGGGCATATTTCAGCTTTTTTGTTTCTGATAAAGCACATTAGGAAATTTTATTTGTTTATTTTTCACTGCGGCGCAAAATGATCACATATGAAAAGCAGCAGCATAGGTTCCATTTCGCCATCAGAGGACAACAGAAGAAGTTCAGAGAAACACCTCTTGCTCCAGTCACCATAAATCTGTAGTGTACTGTGGTAAAAATATTTTCCTGTGAAACCTTGTCCTATCACCGCTGCTGCTGCCAACATCCCCATCACCTTGTTTAGTGCCTGGGGAAGGAGATGGTCATGTCCTGAACATCTCTAACTTAGGTCTAATTTAAAGTTTGAAGCATGTATGATACGATGTGTTATTATATGTAAAGTCTCAATATAATTATAAGCATTCAGTTTCCCTTTAAATCTTCATCATTTCGTATCTACCAACATCAACCTGGATGATGAACTCCAAGGTCCTATTAGATTCATTAAAAAGAATTATATCCTCTTCCTTTTATGTTACTAAGTTTAGAAAGACTTCCATTTTACTAGTTCTAGTGTCACTGAGGACTAAATTTCCCAAAGAGAAAACATTTATAGATTATAAATAAGCAGTAAAATTCTACATATAACATTTTTTTTTTTCCGGAACCATAATGAAGATGGTAATTTTTTGTCTGCGATAGACAACTTTCTTTTTATGGTACAGAGTCATAAATGCATGTAATTTAATACTGTGACCATTGCCCCTTTTGCTATCTTTCAAATACATCCATGTTGTCAAATAAATGTCAAGTAACAGTCATTTGAATTAAAGAAAAGTTTGTGTTTCTCTAAATTTTTTTAAAAATTGGAGACTATGTTGCAAGTATTGCTGCATTTTATGTTTGATAGTATGCATTTAGAAGCTATATGGTCAATTTTCACACTTTTGATTATCAAGCTATGAAAGCAATTTTGACTATGTTGCACTTATCCAGTACACCACTGAAGAAGAGTAGATCTTGTTAATCAAAATAGAAAGAGGTGATGGGACAAATGATAATCAATAGAGGAAAAAATAAGCAGTTTCTTTTTTTTTTTTTTTTTCCTTCTCTTTCCTTGGGTTTAGGTACTTACTTCAACAGCCACACTTTTTCTTTTGATGATTGATGAGGCCACCAGCCACAATAACCCAAAAAGGCTTTTAAGATGAGACTTTCCATCTCAAACATAGATTCACCTTAAATTATTCACCTTTCCTTTCATTTCTCTGTTTTATTCCTAAAGTTGAAGAAGTTTTACTTAGAAATGTCTTACAAATTTTATCCTGCTTCACATTTCGTGATAAAGATACTGTAACCTTTGTTCTCTACCTGAATATTCTTTACAATAGGGCTTCTCAGAACAGACAAGCTTGTAACGCACTTGTGAGTAGTACCATTGTAAAGGCCACAGATAGCTAGCATTTTCTGCAGAGTTTCTGGTAAACTATTAAGGCAGCACTGGGTAGGTCAGGCCAGACTGAGTAGAGGCTAGACTATGGAACTGTGTGAGAAAAATGGGAAAAGGTCCTAACTTCTAACACTCATTTTGAGCTGAACAACATATGTCTTGCCAGTACTAATCACCTTCCTCAGCCTGCCCAGGTTACTATGACTCCCGGAAGTTCTGCACAGAACTCAGATACTTTGTTTTCCAATTTGTCAATATGTACACTTGAAGATGCTTATTTAATAAAAATACTAATAATCCCACTTCTTTAATGTATGCACTGAATTTGATGAAACAGAATGCCTTTGTATGGGATCCTGGAAGCATAATGGAAATAAAAAATAAAAAAAAGTAAACTCCACAACAACAACAAAAACAGGCCAAATGACTATGAAGTGTGATAGCTTAGCATTCAGTCAGATCAAGGTTCATTTGTAGCCTAAGACTGACAAAATTTTAGGAAGGAAAAAGCAGTAGAAGGATATTTATCAGACAGGCTAAAGGGTGGGCTAATTAAATATTTCTACAGAACTTAAATACACTTTCTCATTTATTCTACTGCATTTACTCTACTCTAAGCTACCATTTAAAGTTTGCAGAGTACCAAGTGAAGACAGTGAATTTTTTACTATATAATGTTGCCTTCATAAGGCACATGCAAAAAAAAAAAAAAAAAAAGTAGGTTTTAAAAATAAAGGTTTTACAAATAATTCATTAAATATTTCAGGTTTTTACCAGTTAAAAGTTGAGATTTTCAAAAGCTGAGAAGTGAAATCAGCTATTATCTCTCCATTCACTCAATAGTAATTGTGATGGTTTGGACAGTATTGTGAAGTTTAACTAGAGGTCTTTTTAGTCTTTCTATCTTTGAAAAGTGAAATATACATTAGACAAATTTTATTTATCTGAATAATCCTATGGCAAATATAATGAACCTGGATGTATATTAGAAGTGTCATATATTTTGACTTCATCTACATGCTTCTGTTGAAATTTCCTTACAGCACAGATAGAATAGCAGGTAGATTCTTATTCTTGCTCTTTTATCATAAAATGGTAAAATCACAAGAGCTTATCATGAAATATTCTGTCTTAACTTTTTAACTGTGATGTTGAATTATGCTCTTGCAAAGTTCTTTGGAAATAATTGTTACTGTAACATACAGTACAGCAGAATCTATGATAAGTAGACTGTTACTGAAATAATGGTAAAATTTAAAGAATAATGGAAAGATGTCACTTCTGTTCATAATCTTCTATTTAACCAGTGTTGGTGGTAGTGATGGTTTGTAGTTTTACTTTTGAAGTTGTGTAATGGAACAATTCTTCTTTCCTTTCAATTTACAGCATGATCTAGACTCATAATTTGAAAAGAGATGTAGGGAGAGTTTGGGAGCTTTCATAGAAAACCATGTCATTGCAAGTTTATTTATCTAATTCTGAAATAAATGAAATAGAATACCTACAAACAAAAGGTGAACTAACTGCAAAGAAGCCAGATTGTTTCAGTAATTTACAGCACATCCCCACAAACTCCTGTACTACTTCAAACAGCCAGACAGAAAGAAGCATCCAGAGATAGGTAAAATTTTCAAAATGAAATACATATTTCAATCAGTGAAGATTATATTAGCATATTTACCTATGTAATATACTTCCAACAGGCATCACGAGTGGGTCACTAACAAAGATATTC
The DNA here is from genome assembly GCF_016699485.2 of Gallus gallus. Taxonomy (NCBI): domain Eukaryota; kingdom Metazoa; phylum Chordata; class Aves; order Galliformes; family Phasianidae; genus Gallus; species Gallus gallus. Next base: position 28,186,152 of record NC_052532.1, read on the forward strand.
TACCACTCTATAGCAGTTATGGGCTTCAGTACAGAAATTAACATCAAAACTTTCTTTTGTATTTTATTTAGTCTATGAATAGATTATCAAAACAGTCCTTAATGGAATTAGTCTAGAAGAATATACTATCCTGAGTAGTTATATTTAGTTAAGAGGATACTGAAAAGTAAAAAGAAAAGATTCAAGTGCAATGCTAAGGAAGCCTGCAATACATTAATTATAATTGGAGCTTTCATTTGGGATTTTCTGAATTCTGTTTGATGTCAGCAGTATGATTGTCATTTACTGTACTTTCCTGCAGCAAGGATCTTGCATGACAACTTTAAAAAAATGAGTTGTGTTACTCAGTGAGACTGAGCAGTGAAAAGTGAGAAGTGAAGACCTATGTAATGCTTGCAGAACTGGGCAATAGGGTACAGCAGCACTGATTAGGAGTAAAGATCTGTCACCAAAAAGGGTAATTTTTTCTTTTTTCCTTTTTTTTTTTTTTTGATCTTTTTTGTTCATATTTATTTTCAGGAATGTATAAAACTATTCTGGATATGCATTAATTTATTATCTCATCTAAATCTGTAATGAACAGTTTGTAAAGTATTAAGGTTTTTACATTCATGGATGTCATGGTTTTATGATTTTTGGTTATCAGTATTCCACATCACAACATCATGCAGTGTACTGAGAGTTAAAGAGCAAATGCTTTAGTTCCGGGTACCTGTCTGGAAGAGAAGAAGAACTACGGTCCCCAAGAGCCTTTTCGAGTACTGTTATCATTCCTGCTCAAGGGAACAGATATAAGGGCGCAGGTCATCTGTCTCATCCCTCTTCTCGTCTCTCTGTGTTCCCTGTCGGATCGGCTCGCTACTGCTGCGCCCGACTGCACGCAAGGCTTCAGTATTAGCATAAGGCCTTTGACTCTCAGACAATCTTTCTCTCAATTATTGTTGATTTATATTGTATTATAGTGTGTTATCTTACAGTCTGATATTTATATATTTATATATATTTATATATAATATATTTATATATTTATATATATTTATATTTAGTAAATTAGTTTGTTTCTCCTTAGATTGTTGCCGCTGTTTTTAATTATTTTGGGGTCCCCTGTTTTCCCTTCCTGGAGGCGCGGCTGTTGCGAAATCCCTCCGCCCCACTAGTCATGGAACCGGGCCAGACCAGCCCTTAAACCATTGACAATGGATGTTTAATAATAGGATTATTTTTCTTTTAAGTTTTGTTGTAGCTAATAATAGAGACTTTTGAATTTCACTTTTAAATTAAAAAAAAAAAAAAAAAAGAAGAAGAGTATCAGCTACAAAGTTAAGACTGCATAAAAAGCAGTACAGAAAGCTGAGAAACCCATTCATTTCACACAAGTGGATGGTATTTGAAGGTGGACTCTTGTGCCAGGAATACCTATCAGTACTGACAAAGTACCCTAGAATAAATTGCTTAGAACTTTATTACAGCACTTTTACAGGACTCATAAACACCTTTCCAAATACCTTTGGCCATGTGTTTGCTTCATGTTACCTATAAAGTTAAAGTAATTTATAACTCTGCCACTTCTCTATAAATTGATGTTATGAGTGGCTTAAATTTGGCTGATGCTATGAGAAAAAATCATTTAATTTTATGTTATCTATTTTCTGGATGAGCACATCTGCCAAAATAAGTTGCTTCAGTGAATTAACTCAGCTTTCACACAATTGAGATTTGCCATTGACCTCTTCTAATTTTGAGAGGGGATTTATTCAAAAATCAAGGCTGCTGAAGATGAACCGCGTAAAGTCATTTAAATCATGTTCTGCACACTTCAGCATTCTTTGATAAGCCTTTTTTTAAAGTAGTTTATCAATGGGGGAAAAATTTTACACCACCAAATATGTAAAATAAATAGAGGAACAAAAATAGCTCTATACAATTCCACTGGCGCCAGGTGAATACATTTCAAGCAACAACAACAAAAAATGTTGACTGTCAAGTTATAGTAATATAGGAGTGCTACATTTTATATGCAGAATGAATTTACAGTGAATTTCATTGCTAACAACTAGGAAACTGCTTAAAGATGTGACAGAAAGTTTGACTTCTTTTTGTCTGCTTGTTTTGCTTGCCTTCACAATTAATGGTTAAAAAGTAAGGAGAGGAACTTGGAAAAGTTCATTGCATGAAAATTAAGGCAAGATCATGGAAGGAAGAGAATAATTACTTATGCTTAAGATTGAGCAGGAGCCCCAAATGGGAAGACATACTGGAAGCTGGGAAGATTAAAAAGAGATAAAAGACTGAGTTTACTATAGTATATTCAGAAGAATGTCTTGTACATTGTAGAATGAAGGGATGAGAAATTTCGGAACTGTCTTCAGCAATTCTGGTGCTGGGGTTTCTTCTGTTCAGCCACTAGAACTCAGCTTGAGGAACCTGAAGACCTGGGGTCTTCATCCCAGGCCAAAAGACATGACAATTGCTTTCCTATTTAAAGATATAATCAGTAAAAAGGCTGAAAACGTATCACACACACACATTCATAGGACATGGTTCTAGTAGAGTACAGTAATGGTCACAATAATAACTCTTTCTTCCACCTCCATTCAGGACTGACATGAAGGATAAGCATAGACTGCCAACACATACATACATATACACACACCTTTTAAATACCAACTGTTAAGCTATCACCAATGATCCTCTCAAGAGGAAACAGTGTGAACCATTTTCTTTCTGTATGTGCTGTAAGTTAGGCAGCAAGAAAGGAGTTAACAATCCTGATAGTGATACTACTTACAAGGTATCTGGGTCCTCTTGCTGCTGCAAATGTCACCTCAAATAGAAAGAAAATAACACACAACTTCAGTAACACGCTAAGGGTGAAATATATTTTATTAAACTGTCTACAGAATGAGGCATTGGTGAAATGTTTGACAAGGAAGAATATGTGTTGAGCTATGTTGTATGACTGATTTTTAAGGAAAAATGGAAATCATGTTTCCACAGATTGTTGATGGGAAAATATTCCCATAAACAAAGATCAGGCTATAACTATTTTATTTGTCCTCCTTCTCCACTTCTTCCCTTATAGTACAATTACCTTTCTGAAAAAGAAATCTTCATATGCCTAAAACTGCATTCCCTATGAAAAAAAAAATCCCATGCTTCTTTGATGCACCTACTTTTAGCTCCTTTTCTAACAAGGATACTTTCTGTCATGAAGCTTTAATTAAAAGGACTCAGTTGATAAACAGTATATTAACTGATATTTTATAGTCAAGTTCCAGAATTTGCCATGTTATAAGGACTTTGTTATTTTATAATAGTTTATGTGTCTGTATTTTGGCACATAACTTTCTATTATTAGTAGAGAATTTTCATTTTGTTTCTGTGTGTGTATTTGTATCTTTGTTTGTTTTGTTTCCTGTCTGCAGCCTCCCTGTCTATTATGGAATGTAGAAAGGCCAGCAAATGTTCTGGAAATTTTTCAGAGACTGCTACATCCTAGCTTACATATCTCTTTACCGCATTACACTATTTCTATTGGAAAGATGACTTCTGCAAAAACCAATTTCTATTACAATGGTCTTTGAGGTCTGCTCACATTCATGCAGCTGGATGGACAGTATGAACAAATGGATTTAATGGGATCAGAGGATATGAAAGAGGTGAAAAATGCAGTTTGTTCTGTGACTTAGATAAAATACGATGCAGTTGCAGTTGCACTGACCCTCTTTTTCTACACCTGATTTACGATGTAGTCTTACCCACAACTAATAGGTTGTGTTGTTCCTTTTCTGTTTTATTTCCTCACTTAGATGTTATATCAAATTATGTTCACCGTCCTTGCATTTTTGAAGGTAGTTTTCCCATAGAGAGTGATTGTGGTAAGGTCAGTAATTGTGTACACTAAGCTCTGCAAGTAGTATTTTTATCATGATTCCATTCTGAAATGTAGACTATTTAACTTCGTATATCTATTTTTACCAAATCCTTTGGCAATTTAATTCACATTTTGCCTTAGGGTTTATATCCTAAAGACACTTCTTGGAAAGACTTCGTGAAAATAAATGACATGATGAAAATCAAGAGAAATTATCTTTGATGCTGAATGTAAAAGTTCCATTTCTTTCTTTTTATCTTTTGATAAAACACATGGAAATCACCAACACTGAAAATGACAGAAGAACGTTAATCTGACTTCTTAATTTATTAAAAAAATCAAATCACAAGTTGCAAAACCAGAAGTACATATGCATGTATCTTGCTGATCCCAGAAGTGTTTTAGTCTTACTACAACTTTAGAAAAGTGGTGTTGTTTTTTTTAAATCATTTTCAGTATAAAGTAAAAGTTTTACATTCTTTCTTTAGTGCATATGGATGTTCAACATTTTTGCTTGTTGTATTGAGACACATATAAAATATATAACATACTTATTTATATAAATAACAAAACTTATTTTTAATGTATTTTTTATTGAGTCATAACAAACAGGAAGCAACAATAGCATACAAGTAGTCAGCTATTTGACTCTGATTTTTGTGAAACCAGTGCGTCAATGTCTAATTCGATGTATGTTGTTGCTATTCTTAATGAGTTGTCAAGGTGTCAACGTCAGATATTTTTAATGAAATATTACTTTTCTTGTGCTTCAACCTTGACAATAATTGTTCAAAAATATAAGCACTGCCAAAAATTGATGTCATGAATAAAGTGTAATTGTAAAGTGAGGGATATTTTTCTCTTTTAAGATAGATCTTACAAAAGTCTGGTAAAGAGACATGACCAAATTTTTCTTAGAGTCAAATGTGTGACTACAACTCTATATATTTCATTTGAAAATTTGCAGGGAATGTATTTATGTCAATTGAAAATGGAGTCACAAGTATATAAAAAAACTGATTTTTTTTTTTTTAAATCTTGTAGCTTATTCTCAGATTCCTTTACCAAATCAGATAGCACAGACAGACACTTTTTTTTTTTTTTTTTGCCACTCACAAGACAGTGTTTAGCCAATACATCAAAATTCATACAGATGTTTGCCATAACTTGAGTTTGCCATAATTCAAGTTTCATTTCAAACATTGTTATGGTTTGAAAAATACCACAGAATAGTTAATTTTCACCTTGATTCATTTAAATGAGCAGTCAAATTTATCAAAAATGATGAATCTGTTATCCATTTTTAATCTTCTTGTTCTGGTACAAATCTCACCATGTGCTGACCAACACCCAGCAACACCTAAGCAGCTAACTACCCACAGTTTTATGGTCTTCCTCATGATGTCGTGCAGTATGGAATAACCCCTGAACTGACTCAGGATAGCTGTCCTGGCCCCTCTCCATCCCCTGCTGCTGCACCATAAAGGAAGTGGCTCAGCCACATTAAGTGGTTTGGCTCTGGGCTTAAGTGTGCGCTTATCACTCATAAGCAGCCAAAACACCAGCATGCTATTAATGCTGTCATAGCTAAAGCTAGGGCACATCAAAAAAAGAATATCAAGATACATGAATATCTGAAAATTACAATTAAATTTGAGGTCACATATACTAATTTCTGTATCATATGGAGTTTTATTTTCTTTTTCGAAATAGTTTATTCACCAGTATATTTTCTTTTTTATTCCACGATTCTTTGCAAATATCTAAGATATATTCACAGCTAGCGTGCCCACTTGTCTGTTTTCTCAGTTACTTGTTCACTTATGTACTTGCAAGACCAGTCCAGGCAGGGAAAGAAAACAAGCTGTTATAAAATTCTGGAAATATACTTGGGAAGAAAAAACTTGAGTTATATAAATCTGAAATCCTACAGATTCTATTTGCATCTGTTTTATGATATGATATCTTAATGTGGAAGTCCAAGGTGATCACTAGTTTTAGTTCTTTAGCTTAACACTTAGAACAGAATTCCGAAATCAATTTCACTGAGCTGGAAAAATAAATACAGGACTACAGATTATGTTAACCTTTTATATTGCACAGTATCATGGTTTCATGATTATTGGATATAGGTATTCCACATCATAACATTTCCTTTTATCTTGTCTATCTGATGTACAAATTATGCAGCTACTCTTTTTGTTTTGTGAGCCTTAGTGCAGCAATGTTTGGAGTGAAGAAAAGTTTTTTGCAGCTTTCTGTTATGCACACAACACAATTAGCCTAAAGGTGTGTGATCCTTTTGACTGACAGACATCTTTTCAGTAGTCATCTCTGTTGACTGCAGAAAAATATTTTAAGAAATTCTGCTGAGGATCTGTCAAAAAGTTATTACTAATAAAATATTATTCTACATAAGAAGCAGGGATTGGTTTACAGCTTTGTTCACTCAGTCCAGTTTTCAAATATAGGGGTGCTTTTCTTTTTTTACTTCTAATAACTATATCAATATATCAATAACAGTCTTTCATCTTTATTCTTTTAAGCATTCTTTTGAAGTAAATCTGTTTGGGATGGTTTAGTTAGGTGGTTTGTTTCAATACTGATGGCTGGTAAATAACATGATGAACAAAATGCAATCAATATTCTTCTAAAAACAAGGAAATAGGATCAGTTCTATCTGCAATCACAGTAAAGAAGAAAACTCTTATTTTTATCATTTTTACCATGACAATACAGAGAAAGGGAAAGGTGACTTGTTTGATGCAGCAGCAGTAAGCAACAGAAAGGAGGTCAGAAGAGGATAGAAATACTGCTTGATTAAAAAAAAAAAAAAAAAGTGGAATCTATCTAGTATCTCAGTGTACTTTGGATTATATATTGAATTATAAACTCATAGAATCATAGAATGGCCTGGATTGAAAAGGACCATAATGATCATATAGTTTCAACCCCCCTGCCATGGGCAGGGTTGCCAGCCAACAGACAAGGCTGCCCAGAGCCACATCCAGCCTGGAACTGGCATTCAGCCAACACCTTGAGTAAAGAAGAAGGAAAACGTAGCTCAGAATCACAATCCTTTTTTTGCTCCCAAATTGTGAGAGCAGAAAAATTCCAATGAAGGCAAAGGAAAAGTAATTTCATCATGGCAGCTGTACATTGGGTGCAGAACGTTTTCCACTTGAATTGTAACACCAGTGTTCAATGTGAGAAACGTATAAAGGGAAAACATAGACTCAGTTCTATACATCTTGCTGACAACACGAAAAGTAGTTACTGTAACATTGGAGACGGTGTGTGCAAACGACTATATAGCAACATTTCAAAGATTATGAAAAAGAACGGAGAAACTGGGCTTGAAGAGCATGAGAAGAAAGCCATGCAACTGCTTCATCTTGCTATAATACTTTATTCCTACTTCACAGCAGTACTCTCATTTAGAAAATCACAGCAGCTGAACATTTCTAAGCACTAACTTTCATAGTGACAAAAGTCAGGCAAGATTTGAGAGTATATGTTTTAATTTCCCTCATGTGGTATTACTTGCTTTACTCACAAATAACAGTGTTAGGAGAAGTGCATTTGTAAGCCCTTGGCCTCTGGTGTAATGCAAGACCATGTAGCTAGACTCCAGCTAGCTTTGAGCATACTTGCTCTGAATGGAAAAGCCACGCTATTTACAGAACTTGTAAACTAGTAGGATAAATAAAACAAGACAGAACATTACAAGAAATGTTTCTGTTACTCCCAACTGACAGTGTTTTCTCATTTAAACCACTCTCTCTCCATAGATTTGTATTTTTCACTGTAGAAATACTCTTCTTCCTCTCATTTATTTGGAAAACATTTTTTCATTTTTCCTACAGTGCTGAGGGAGCTCTTAGACTTCTGCAAACTCTGTATAAACAAATCATGAATCCGAACATGACAAATTAAAGACAATGTCAACTTATATATGACTGCATATGCCTTCAGTTCTGGAATTGCTGCCTGCAGTTCTTTCCCAGTTGTGTTAGCATCTGTAATCAGGCTCACACCTTGCCTACTGTCAGCAAGAACCAGGGGAAGAGGCCAGTCCATGTAATCAGGTCTCACATTGCAGAAATCCACTAAGGTTACACTGGCTTTGATAAGAGAAGAATGTAGACATTAGCTACCATCCTTTACTCTTGATAAACAAAGTGAAGTAAGAAATAAACTTTGTTTTGGATTGTTTCCATATGGTGGAACATAAAAGAAATAATATCAAGTGAAATTAAATAATGCAAAACATTCTATCACAAATATAATAGATTTTTAGTTAGTGAAAACAAAATATACAATGCAGACACTCTATAAAGTGAAGAATTCAAGTAAGAAATCATAACAATAGAACAAAATATTTCAGGAGTCCTGATTTACAAATTTTAGTCTGTATTTGGAAAGTAAGTCCAAATTGATAAAAGGAATATCATAGCTGCCTGTGTCATCCACATTCTCCCTGGAACCAAGCAGCTATCTGCTGATAGGTACATTCACTTTCTAGTCATGCCACTAATCCCAGAAAGGCCTCTCCAAATCTGTGGACAGGTGCCGCAGGAGGGACCATCACTTTCTATTGAGTCTTTAGCTCAGAGGGGGACATACTCCCTAAACATATTCATCATTGCCTGAGAAAGTGTATCTCTAATGAAATGTAGAAAACTTGCAATCATTTATAGCTCCTAGAAAAACTCCAGGATAAGAGTAAAATTTATGTTCAAAAATAGAACCTTAAGAAAGGGAAAAAGATGGAAAAGAAGCAATGATTATACCTGCCTTTACATGAAGGTAATCTGTTTAATTCTGCCAGCAAGTGTCCAAAATCAACTGGTTCCCAGGGTCATTCACATAACAACCATTCTCAATTCCAGGCCTTCTGACAAACCAGTTTTTTACTTGCTTCTCCATAAACAGAATCATATCTTATATGTCCTTCTCTCAATTTCTGTCATGGAAAAATTCCCACTTAGGAGCTTTCTGCATCTTCCTGACATGATAATCGGTTCCATCCTTTCAGCTCAATTCAGAACTTCTGTGCTGTTTGCTGCAGCTTCAATATCTGCTAACTACAGCTGTCTTTGAAACAGCCCTAGATATTGTGTGGACTCAGATAGAACATAGATCCATTTGACAGCAAACAAATCATTCACTGAATGCAACTGAAACATGGTTAACAGAATTCAATATTGGACTGGGACTGGAAACAAACCACTTACCTACAATGAGTAAAATTATTTTTACTAACTCAGAAGGCAGTATATGATTTCTAAGTGACATTGGAATTCATATCCTATACAATCACAGAAAAATATTTTCATTGATGTAAACAGATTAGCAAAGCAAGCAGAATGGAATGAGCTTTCTATATACACTAGGTGTTAAAAACTGGAAAAAAGTTAAAGGCTGAAGAAAGAGTTTTTCAGAGTACGTGAACAAAAGGTAGGTGAAATTTCAGAAATACTATGATAAGAACTCTGTAGCATAAACTTCTTAGGAGGTAGAACATGAGTGCCCAATTATTCAAGAAAGCGGGAGAATATTCATCACAGGGAGGTCATATCATAAGTATGATATGATATTATACCTAAGAAATTGTGGAGAAAGACAAGTTCTGTTCTAATATAAAAACAGTGACAATAACCACCAAGCTACCTCCTTTATTAGTTATCCAGGGTTTCTTCAATATAATTATTATCACATTTTTGAAAAACACTACAACGCAATACTCTAACATTCTGTTCTTTAGGTTGTAGCTATTATTTCTTAGAATTGAAAAGATTATATTGTATTAATGTCATTATTTACATCAAAAATTTGTCAAAAAAAAAAAAAGTGAAGGTTAAGAAATACTGAAATATTGAGTCCCTCACAATTTATTCCAAAAGCAATAATCTCTAGAATGCATATTATTTCTCCCCAGCAGCATTTAGAAGTTCTGTAGTGCTTTTTGTCTTTGTGACAATTGAAAGGACTAAATAGGGACAATTAGTGTATATGTCAGTGTCAAACTACTGCCCATTGCAGTAACAGAGATCATGTTTCTCCCTTTTCTGTACTCCCTGCTCCATGCTCTTGCTTACTGTTTGGCTAAGAAGATGCAACAGTGCTGCATATGCTACATCTTCAGAAGCCTTGCTTGTATTGGTACTCCAAAGGAAGCATTGTACTTCTGAAGCACAGTATCAAAGTCAATATTGTCCCAAATAAGTACCAAAGATCTTTATCTACCTAGCAAGAGGTAACAGCCTGAGAATCCAATCCAGTTCTCTGAAGTACTGATCATGAAGGAGAAATGCTGCTGAAGTTAGTTCACAGTGAACAATTTATTTAAATTACAGAGTATGCCTTACTTTCCTTTCTCACACACTGAAGAGGGAAATCTTGACAGTAATAACAAAGAAACAAATAAGACCACTTGCACTGAACCCAGTTCTGTCTAATCTGTTATTTTCTGTTAATTTTTGTGAGGGAGGGTTATAGCAGATGGTGATCTTTCAGGTCTGTAACGCGATATTTCTGATTAGTTTATTTTAAAGGCTTTCTATGACAGCTTTTGCATTCCTGTGGGATAATTCTCAGTATTTAAAGTGGAGAACACTGTAAGAAATATGTGGAATCCACTGAAAATTCCACGGGCTTTAGAAGGAAAAGAGCAGATGACATTATATTCTGGTCCCAGGCCCAGCAATGGCTATTGTCATCCCATAGCGAAAAATATCACTTTTTTCTTTTATTTGACACAGTATATCACTAGCTTCCTTCAGATCTTAATGAATCAGTCAAGGTAATAGTGTCAGAATGAAAGGGTGAATTTGCAGGAAGAATATTATCACGAAACCTTGTGGAGCTGAATGGTGTCCCAAAGAATAACTCAAAGAAGTTTGCTTGTCAGGAGGCAGAGAGCAAAGGATAAGGTGAGATTCCATTGTATGAACTTCTTTTATTCAGTCATAGACACAGATACATCATACCAAACTCTGTTTTTAGCTGTATTAATAGTAATCCAAATCCCTAAAGAAGACAGCTCTTCCTTGTGCAGAAACATACTGGAAAAGTTATACTTTAAAAGAATAGTACTGTCAATGTAAGTTCAGCCAAATTTGAATTGATGTTTCATTTCCAAGGACAGAGGAAATTTTTTTCACTAACTTAACACATATACAATTTAGAAACATGATTGAAACACAATGAATGTTAACAGCAAAACTGACCACAATTTAATTGTGTGAAGCATTTCTAGATCTTCAAAGCTATAACTGCAAGAAATCCTATTTGTTTTGTCAGTCTTAATTTTAGCTTTTTAAAGGTGCCATTCAGTCAACATCTACAATTGCTTAAGATTAAAATGTCTTCTCATCAGTTTCACAGATAAATGCAAGTGAATTTCACAGCTTATCCTCGAATGCTAATTAATGCATATTCTACATATTTATTATTTCTGGAACACAGGAATAAATATTTTCTAATTTCCTTCACATTGCAGTCGTTAGGTAATTATACATCATGAAACTGCTGAGTTTTCCCTTTTGCCTTTTTTTTTTTGTTGTTGTTCATAATGATTGTGACTTCCTAAGTATATAAATATATGTATTTACGTATACATAAATTTGTGTATATGTATAATATGTATAATACATATATAAATATATACATATAGGCAGATAGTCACAATCATATATATATATAAGATTTCATTATGGAATGATAACAACTTGCCTTCTAATGTGCTATATTTTAATATGCTATCTACAACAGAAAACGAATTATATGTATTCATTAAAAAAATTGAACATCAAAATCCATCAAAGTCCTGCTGGCCACAATATTTCTGGTGCAGGTCAGGATGCCATTGGCCTCCTTGTCCATCTGGGCACAATGCTGGCTCATGTTCAGAAGATGGTGAAAAAAAATGAAATTGTAAAGGTGTTCTGTACATCTAAGATTTATATTAGAGGGTGAAATAATCAATAAATATTCCCATTAGGCAGGAGGGAAAAGGTTTGTAGATAAGAAACAACACAGCATTTTGTGATTGTACAACTGGACTGTCACAAGTTCATGGAGCCAAATGAGATCCATGCGAGAGTGCTGAAGGAGCTGGCAGAGGTGATAGTCAAGCTGCTTTCTACCATTTATCAATGGTCCTGGTCAAGTGGAGAGATCTCAGAGGACTGGTGACTTGCTAATGTGAGTCACATCTACAAGAAGAGAATGAAGGATCTAGGGAACTATAGGCCTGTCAATCTGATCTCAGTGCCAGTGAAGGTTATGGAACAGATTTTCTTGAGTGAGATCGTGTGATGTGTGGGACAACAGGGAGATTAGGCCAGCCAGTGTGGGTTCAAGAAAATCAGGTCTTGCTTAACCAGTCTGATCTCCTTCTATGATCAAATGATCCACCTGGTGGATGAGGGAAAAATCCATTTGGCCACAGCAACCACAGGCAATGCTACAGGCTTGAGGAAGAGTGGATGGAAGACTATGTGGAGCAAGTGGATCTGTGGATGTTGACTGATGGTTGGTTGAACATGAGCTAGCAGTGTGTCCAGGTCACCAAGAAGGCCAATGGTATACTAGCTTGTATAAGAAATAGCATAGCCTGCAGGACCAAGGAGGTGATTGTCCCTCTGTATTCAGCTCTGGTGAGGCTGCACTTCGAGTACTACGTTTAGTTTGGGTCCCCTCCCTACAAGAACGCCTTGGAGCACATCCAGAGAAGTCAACAAAACTGATCTGAGGGGTCTGGAGCAAAATTCTTTAGGAGGAACTGTAATTGTTCATTCTGGAGAGCAGGAGTCTCAGGGGTGACCTTATTGTTGTCTACAACTACCTGAAAGGAGACTGTGGCAAGTTGAGGTTCAGCCTCTTCTCTTGCATAACTAGTGATGGAATAGACTGGAGGCAATGACCTCAACTTGCACCAGGGAAGGTGTGGGCTGGATATTAATAAGAATTTCTTCTCTGAAAGAGTGGTCAGGTTCTGGAACAGACTGCCCAGGGAGGTGGTTGAGTCACCATCCCTGGAGATGTTCGAGAAACATTTTGATGTTGTACTAATGCACATGCTTTAGTGGGGAAATATTGGTGGTAGATGGATGGTTGGACTAGATGATCTTCAGGTCTTTACCAGCATTTGTGATTCTATGATTCTATGTTTAGAAAGATCTTTATTAAATGATTAAACCAAACTTATAGATGTCTCAGTCTTGATGGTAAAATCAAATATTGAGTATGCTGTATTGCCCAGGGAAATAACTGGGAGGAGAATCCAGATGCTCCTTGGAAAAAATTCAGAAGTGAGAAGTAAGCACTATTCTTCACAGTTAATATTATTCTCATGGTTCCCCTAGCATTTTATAAATCATTAACTGTTTTCTTAATACATTTCAACAAAGATAGAAATTTGAGGTGAGCTCAGATTTTAGGTTGTCAAGCATGTCATACATGCATGTTGGGAAATCTCCTAGAAGCACGGAGATAGATTAACTCCTTCCATACCTTGTTAGAACATGCAGGGGAAGCAGAAACAAGGAATTCTGACAATGGTTGTTTGTTTCTTTCCGGTGGTTAATTCTAGATATCAAACAACTTCTCAGGAACACTGTAGCAAGGCAGAAATTAAATAAATGATTAAAAAATGAAAGCCAGCTTCAATAGTATTCAAGCATAAGAAACTGTATTTTGCAAAATGCTTCCCTATTAAAGACACAAACTTCATCCACAGAGGTTAAAGATGGTGATGGCCCAGCCCCAGGCACTACAACTTCACTGTTTATCTCATTATGTTGTGTACTAAGTACTATCGGTTGGTTTTGGCATGGGCCAAGTAGCATTTTATCCCCAAAATGTTGAGGCATTGAATTGGTATGAAAAAGTAACTATTGCCAGCAGGCCATTTTCATAAGGCCAACCTTTACTAGAAGATATGGAAATTTAATATGGCAAATATACAGAATAGACAAGACTGCATGGATTGGCTTTAGGATAAAAAGATGGAGCCTGATATTTCTTAGTTTACAGGTAGTCTGTGTTTAAATGCAGCGTGTGTTTGCTTGTCTTCTGACATCTTCAGCCTCTTACAGACTGGGGTAAAGGAAGCTGTCTTTTAAAAAAGTAAATGTAACTATAACCTGTGTATATATCTTGATGTGTTGCAATCCATTGGTTGCTATCTGTCACTTTCTAACATATGTCCTTCATTTATGCAAAGTAATCTCTTATCATTTCATCATTGCCTGCTATTTTATCTTTGTTTTCTAACTATCAACTTATTTATTCATTTCCCATTCCCTTTATTATGTTCTCAATATAATTCATAATATTCTTGGAGAATACATAGTGAATCAGTGAACCTTACTGAAATATTATCTCTAAAAAGAAGGCTAACATACTGGCAAATTGATTTTTTGACACTGACAAAGCCATAATGTACTTTTTCTACCCAGTGTTCCTTACATTTACTGTTAAATTAGCCAGTCTTGGAAACTGAATGGTTGGCTGAGCTTTTTATAATCCAGTTATTAAGATTATTTTCTATTCCTGTCACGCACACACACTTTTAAATATTACTTTCATAACTCTCTACATACGTCACCTTCATTAAGTATCCATCCTTCAGAATTTCTGTTATCAGTTCATTGATAGATCTGTATCACTGGATTTTGAATTAAAATATAATATATATATATATTAAAATACACTCTTATATTGATTCCAATATCTCACTTTCTTCACGAAGATTTTAATATATATAATCAATGTTTTCTAGAATAAAAACTTAGATTTGTCAACTGCATATATTTAGCTCAAGAAATAATTCAAGTCAGGGTAGAATGCTTCTAATTACTGCATTTACACTTTGGTATTCTCTACATACCAAAGAGAACTATTGGTTTGGCTTGGAGGGCATTTAATGGAATGCTGGACATACTTGAAGGAGCATTTCAAAAGACACATAAGAACTAATAGCCTTTGGAAAGTTTTTCTTCAGTTTTAGATTACTCTTCCTCTATCTTGTCAATTCCCATTTACATGGAGTTGTTGTTTTTTTTTTTTTTTTTTTTTTTTTTTTTGTACATTAGACAATATTATTTCTAAGCTGCACAGCTTTATAATTTTATAGTTCCATGATGTTGTACACTGCAACTCATTTCACTCACCATAACTGGATCTTAACACAATCTTTTCTGGCGCCTACCAAGTGTGTGAATTTGGTGCCTGGTTCAAAGCCAGTAAATCTGGTCTAGGGCAAGTAGGCTGCATCTTGGGCAGAGCACTCTGTTAACAGTGTATGGAAAAGGTCATGAAAACAGTTGTAGATATAATGGGTCAAGAGGTTGGAAGTGTCCCTCAAAAAGGACAAAGTAAGATGAAATAACAGCAGATGAAGAAAATCTGATAGTACATAGTACCATGTGAGGCCCCAGCTGGAGTACTGTGCTCAGTTTTGGGCACCTCAGTATGGAAAGAACATTGAATTGCTGGAACAGATCCAAAGATGGGCAACAAGGCTTGTGAAGGGCTTGGAGAATATGCCCTATGAGGAGTGTTGGAAGGAACTGGGACTGGTCAGTCTGGGAAGAGAAGGCTGAGGAGAGACCTTATTGCTCTTTTCAAATCCACTGGAACAGGTTGCCCAGAGAGGTTGTGGATGCCCCATCCCTGGAGACATTCAAAGCAAGGCTGGATGTGGCTCTGGGTAGCCTAGTCTATTGGTTGGCAACCCTGCTCACAACAGGGGGGTTGAAACTAGATGATCATTATGGTCCTTTTCAGCCAAGGCCATTCCATGATTCTATGAAATACCTGAAGGTGATTTCAGCAAGAGGGGGGTTGGTCTCTCCTCACTGGTGACAGATGACAAGACGAGGGGAAATAGCCTCAAGTTGCACCAGGGTAAGTTTAGGTTGAATATCAAGAAAAACTTCTTTACAGAAAGTATTGTTAAGCACTGGAATAGGCTCCCCAGGGAGATGGTTGAGTCACCATCCCTGAACATGTTTTAAAAACTTTTGTATGTGGTGTTCAGGGACATGATTTAGTGGAGGATTGTTAGAGTTAGGGTAGAATGGTTAGATTGTGGTTGGACTTGATGATCTTTAAGGTCTTTTTCAACCTGAGCGATTCTATGATTCTGTCACAAAATTCAATATTGTAAATATTTTTAGTTTTATGTATGAAAACAGACTTGAAATATCCCCTTTAAGATGCTGAATCATTTGTAATCACTGTTATCCAGGCTGATATCTATTAATTTCAGTGAGAATTTGTATGAAAGAGACTTGAAGTATTTGAGTCTCTGACCTTAGAATTATAATTAAATCAGCTTTTATTAATCATAACATCCATTCTTTTTAAAGTAAATCTGTAGTAAGAACTTGGCTCTTGTCCCATAACATAAAAATAATTAGTAAAACCTGTACAATCTTTATTTTTTCTTGGAGTTGGTCTGAGATACAATACAATAGAGAAAGGTAAGACTGCACTGATGTATGACTCACAGAAGACCTTGTCATCATGGAGTGAGTTACCTTCAGCAAGCCATATGGGCCGTATTAGATCTTGTAGTTAGGTCTTGAGAAACCTATGTTATTAGCATGAACAGTAACTTACAATACTTTCGGGAAAGGTAAGCTGTATGTGGATCAAGAGGTGAATGCAGTGACTCTGACCAGACCACTCTACTTTGTGCTGCTCTGTGCTGCATATCCTATGTTGTGATGCTCTAATCTTTGGCTGCAAAATGAGCTCCGCTCACAGCTACAAAGGAGACTGCAGGTAGCTCCCACTGGTGCTGGTGATTTCACCACCTGTGTTGGCTTGACTTTACCTAAAAGTGCAGGAGAGAGTTCTCATATGAGCTTCTCCATATCTTCT
This sequence comes from Gallus gallus, assembly GCF_016699485.2. Classification (NCBI taxonomy): domain Eukaryota; kingdom Metazoa; phylum Chordata; class Aves; order Galliformes; family Phasianidae; genus Gallus; species Gallus gallus. The sequence goes on from NC_052532.1 coordinate 28,202,923, forward strand.
CCATGGATGGAATTGATGTAAGAAAATCTATTCATTGTCTTTCTAATACTGCATTAAAGCAGTTTTCCTGCTATCTGAAAAGATGCAAGATTTTCTCAATATATGTATTCCTCTTTTTATTTGACCTTATTAAAACATCTATTTAATTAAGCCATTTATTGTTGAGCTTTTCTTACTGAGATCCAGAATTTCACATCCTGGAATTGATTCAAACATAATACAGTATAAATGTTACAATTACTGTTTCTTTTGCTATTAGAGAAAGTAAGGAGTAAAGATATATTTAAATAAAGAAAATTCTTTATGAACTCCATGGTATGGATTTTTTGTTTCACTCAGCTACTTCTTCTGAAGACAACATTTTCTATCAGATATTTCTATTCCTATTTTTTCATGAAGTGAGTTTTCCCATATTTGTACGGTGAGCCCTAATGTCCCCGTAAGCCAATTTATAATGACATTCTAAAACATTAATTTCATACTTGCAGTTAAAAACATTTCTATTAAATGAAACAACAGCTCATTAGAACAGATGATAGACAGAAGGTAGGAGTCCAAGCGACAAGTAGAAAAAAAGAGAATAAGATGTATAATAGGAATATTTTCTGAACTAGCCAAAAGAATTTGCAGAGAACAACAGATTCTTGAAAATCATGTAAAATGTCTCCTAGTTTCTTTATGCAATTACACTGTGGAAACTATACTACTATAATCCTTGCATGACAAGATTAATTAGTGGTAAGAGTCATGGAAAATAGGCTAACATTCTAAAGAAAATAATCTGTTTTCTCTCAAACTTACTAAATATTTTCTAAATTTGACACCCAGAAAAGCAGAAGATAACTTGATTCAGTAAGACTCAAATTTACAGGAAGCTTCACAGTCTGGAAACACAGTCTGCAGTAAGATAAATTACTAACATTCAAAAAAAACTCAAGCCTCTATAATCGGATAAGAACTCAACTGACAAGATTGAGGTCTAAGAGTGAAAATAAAGTAGGATAACTATAGTCTTGGCAATGACAGAAAATATCAGACTAGAAAATGGAGATCAAGTAAAACCTGATGTCATGTTTCTGGAAAGATGTCTGCGGCATTATGGGAGATCTATGCAGAAAAAGAAAGCTCTGGATATAACAAGATAATGTCCAAAAAAAAAAAAAAGAAGAAGAAGAAACTCTGTGACTAAAATACATGGAACATATCACAGAAAAAAAAAAAACACATTGTCATTTTTATTCCTGCAAAATGATGACAGATTTGACAGTAGTGTTTCCTGAAAAGATGTCAATCAGATCTACATGGTTACATCAGCACCTGGAACTGGGTTGCTTTTGACCTTCAGTGTGTCTCATTTACCATGGTATTTACTATATGATGCAGAAACATTTATTTAAGCATCCTTGAATAATTGGGAGACAACAAAATTCCTGTTGGTGCTTTAGTGTTCTAAAATGGTGGCAGCACAGGAAGTATTTGTTTTAATTAGTTAGTATTTGTCTTTGTGTTACTGAATCTTCTAACTGAGCTTTAAATAACTGACTACAATGTGTCAATCTATCCAATCTAATAAAATATTTTTTCTACGTTATTTTGATTTGAATATAATGAATTGGCAGTTTCTAAACAAGAGTTATCTTTGAATGACAGATAGAGAAGATAAAAGAAATTGTGCAGTCCAAATAATTCTGCACTAATATACAAAATTGTGTCACTACAGGCTCAATATAGTGCGTAACAAACAGATTAATAGGAAAATCCAGAGAACTGATTATAGGCTAGAAGTTTCTTAGGTACATCTGTTGTATCTCAAGACAAACATTTTATACTTGTAAAATTCAGTTAATGGATCACCACACTTTGCCCATTAATTATAGTTCCTGAAGAGTATCTGTAAATAGATGAAGAACACAATCCAGATGCAGTATATCTAAGGATACAGTTGAACCTGTCTGAGGAAAGAGTTCCTAAATCCTGCACCAGTCTTAATTTTAGTAAATTCAGAACAGTGAATACACTGTCTGCTTTGCATAATTTTAGAAAGCAGAGGGCTCCTAGCACCAGTTTAACTGGCAGCCTATATATGCTTGCTGCTTAGAGAGACTACATTGCCACTGCTGTTACTCCGGATGAGATGAGGTGTCTAAGATGATGTTATATACCGGAAATATGATTCTAAAACATAGTTGAGCTGAAAATCATCTACTTCTCTTCTGTGTAACCCCATGGTTTGTGCCATGCTCTAAGCAAGTCTGGGAAAAAGAGTTCTTGAATGAGCACAGATCAAAGCCCAGCTCCTTGCATGTCAGCTGCCAGAGAGCACAAGTTAACTCAGGAAGATGAGTCCACCTGGTTGTCTTCCCAAAGGAATCCAGTGTAAAGTGAGGAAGGTGTTAGAAAATACACAGGCTCCCATGTTTCTGATTTTTACTTAGGGTTGTGGTGACAGTGCAGGAGGCCCATAGATAAGGAAGAACAGAGTATCCTGTGCCTTAACTCAGAGACAGGGCTGCACTCCGCTTCACTGTCTACCTGCAGTCTGAGTGCATCAATATCTTTAATCTCAGGCAGTCACAACAGGAAAAACTGGGCTTTCTTAAACGAATCCTTCTATGTCAGTATTATACGTGATGCAAAAATTTGGCTCCAGGAAAAACAGGCTTTGTAAAAGAAGGAATGAAAGCGTCTGCAATTTTACATTTCCTTCCAGGATACTCTGGAGATACCACAGAGGAACTTTTCTACTACAGTAAAAAGTTGAGTCTATTTATTTATATGACTATGAGAGTTGTTGATTCACATGGATCTGTTATAGAAACAGAAGCTACATGAATTCTGCAAATGTCTGTGGTGACCTGAAAATGCAGTTCTTTAAGGCAAGATTATGACAATGCGAACACATAGGTATGGCAGTGTAAACAAATAGCTACACTAGATAGCTCAGGGTTGGCATTTCTTTGTATGCTCTGTACTCAATGACTGGAACAAATTTAACATTGTTTTCTTTTATCAAAAGGTGGCAATTAAGGTGTCTTTATTACAAACTGCCAAATATGAAAATAATTCAGAATTTCCTTTAAAAGTCAGAATTCTAAAAGATGGAGAATTGAGACTTTGCTTTAGAAGTTTTCTATTTATACATCTCTCACTTTCCCTCTGCATATGAATATTACATTCCAAAATGTGAAGGCATTTTTTTTTCAAGACACACATATCTAAATGAAAAATCCTTCTTTCATGGCTTTCTAAAGAACATGTTTTTGCCTGTTTTAAAATAATTAGATACATATTCTGTATAAGCTAATAACAAAGTTAGAAATTACATAATATTTTGTACAGCTTCCAGCTATAAATCTGGTGTGTGAGCCAGCTACTGCTTGAGTTTCAGAAGTACTTAAAACATTTAATTCCTTGGGTGAAAATGCTCCTTGGTAAATTGTGGTGCAGAGGTCTTCTGGCTACAGAGATAAGGCATAGATGAATATTAAATTTATTTCAAGATGAAGTCACATTCTTAATCTTTGAATTTCACAGGTCCTACAGATTAATATTTCTTTTAAAGTTTTGGTAGTCTATTAAAGAATTTCTTTAGAAAAGCAGATCACGGAACATTCTCTGGAGCCTACAGCAAACTTAAAGCATTTAAGAATACACTTATAATCACTGACAACCGGAGCTCATATTTCCAGTTTCTGCATGGCTATTTTGTGAACTTGATTGAACACTTAGAAGATGGCAATTCTAAACATAAATACTACCTGTCCTAGGACTTGTCAAAATCAAAAATGAAAATGTAGCATTTATAAAGCAGGAAGTGTACTTTCTTTTGAAGGTCATGTAAATTAAATGCTTACGATTGTGAAATGTATATTACAGTCATTTAATATCTATGGGATTAGTAAAACGATGGCTTGGTTTCCTGTTTGATTCAATTTCTGAATACAGATACTTGGTATCTTGGTAGGATTACTAGGCCTGTATTTCAGTGCTTTCTGTGCTGGAAACAAAGTCAGCAATTAAAGAAAGTAGCTACTTTAAAAGTTTCCATGTGTATTGCAGGAGCAGAGATGTAGAGAAATTTGAAATTTGCTCCATATGCATAAAAGTTCATTGGAATGTGATTTTTTTTTTTTAATGTGAATTTTTTCTTTAATGTCTCCTACATTTGTTCTAGAGGAATCTGAGCATACTTGGAAACACTGCTAATTACAAATTAAGACTGAAAATATGGAAATTACAAGACCAGCTGATGATATATATTTACTAGATTTGTAAGGGCAGCCGATTCACATAATGGTGTTTCTTTATGTTCTGTAATCTCCATACTTTGATACTTGTTTCTCATTATTTCTTTTTCTGTACTAGCCATCTGACTGATCCACAGTCTCTTTGTGTACATAAACAAGACATCACAATGTGCATGAAGTATTTGTCCTGTATGTAGCTGTGGAAACACTTACTCTATATGCCCAGTCAAGCCTTATATGTTCATTATAAACAATATTGTTTATAATACCATACATACAATACCATACCATATAATACCAAACGTACAATACCATAAATTTTCTACCATTTCTCAGTCATTACACTTAAAGGTTTTGAAATTGAGTCCCCAAACATTAGACTCCCTGTGTATGTGATGTTTCTGATGTTTTTGTTTGGGAGGTGGGAGGGGGAGGGGTGGGGAGGTGGGGAAGGGGACAGCCTTTCCCAGTTGTTTAAAACAGCTTTTACAGATTAATTTAAAACACAGAACTCATCTCCCTTTTCCATGAAACACTTTGCCTTGGTGATGTTTTCTTACTCGCTTCCACGTGACACATCAAACTGACAATTCACATTACAGTCTTTATTAAGATGCAATCTCTTAACAGTTTTTCCAAACATGAAAGTCACACCTTTAAAAGGATAGTTCAACCCGTTGCAAAATACTGTTCTGCAAAGGCACAGAATAATGTCTAGAAACCAAATGAGTTCATCAACAGTCATGAAAGTCATCTGCTTTCTCAAAGAGCTATAGAAAATGCAATGGGTACATTTCTTCTTATTATTCTTCAAGATATACTCAGCCTAACCAATATTATCCTCTGCTCTCTGCTTCCCACAATGGTACCGTGAGGGATCAGCAATGCAGAACAGATTTATATCATTGAGATAATAAAGGAAAAAGCTTGTGAAATGTTTTCACTAGCACATCTTTTAGTGTAGATACATTGATATTTACTTCTTAGTACTCAGCAGCAGTTCCTGTGAAGTCATAAATACAATTTCTGCTTTAAGAACTTCAGAGATATATCAGATAATTTAGTAACAGATGCAGTGTAACACAATTTTAAAGTAAAATTATGGAAATTGCTTTTCTAACCTTTGAACTTTGCAAGTAATCCAATAGAAAGTTTGGAAATATGAGAATTATACTGGGGAAATATGACAACCTCTACGAAAGTTCAAAAGCAGAAATTAAACAAAGGAACTGCAACATAATGATGTACCTCTAGAACTAAGAGCCTAGACCTATGTTAACCTGACTGGCTAACAGACTTCTTGTGAATAACCTACTAGATGAATTCAAAACCTAACTAGCAAATGGGTCAGAAAGAAAGGTGGGTAAAATGACAATTTGTTACACTTTTCAGAAATGTTATACAACACCATAATCAACTGTCCTTTCTAACACAGAGCATAGAAAAATTGTTGAGGGCTAATTCATGAATCCTAGCTCTATCTTAATCCTAGTTTGGAAGATTAAAGATAGATCAGGTGTAGGAATGGTCTGAAACATATTACTGGAGGCAATTCAAAATCTAGACTGTTGTTTGTGGTAAGTTAAGCAGATGCTTTTTTATCCCACCACCTTTGAAGGTTGCATTTGATTTCTTCCTCAGAAGGTGGAAAATTTCATGTATTTCATGTATTTCTATACCATATTCCCTGATCATAGACTAGATCCTGCTGAAATTTATTTATCCATGTTGCATGAAAAAGACAAATAAGTTTGGCAGAAAATAAACTTCCTTGCATTCCAACTTATCCTCCGATACCAGAAGGGCTGGTAGTGGCGGAGTTTAGATTCTGAGTAATTCCCAGTTCAGTGCTATACATCTGGTCACGTCCAGTATATAAGATCCACACATAGCACACTGCCCAATTCATCTAGTTGCATTTGAATGGGCATTTATGACCACTCTTAAGGAAGGCCTAGCATCTCATGGGGACAGCAGGAATAATAATCAATTGTTCCAAATAAAATATAGAACTATTAGAGAGGGACATGACCATAGGCTTTCTTTTGGACATTATGTAGTCACGTAAAATCAGCTTACCTGACTACATGGGGAATTAATAACAAACTAGTAAAAAAATCAGATTATTCTTAGCCTTTTTCTTTTCTCTTATTTCAGGAGTTATCTGAACCAGTATAAACCAGAGCTGAAATTAGAATCCACTTCTGCCCTCAAGAGTGCCAGACAACAGCTGCTGTGAAATCATCTAGGGACTTTATACAGATATACTTTATATCCTTTATACAGATATACAATTTTGTCTGGGGCTCTGATAATGTATCTCATATTCTTCTGATAATAAGGCTATAAATATTTTTAAGACGGTAATGATTCAAACTCTTGTGATATATTTTTTTAACTTTTATTTTATTTTATTATTTTATTATTTTACTGTCAGTTCAGAGGGAGAGTTATTTGCTGTTGCTCAGAGAGTGCGATTATGACTATTTTGTCAAAAAAAAAAAAAAGAGGCCAAAGGAAGATGAAGACTATACGGGTTCAAAGCAGTTTCTGTGCTGCCTCATTAGTGGTTCTCACCTATGCTGTTTGCAGTAGGAAAGACACAGAAACCACAAACCAAAAAGAGAAAATACTTATTTAACATTAGTTTTCATAGTCTTTATAAGCAGTGCAATAATAATGTAAATACACTGTTTGCATCTAATTGCCTCATTGCCTGAGCTTGCCTCGTCAGGGCCCCAATTTTCACCTGGATCTTTGAAGGTCTGCTTTGAAATAATATTGCTTTTCCTCTCCAGCTTGAAAAATAACCTGGTCTGAAATTTGACTGAAGAGATAACTAGAGATTTCATGTTAACTGGATTCTCTACAAGTTTTAAAGAAAATCTGAGAAGCCTCAAGTTTATTTGTTAAAAAAAAAAAAACAAACCATCAATAATACCTAAAAAGATCCCATTGTATGCAATATTTTTAATACTTTTTTAAGCAAGATGAAAAGTGAATAATCCACATGAATTTCTAATTAGTTTGTTACTACCACTACCTACTAACCACATAGGACTTACAAGACTTTACTGAATATGATGAAAATATGCCTTTGAGTGTTATACCAGCTGAAATTTTATTCAGCAGCTCTGCTTTCCTTATTATACCAGTATTTTACTGTAGCTCAAAAAGAGACTGAGGATATTTACGTTGAATAAAAGAATAGAATATAGCAACCTACGGGGGGAAATTTTTAGAAACAGATACAGTGGCTCTTGTGGCTGATCTTTGTACTGTAGTACAATATATACCATAGCTTTAGAATTTTTTCTCCAGACGAGCCAAGCTGTGAGTGGGGGAAAGGAGAAACTCTTCCAAGTTACAGCAAATTTGTTATATATTACTAACTGGCAAGGGTCAGGCCAGGGCAGTATTTAAATGAGACTCCTTGAATGAACATGGAGACACTTCTGGGAAGTGCAGCTTATAATTTAGTAGATAGCTTCCTTCCTTCCTTCCTTCCTTCCTTCCTTCCTTCCTTCCTTCCTTCCTTCCTTCCTTCCTTCCTTCCTTCCTTCCTTCCTTCCTTCCTTCCTTCCTTCCTTCCGTCCTTCCTTCCTTCCTTCCTTCCTTCCTTCCCTCTTTCCTTCCTTCCCTCCTTCCTTCCCTCCCTCCTTCCCTCCCTTCCTCTCTCCATCCCTTCTTCCCTCCTTCCTTTTTTTTTGACATAGGATTAAATCTACATCAAAAATCCCCCACTTGTTCTCTGGGGTTCTACACTGTACCAGGAATGCAATTAAACAGTAATGGTGACATTCATCTCTCCTGCTTTAATATCTACAATACAGATGTATAAGGCTAAGTAAATCTCCAGAGGCTCCCTTAGTAGACAACAGGGAAACATAGATACATTTAGCATGAGGATCATCTGGTGTATCTCAGATACATTAGGAGGAGCTTAATACCTCCCTTACATTTTTACTAGTTGGACTGATTCTAAGTTATAAAGAAACTTTTTATAAGGTCAGAAGTGTTGAATTCCAGTGTGTTTGCAAATTCTCAAGCATAACTTCATGTGATAGTGATATTCTTCATTACTTTATCATGTTCAGTGATGCCATTTAGTAGCCATTTCCAGTTTTCGTGGTCATTCTCATGATCCAAACTTACTAAAACTCCACCTTCTAAAGATGACCTAGAGGTAATCAACCTATCTCCTGTATCCTGACCAACTCTGTCAAGAGAAAAAAAATATGGATTGCTGTCATAGAATGCTCCCTCCTATGGGGAACAGAAGGCCCAATGTGCCAACTAGACCTAACCCATAGGGAAGACTTCTGCCTCCCTGGGGCCTGGATAAGAAACATTACTAGAAAACTGACTAGCCTGGTGCCTCCCACTGATTATTATCCCATTCTTGATATTTCATGCTGGTAGCAAGAAAGCAGCAAAAAGTAGTCCAAGGGGTGATCAAAAGGGACTTCAGGCAGTTGGGAAGATTGTATCAGGGGCACTGGTAATACTTTTCTCCACCCTTACAGTAACATACTAATATTGAAGGAAACACGCAGACCAAGTTGGTCAATATGTGGCAATAAGGGTGGTGCCAGTTGCAGAATGTTGAGGTTTTTTTTCATTACGGGATGATCTACACAACACAAGACCTGGTGACACCTGATGGGATGCACCTTTCTCAGAGAAGAAAAAGGATTTTTTGTGCATGAGGCTGCAGGACTGACTGATGGAGATTTAAAGGGGGAAACAGATCAAATTGGGCTTGCCAGTGATAAGCTTTAAAAAAAAATGCCATGCCAAAATGGAGAGATTGCATGCTAATGAGAAAATTCAGTCTGCTCAATGAAGTACAGAGTACAATGAGGCACATTTGAAGTGCTTCTACACCAATGCACACAGCATGAAGAACAAGCAGGAGGAGCTAGAAGAAGTCTTTGCTTAGTCCCATAGTTACGATATCATTTGCATAAGGGAAAACTGGTAGAAAGAGTCCAGTGACTGGTGTGTCACGATGGATGGTTACAGAAGAGACAGGCAATGCAGGCAAGGCAGGGTGTTGTGTGCCTTTTTTGAGTGAGGAGCTGGATTGTATGGAGCTTGCAGTGGGGGATAACATGGTTGAGGGCCTCTGAGTAAAGATCAAGGACAAACAAATAAAGCAGATATTTTTGTGGGAGTATATTGTACGCCACCTGGCCAGGATGACAACATTTTGTTCTTGAGTTTAGGTGGGAAAAAAAAAGCATATCATCAATGGAAACAAAGTCAAGAGACATGGGAGATGCTGTTCACCACTGTAGGGTGAAAATTCATGTAGCCAAAGCTCGATTAGAATTGAATCTGACCAGTAATGCTGGGGACAATTTAAAAAAAAAAAAAGAAAAGAAAAAAAGCTTTTTAAAATATATTAACAGCAAAAGGAGGACCAGAGATAACATTGATCTACTACTTGATGGGATGGTCATCTCACAAACACAGACAAAGTAGATATTTTTAATGTCTTAATCTCCCTTTCTGACAAGGTTACCCACCTCGCTGACAGAGGGAAGTCAGGTATTTTTTTATCTTTTTTGATTCCAGCAAGGCTTTTGATATTGATTCTCACAGTATCCTTCTGGTGTTTTTAAACACCAGCATACAGCTAGACAAAAACATAATGCAACTGGTAAACAGCTGGCTGATGGTCAGGCTAGTCAGTTTGTATAAAGGAGGCTACATCAGGCTGGGAGACAGTCAGTAGTGATGTTCTGCAGGGCTCCATTTAGGGATAATTCCCTTTAAAGTTTTCAAGAATGATTTAGATACAGTACTAAAAAGGTATACCAACTAAGTTTGGAGACAGCACTGAACTGGGAGGAGCTATTGATTTAATTGAGGGTAGAGAGGCCTTGTAGAGATATCTCAACAAATGGGAGGGCTGGGCAATCATCAACCACATGTTAGAATTCAAGCAGTGTGTGGACAATGCTCGCAGAAATCTAGTTTGAATTTTGGGTAGTTCTGTGTGGAGCCAGGAGTTGCGCTTGGTGATCCTTATAGGACCTTTACAACTCAGGATATTCTATGATTCTAAGATTCTATGTTAGAACGAATATGAAAGGGATCTAAAGCATTAAAAATACAGAAGGCCATTCACTTCACTCTTTGGTACTGAAGATACAAGGATGTTCACATACTGATTATAGATTGTTCTCAGACAGGTATGGCTGTTTAGATAAATGCCATCACCAAACCCTCAATCCTCAGGCATTATGTTCATTTTTCAGAACAAGTGTGATCAGCTTAAAGATAAGGCAGACATAGAAAATCCCCTACTTCTACATAACAAAGCACTGTTTTATCTTTATGGCTAGACATTGTGTAAAAAGACAAAATTAGCCACAATTAAAACTGTGTTCACAATTTTTTTGAAGACACAAAGAAGAGTCAGTGAAGTATTATTTCTGTCATTTCTCTGAGAGTCTAATGAAAACTCCCATATAAATACATAGCAGGGAGCTCAGAGCATACTTGAGAGCAACTGCTGTCTGGATAGATGGAGCCCTTTTCCCTACATAATGCAGATTAAGAGGTAAATATTCTTATCTGGAATTGTGGCTAACCAGTGCTGTCTGCAGACCATGGATCTGTGAGTGGCTTATGACTAACTCACCTGGTCAGAGTCCTCATTCTGTATTTAGTTCTTACAACTCATCCTTGCACAGAATACTTATATACACAATGCAGCCCTGCTCTGAACTGTGTGTACCCGTAGGTCTGCATACAGATGTATCTGTATGACTGTGAATCAGCACCTACAAAGTACTCGGCCATCTCTTGTTGTCTCTTGTCATTCTCTGAACTCCTGTATACTCGTCAGAAGCTAGAAACTTATACACTAGCATCTGGAGAAAAGACGGGAAACATATGGGACTGGATTAGTACATTTATATGTAAACTCTTACCAACTCTGGAAGAGGGAGTTAATTTAGCAGCCTGAAATCAGTGGTGAAATGATGAAGTCACTAGCACCATTATTTATACTTGCAGGCACTAATTGCACGTTGTGACAATATACAGATATTTGAAGGATTTGTTTCTGTCTCTGCAATAAGTGGTGTCCAGTTTTCTGTTGCAAATTTAAAACACTGTGTCCAGAGTTTCATCTCCCAGTAAATAACTCTATATGTTATAATAATGTCCTAATGTACATAGGACATTCTCTTCTCAAAAGAAATTACAATAAGGTTTAGATAAAAAGAAGGAAAATACCATCCAGAAAGAAGGTAGCTATATTTCTGCTAGGGAACATCAGGTAAATCTTGGACTGGAGATATACCAGCATTAAATCAAATACTTCTTACTTCAGTAGAACTGATAGAGAAAAAAAGAACATCACAACCATTGTAAAAATTCAATTTTCTGCACACATCAAAAGCATGGTAATTATGATATTTTCTTAATTGTTAATCCTTTGAATACAGACTTCCTGGAAATATATTTTTTTCCTATCTGTGCTTTTTTATGTAAAGAGGGGTAACCTTGTTAGTAATAAATGCTGGTTGTCAGGATCAAAACCACTCTCAAGAACTGGTGAAATATAAGTAGTAGATTATTCCAAGTCTTGCAGGAAAACATCTCCTGTTTCTATTATATCTTTTACATGTATATACAAGTGGATCTTTGGGAGTGCAGTAAGCCACCATGAATCCATTACGAGCTGTCTTGCAAAATGTCGGTTGGTATACAGAGTCAAATATCCTGCTCTTATTTCAGTTTTTCAGCTCTTTAATTGGACTTTTCTGGATCATTCTTCATATTGCACATTCTCTCTTTCTCATTGTCGAAGTAGTCTTTGATATGGAAAAGGGTTGCTCATGAATCCTGATTCTGAATATTTTTGAAGGACATTTTCCTCACATAACTATTTCCCTAATAAGAAACATTTGATACACTTCACATTTGCATGCAGTTCTCCTGGCATACAACTCTATTATTCTAAAGCTCAGAAGCAACTGCTGTTACTTGCTTTAGTATTTGCTATAAAAATCAGTCACTTCTTGCCAAGAAATATTCTGAGTTAACTTCAGAAAGTTGTCTTTATTGGTTTCAAATTACAGCATAATTCAGTTTAGTAAGTTACTGCTTTATAGTTATCACTGAATAGAATAAACAAAAGATAAAGAATATTATTGAGGGCACTGTCTAAATGTCCTTTGAACACTGACAGGCATGAGACATTAACCATCTCTCTAGGAAGCTGTTCCAGTGCTTGACTACACTCACAGTAAACAAGTTTTTCCTGATAACCAGCCCAAATCTCCCTTTGTCTTCCAGCATGTCATGTCATCAGTTACCACGGAGCAGAGACTGGCTTCTCCCTCTCCACTTTCCTTCCTCAAGGAGTTGTAGAGTGCAATGATGTCACCTCTCAGCATCCTTTTCTCCAAAGTGGACCAAAATGCCCTCAGCCTCTCCTCATAGACATGACTTCCACCCTTTTTACTAGCTTCATTGCCCTCTGGCTGTTTTCAAGGACCTCAATGTCATTTTTATGTTGTGAAGACCAAAACTGACTTCAGTATTCAAGGTAGGACTTTGAAATATTGCAGGATAGTCACTTTAATGCACTCCACAATGCCTTTTGCCATTTTGACCTACTGCTGCCTCATTCTCAGCCTACTGTCACCAGCACCCCCAGGTCCCTTCCTGTTCAGCTGCTCTCCAGTCACTGATCTCCCAGTCTGTGCCTGTCTAGCATTACTCTATGCCAGGTGCAGAACCCTGCACTTTCATTTGTTGAACTTCATGACGCTGCTCAGTGTTCCAATGTATATAGATCCCTCTGCAAGGCCTCTCATTTCTCTAGGGAGTTGATGGCACTTCCCAGTTTAGTATAATCAGCAAACTTGCTGAAGTAGCATTCCCGTTCTTCATCCAGACCACTGATAAAAATTTTAAGAGAATTAATTTATTATAATTTATTAGAATTATAATATGCTAATAATTAGAATTACTATATTAAATAACACAATATTATATTATATATAATAATATAATATAGAATTATAATTTATATAATTTAATAGAATTATATAAATATAATATTATAATAAATGCGCCCTGGCGAATAACACTGGTAACCATCCGCCACCTAGAGGTAGATCCTTTTACCGCAACACTTGGAGCTCCACCGTTGAGCCAGTTCACCAGCATGAACCTGCTTATTTCACAGCTGGACAGTATATCCAGAAGGATGCCATGAAAGATGGTATCAAAGTCTTTACTTAAATCCAGAAAGATTACATTCACTTCCTTCCCTTCAGCCACCAATCATCAATCACCTTATTGTAGAAAGAGATCACATTACTAAGGATGGACTTTCCCTTGATGAACCCATATTGACTGTGTCTGATAATAGCTTTGTTCTTTACCAGACTTCCAGTATCCTCCAGGACAATCTTCTCCGTAACTTTTCATGGGACTGAAGTTAAACAAATAGATCTGTAGTTTCCTGTGTCTTTTTTCATGCCCTTTACATAGATAATGTTGACTAAGCAGGGACCTCCCCAGACTCCCAGTACCTCTGGTAAACTGATGAAAGGGGTCCAGCTATAGCACACGCTAATTCCTTCAGAACTCTGGGGTGAATCTCATCTTATCCCATGGACTTCTGAATGTTCAGTTGACACAGCTGTTTCCTTGCAATTTCATGTTGGAAATCTGTTGCCAATATTTAAATACACAGCTCTGATAACCATCCTCGCACCATTTTTCTTTTGTTTACACATCATTGATTTAATTGACAACACAGAGTGGCTACAAGAATGCCTTAGCAAGAAAATTTACATTGAGTTCTATAGGCAAGACAGCTGATACTATTTTCACAGCAATCTGTCTCAAAAACCAAGATGCTAAGAGGCTTATATCTCCTCTGACAATCCTGATGATACTGTTCTTGCCTCTCTCACCTTTAAAAAACATAAACTCTGCTTGCATATTTAGAATGAGTGCATTTCTCAGGTCTCTGGGAAAAAAAAAAGAAATCCTCACCATCTTCGCACCCCATGCTACATTGATTCTTATGAGAAAAATTTCTTTGCTGCTGTTGTATTTCTAACTGTCACACTTTTCTTGAATGTCATGAATTGCTAAGAATTACAATGAAAGAAGTAAAGAAACCATATTGACCAATGGATCTATGAGGGCATGAACAGATACACACTTTTTTTATTTACATATCTCTAGGTGTAGTTTGCACTGTGATACTTTTATGGATGAAAGCTCCAGCCTCCATAAAGAATCCAGTATAGTTCTATTCAATTGCTTTCCATGGCAGCAGTTCAGCTGTAGCCTGTTCTTTTTCACTGCTGGTGCTGCTGTGGCACCAAGATGACTAAGGATTTGCTTTTCCTTTAGCTAATGTTCATTGTGTATAGATGTACTTAGGAACAGAATAAAATCCTGTCACAAAACACAGAAGGACTTTTTTCTGTGCTGAAATAATGATAAGGAAAATCTGTACAGTAAGAGCACCAAATTCATTGTGAATGATTATTGATTGAATATTTTGTATGAGAAATATATGTCAGATGCTGAGAAGACAAGCCAAACACACTGATCTCCTAAAATGCATTTTTTCCATGGAAATCTGAAAATTAAAATAAAATATTTGCTTTTAATAAAAAGTAATAAAGGGTATTTGCTTGGGATGGAGAGGCACTGGAACACATTGCCAGAGAAGTGGATACATCATCTCCTAGGTGTTTAATGCCAGGTT
Source organism: Gallus gallus (assembly GCF_016699485.2). Classification (NCBI taxonomy): domain Eukaryota; kingdom Metazoa; phylum Chordata; class Aves; order Galliformes; family Phasianidae; genus Gallus; species Gallus gallus. Next base: position 28,217,929 of record NC_052532.1, read on the forward strand.
GGATGGAGCCCTGAGTAGCTTGATCTGGTGGATGACAATGCTGTCCACAGGAGAGGGGTTGGAATTAAGTGATTTTTATGGTCTCTTCCAACCCAAGCCATTCTATGCCTTCATGATTCTATGATAGCGTATGTAAGTCGGCCTGAAAGTAATTTGTCCTATTTATTTCCATCATAACTACAACAGATACAAAGAGCACAATAACACAGTTTGATAAAGCAAATTCTCAGCTACAAAACACTATTTTTCAATACAGTCACTACCATTAGCTACGCATTTTTGCTAGAGATGGACTAGAGCCTGCATGACACACTCATAAAGATCTGCACCATCAAAGGTGACCCACTGTTTCAATGTTGCTGTGATAGTGTCACTGCTAGGAATACATTGTCCACCCAGTCCATCTTTCATTGGCCCAAACAGATAAAGAAGGAGCCAAATCCAAATGATACAGTGGGTGTGGTAAGAGAGTCCAGCCAAGACTGGTGATGTGCTCCACAGTCTTCAGACTGGTATGGGGCCTGGCATTGTCTTGTTGCAGTAGAAAAGTTGTCTTCTTTTGTGGCCTGACTCTAAAGTTCGAGCCTTCAGCTCAGTCAGTGTTGCAATGTGGTGTCAGAATTGGTGGTTTGTCCAGGTTTCATTAAATCTAGAAGGATCACTTCTTTCCCATCACAAAAGACAATGTGCTTCCCTTTACCTGCTGAAGGTTGAATCATGAACTTTTCCTTTGATGGAGAATTCACATCACCACTCTGTGGACTGTCATTCTGACTCCAGGTTGTAGTGGTGACACCACATCTTATCACAGATAATGATGTGATCCAGGAAACTGCTACTGTCAGCCTTGTATCTGTTCAGTAGGTCCTCACAGACTTGCAGACAGCATTCTTTTTGTTCTTTGTGGACATTCATGAGACCTACCTGATACGAACTTTGAGATATCCCAGTCTTATCAACATCACTTCCAATGCACTGAATCTGATATTCAACTCCATACACAGTTCCCTGGGTATGTGATCTCATTAGGAGACTTACCTTATTGTTACTTAGGGCAATGTTTTTAATATCAGAATAATACAAAATACAGATTATTTAGAAGAAAATGAGTTCATGGTAAAACAACAGCAATTTTACATATTTTTTAAGAATTCTCCTTTTCCTAGGAATCACTAATATCTGTGTACCTCCAGTGCAAGTCACTTTGCTTTTCAGAAGATTCTTGGTATACTGAACAGTGAGAACATCAAATAAAAGTCATTTTGGCCCATAGGGACATCATGTTGCACCTGCAAATGAATACAAAAAGACCTACTTACTGAATCTAACAATGCAGTTATATAACAGGATTATTCTTGCATCTTCAGTTATATGTTTCAGACCTTATTGCAATTTCTTTTTCACTTGACAGGCAAGAAAAATATTCCAGTCTGGAAAAGAAATGAATATAAACTAAATAATATTCATCAAAGAGAAATATGACAATTGTTAGTTTTTCATTAATTTAAGAAGCATTTATGAGGCATGCAGATTGACTGTGAACATACTTAGAATTCATAAAGATATTCTGAGTGCTCTGGATGTGTTATAAAGAGATGCCAGATTGTTTACATTGGCTGTTCAGTTTAACTGATCTCACAGTATTTCTGTTCCTTTACTGATCAACAAATTTATTAGCAGGAGGACAGTGGGTGAAAAAATAGCAAATAATACACCACTAGTGTTTCTGGTTTCACAAAATAACTACTGAAAGCATAATAATCCCTAGGTATTCAGCCACCCAGTATTTGGAAATACAGTATCTAGCCCTTTTTATTCGAAAAGGAAAGAAAAGGAAAGAAAAGGAAAGAAGGAAGGAAGGAAGGAAGGAAGGAAGGAAGGAAGGAAGGAAGGAAGGAAGGAAGGAAGGAAGGAAGGAAGGAAGGAAGGAAGGAAGGAAGGAAGGAAGGAAGGAAGGAAGGAAGGAAGGAAGGAAGGAAGGAAGGAAGGAAGGAAGGAAGGAAGGAAGGAAGGAAGGAAGGAAGGAAGGAAGGAAGGAAGGAAGGAAGGAAGGAAGGAAGGAAGAAAATAATTCAAATAGTATCCCCTCGTAACTGATTCACCCTGTCATTTAAGCAGCAAAATGCATGAGCCTATGATTCAGTAAAATGTACAGGATAAAAGAAAAAATACAGCCGTGTATTGGAATTGTCAGTGTGTTTACATATATCCTAACCCATTTCTGCAGTAACCATGCTAAATTCTTGAATGATCTGATTCTTCAAAGAAGCATATATTGGAAAAATATTTTTTGTGACAACATTGTTGGATTGTGTGAAACCAATAGGTGCAAACATTAATTTAGCTTGGAGATTTTGTTCTTAAAATTGAATGAAAAAGCTGCATCAAGAGAGTAACAGCTTTCCTGGAACAAAGTGGGTATTTTAGGCACTCCAATACTAAGCATGCCATTTATCCTTAATTCTCCTTTTCTATAGCATGCTGTCAATGACTGAAAATAAAGGCAAGCATAGTTATGGAACCCTCTTTGTGAGCCCTGAATGCTGGTAGAGTTGCAAATGAATTAGAAATTCTCTCAAATGTAAGAATAACAGAAGCAAGTCACACACCAAAGTTGTTGCACAGTTAAGAGAATGACAAAAAATACAAAATATCATAGGTTCTGCACAAGGAATTGATATAATCAGTGTCAGACTAGCAAAGCATCTACATTACTAGCTGGCATATATACAAGGAAATAATGTTTGTGAGGCAATTTTGTTTTATTTTGTTTCTTCTTACTTTGGAAACACCCACTAAAAAGAGAAGAAGACATACTGGGACTTCGTCCTTAAAAGCTTTCTATAGTGGAGCCTATAAGTATGTGTTGGAATCTGCACTCATTTTCTAATTGGCAAACCTACATGTGCAGCTCCATTTACGTGAGAACTTGCAGAATGGTTTCTTTTTTTCTTGAAGTGTTCTTCTTGCAATACAGATACACTGAATACCTTGCAGGAAATTTTAAGTCTCAATGAAATTGCATGAGGCTACCAAGAAAAAGACAGTTATGTCCTCCAGCATTACGTCCACAGAATTAACAACCTCTTGGCTTCAAGGAACAATTTTTACTAGAATCCTTTCTTACCTACTTGTACCAATCACTTTTCTCTACATTCCACATGCCTTGATAAAAATGTAATTGCAAATCACAACCTTTGGTGTGATCATAATTGTTATTCTGTCTGCTCCAGGAACATGGGCAGGCTTACTCACAAGGTTCTCCCTGGCTACAGCAGCTAACACTTTTCCTCACTACTTCAGTGTCTTTTCTTGAAGAAAATTCATCAAACTCTAATTGATTTGAAAGTGCTGTTTGCTCCCTAACCCACTACAAGAAAATGGGCCTGCAGCTTCACAACAACCTTAATGAAGCTAAATTAGAGCTTCTTTCCCTCTCTTGTGCTATGGCCATATGGATGTTCTATGATGGTTGTGTTGGGACCCACCACTGTGTGGTATCCACTACTCTTTTCCTATATTTGTAAGTATTGTCAGACAAGCCGTGTCAGAATGAGCACAAAGCAACACCTGTGCTGTCAGCAAGGAAGAGAGGCCTGCCAGGTAAGATCTAGAATGTAAGTATGAATGAGGTTGATTTAGGATCTGCGCCATGGCATAGCTCTGACTCAGCTGATTTTGACTGAAATGAACGAGGAACTCATCTCCAGCAAGAGAAGCATCTGTAGCAAATCTGTAGCAAGAAGTTGCATTGCTGAAATTCTCACAAAGTCAGTTGTCTGTGAAATAAAGAGTTGGTGCTTTTGAAATTAGCAAATTCACCCAACACATACCTCTAGGGACATATAGAGGGTTTTTTGTTTGTTCGTTTTGTTGTTTTTTGTTGTTGGTATTGTTTGTTTGTTTGTTTGTTTTGAGGCTTAGATCCGAAAGTAAAAAAGAGTGGGAAAAAAAAGTAAGGAAATGAAAAAATAAAAATAAACTTTGCCTTATAACCACTGCAACTGATTGTATCTGTTAGCCAAATATACCAATACCCATAATCCAATAACAAGAATGCAGCTTGAGACAGGGGAATTCTAACTATTGGAAAGAACAGTAAAAAGTCTTGAACTTTCACAAGAAAGCAGCAGTAAAAATAGTATGAGGATTTGGTTTGTTTGCAATGGTGTTTAATACTTGTATAAGGAGACTCTCCTGTGATGACTCCCCTCGGAAAGCCGAGCTTCACGCCGGCAACTACGGTAATAAACGCTCCATTTGAAGAGGATTATCTCCTCCCTCTCTTCTTCTGATTTTCCAGAACAAAGCAGGAGGTGGAGGGAAGGAGGGGGAGATAATCCCTTTAGCACGCAGCACTTCACACCTGCCAGGTAAGTAATAAATGCTGCATTCCAGGGGGATTAGCACAGTACTTGTTTAGAGTGGAATAAAATACTTTCAGACATTGGACCAACCCCCTGGGACAGAAGTCCAGCTAAGGTTTTGTCATTTAATTACTTCTTATATTCTTGTTTCACTTGCTTGTTTTCTAACTCAAGTACAACTGTATGAAAATAAAAAGGCTGAAGTTCTAGATTTTCTGTGTGTTTGTGTGTGTATGTCATGAGAAACCTTAAGCATACTGATACGAAAAAAAAAATGATAATAAAATAACATTGTATTATTTAAAGATATGCGTTCAACAAGAGGAAAGCAAGAGGTAGAATGCCCTTCACAAAACCCATATCCCATACAACCAATGGTTTCTGAACTGAAGGTATATTAAAGGAAGTTCATTCTGGTCAGTGCATAGCGAATGGTGGTAAGTATTTTGAAGAATAGTGTTTTGTAGCTGAGAATTTGCTATATCAAAGTGAACTATATATTCTGTGTATTAGCTGTTGTTATTTTGTTTTCTAAATTCAGTAGGAGGGAAGAGGTCTAGAACATGGGTCGCTGTTTGTGATAATCACTGTAAATAAAGGAAAGAGAAGCTTGTCATTACACAATCAACTTTGTGAAACCATGGTTTCTGAAAAGCTGATTGAAGACACATTTAGGCAGCCTAATAAAAGCTGCAGCTGAAGTTAGGTGTCTGCCATCTCCTTGAGTTAAAAAAGAGTTTTTGAGGAAGCAAGACCCCAGAGGGGAATTTGATCATGAAATTATTGTGAGTAGATGGTTTAAGATAAAATTCTTAGCTGAATGTTAGAAGATCCAGAAAAGTATGATGACGACTTAATTAATGCCAATTAATTAAACATAATTTTGGGCCAAACAAGATACATGACCATGGCACATCTGGAGATAGTAGAACATCAGAACATGAGGGAGCAGTGGTGTAGAATAAGAAGATATGCTTTATGATAGCTCACATCTATTTTAAGTGTCTTTCAAAGAAGATACATTAACGACAAAACTATAATAAAGACCTTCCAGCTACATGACACCTTAAAGATGACACCCCGAAATGCAAGGCTTTTGTAATTTGTCTGCTTCTCAGTAACATTGATGCAACAACTGTTCTGCACACTGTCAGATGTAATGAGTGTATAAATTTCAGTATGCATACTCATTAGATATAAATTGATTCTTACTGAAAGAAGAGAATAAAAGTCCACTCAAGGTGTCATAGAACAAATAAGAAGGCATTTTGCAAAGCATCTCCATCAAGTCATAGAATCTGACAGAAAAGTTCCCCTTAAGTACATAGTCCAGCAAATTGATTTTTAGTTTTTGAAATGGAACTAAACATTTCCCAGTGACAGAATCATCAGACGCATGTGCTTAGAAACGCAAGAGCTTGTGGGTGGAATTTAAAATCTAGTATGTGTCTAATGCACAAGCTGTTGCAGACAGTGATAAATGGCAAATTTAAAAAATAATAATAACAACAAAGGAAAAGAATCATTTTAAGATTTGGATGATAAAAACAATGTGAACACTTTACAAAGAACAAGAGAATTTGAAAGAATAATTATTTTCTTTTATTTACAAAACTTTTAATTAGCTCATTTTCTTAAGTGCATCTCAGGATGTTTTCATAACTATTTCTCTTGTTTATCTGAAATATTCAGTAATAAGGATCTCCACTATGACTAAATAACAGAAGTCATTAAATTTTGATCATTTTGTGATTCTATGATTATATGTATACCAGCATGTTTGTATTAAATGATATTACATCTTGCCAATTCAGAGGGGAAAAAGAAAGAAAAAGAAAATGTAAACAGCAAAGAAACTAAAAATAGGTCCAACATGTAGGTATAAATGGAAAAACTTATAACAGAACATATATATGAGGGCTGTTCCAAGTCATGTCCCCATTTTTAGTACCTCGGCCCAAGCCATCAGAGGCAGATGTTGGTGGTATGGCAGTAGAGGTTAAACCTTCCCATCAATATTTCATTACATGTTGTAGCTGTGCAACAGACAGTAGCAGATGAGCAATCTGACAAAATGTGTTCGACATGGAAATGTGTATGAAGCAAAGATGTGTCACCGAATTCCTCCATGTGGATAAATTTCATCCATTGACATTCGTGGCCACTTGATGAAAGTTTCTGGAGACTTAAGAGTGGGTGTAAGCACAGTGAGGTGGTGGGTGGTGCATTTCAACAGTGGTGACTGCAGTGTCTGTGAAAGACAAGCCAATTTCTGGAAGGCCATGCAGATTTTCATGAGTATGGCATGCAGGCTCTTGTTCATCGCTGGCAAAAATGCAATGCTAATGGTCATGACTATGTTGGAAAAAAGTGTTTTGCAGCAGATAATTAGCTTTATCAGTGTTATTGTGCTCTTGGTATGCGTTGAAGTTTCCACGGAAATAAATAGGGGGTGTTAAATTCAGGGTGACCTACATACACGCATACATATATACTTATGCATGCTCACATACTGACGTATTTTGTCATCTATCTTGATATTTTTTCCTCATTCCCATGACTTTGTCCAATCTTGTTTTATACAGCTCATCTCAGGTGGCTCCTGTTTTTTACCTAGGGAGACTAGCATTTCTGAATAGGTGAATCTTTCTAAAAATTTTGTTTATACTTCTAGGTTACCAAATCCACATTTAAGTAAATGAATTTGGATTTGGAAATGCTACCTTTTATCTGTATTTGCAAGGTACTACTTTGTAGGGTACATTTGCAGAGATTAATCATTATTTTTTTTATTTTAGACAGTTCATATCAATCTCCTGTTGCTGTGTTAAATAATTAATCTCCTGTCCCAGTACAAAACACACTTTACATGTCAAATTCAGTCTTTCAGTATTTGCTTGCAAACAGTACGAAGAAAATTTCCTTAACAGACTACTACAGTTTGACTTAATTTTATCTCACTATTATTTCTAGTTTCATCCTCACTACCATGCCAAATATATCTATTTATGTATTTTTTCCTCTTATTTTAATCAAATTCTAAAAATGGTAAAATGGTTCATTATATCTCCTTACAGTCACACACCGCTGATTCTTCATCAAAACAAACAAACAAAAATCACTAACAGTAACAGTAACAGTATTTTTCGTGTATAGTCTCAGCACAAAGTTGATTTTTTAATTATTTCATAATTTCTGTAGGTATAACACATCTGTGTAGAGAAATGTTGAGTTACACACTGGAATAAAATTCCTGCTCTTCACATGTCTTGTGGAACATTGTGGCCATATTAGATAGTAGGACAGATTGTTTGCCTGCATAGTAAGCCCATCTCCCATAAGACTGCTCCAAAAATGAGGGCAGGTGACAACTAGTCCTTTGGAGCTACAGTCAGCAAAGCATCCGACAAAGCATACTTAGTAAGGTAACAAAATCAGAGAGTTCAACTACAGGACACCCCAAGACTACTCCAAGGGGTCCCAGGATCACACCACAAAAAGACTGAGCATGTGCTGCAGAATTCTATGTTAAAGATTTTAGATTAAGTACTGAATAAATATATACTGTCTGGGAGTATCTTTATGTATGCAACACAAGTAATGTATATAAGCTGAAGATCTTTTGAGCCAGATATACACGTTTAAGTGGAGGGATTCCCCATGTATCTGGCACCATAATAAAGAATGTCTACTTCTTAATACCATGTTGGTTTTAAAGAGCTGTCTTTTAGACTGATGTTTTTGTCTAGTAACACATGTTACTGGACCAGTAACTGGACTACTGGACTACTACTACCAGTAGTAGTCCAGCATAGCCAGTCAAATCAGTAACTGAGCTGTTTACTGAAATCTCTGCTGTCTCAAAACATTTTTGCAGCCAGTTTAAGACAGGTAAGAATACAAGAAGGGAATTTAACCTATTTTTTGATGTTGTTCATAAAGACCAGACAAGTGTAAGCACAACTAGAAAAAACGCAGTGGTGTTTGGAACATAGTATCTGTGTAAAGAAAGGGCACAGCTGTCAATAAAAGATTTAACTGAAAGGGGAGAATACAGGAAATTAAAAGGAAATGGCTTACTAGACACCATCTTAGGGAATACAAGAACAGATATTAAAGTGAGAGGAAAAAAATAAAAAGAAAGAAAAAGAGATTGGGGATCCAGTTGTTGAGAATACAGGAGAGAAAAAAGAGCTCAAGGCTGGGCAAGAGGAGAAGGAATTCAGGAGATGGAGGGAACAAGCTTTTGTGAAAGTGACTTGCAGAATCAAACTCTATAACCACAAAGTAGTTATAAAATCAGGTATGTTTTAATCAACACTGCGCAGAGCTGGATGCAAGGGGGATAGCTCCTCCTGACTTGCATACCGATCCACAGAAATGTTACATATTTGTAAGTCAAGTTCATACATATTCAACAGGTTACGTTGAACCCCACTACATATTCATTAATCAAGTCCCTCCCCTCCAGCGCATGCATTGTATTCTCCTCTGTGTGGTCGCATCCCCATCTGGTGGTCCCTAGGGATGAAGTAAACACTCTTCCTCATTACCTCTTCTTGAATTTTAGTCTCCTTTCCTCCTCGTTATCCTACTCCTTGCTGACTAGGTTCCTCATTGTCTTGCTGACAAGGAGACTGGGGCCTATTCTTCTATCTCCCTCCTCCAGTTCTCCTTATCTTGCCAACAAGGAGTCTGGCACCTATGTCTTTCTGACCACAAAAGAATGCTCCTGTGGAATGTAAGCAGAATCTAAACCATCCAGGTAGAATCACAAAATCAAACTCTCTTTCATTAAGCAGAATCAATTCGAATCAAGTCCCCCCCTCTTTCAAAAGCAAGAAAGAAACAGGAGAGGCAAGACTGTCAGTGGCAGGATGGTGTGGAGAGGAGGAAGCAGGACAAGTGATGCATGCTGCCTAATGGTCAGGAGAGAAATTTGATCATAATCTCGGCAGAGCACAGTACTTAAAAAAGAATGCCAAGAGTGTGACCGTATAGGTGGACTTCAGAAGTAAACAATTGATCCAAACAACGAACAGAGGAAATGAATGGTGTAGTGTGTTTTGGGTGGTCATCAGCCAAGACACAGAAATCATTTGGGATGGGAACTGAAGACAGTAGTAGAGTGAGACAGTAAGCACGGCACTTGAAAGATAAAGAATATGCATTGGTCTCATTCTTCATTATTCTTCTGTGTTCTGTATTCATATTTTGTCCAACAGAAGGCTACATTTCCCTGACTCTTTTACCCCCTTGGAAATCCTGATCTAACTAGTAAGCCTTACAGGCACAAACGATAGATTTTTTGTGACAAGCAAAGATGCTTAGCCAGATCTTCTGTACTGTAAGTTTAGAGCTAATAACATTCAAATGTGTGTGATTTGTATAAAAACTCCTCTATACTCCTTTATGTTCTACTTTGTTTTCTAGAGATCATATTCTTGCCAAGTGCTATTATTATTAAAAAATGGTAGAAAAAATGCAACATTCTTTCTTATAAAATGTATATAATGATACAGAATCATTGTAATCATGGTTTTTAGATGATTTATTTCCTTAGCACAAATGATGTCATATTTAAACAGAAAAAATACATCAAAATTTCTACTTCACATGTAAGAATGCAACTATCTAAAGTTTAAGATCTGAAATAAAAATTAAAAGCAAAGAAAATCTAGATGCACTCACGTATTGCTGCTGTTCACATTGAAATGAAAATGACTTTCTCTAGTTAATGAATATAAAAACAAACTGAAAAAAAAAAAAAGGAAATACTCTGTGAAAACATTTGAATATTTCTTATATTATGGTAAATGCTTTCAAGTAGTTTCCATTTCATTGCTCTGACACTGAATACAAAGGAAATTCATGTCATCCAAAAGCTTTGCTTTTCTCAACACTTACCTTCAAATTCTTGAAATTTACTCTATTTACTTCTTGCAAAAATTCTCAAGATTCCAGCATTAGAGATTGATTATTTTGCAATGTCATACAAGGGAATGCTGTTCATTGCTCTTTAGAGAAAATTAATCACTTATAAAAGATATTATGAATGGCTCAAATTACCAGATTTTATTCCGTACATTTTATTTATTTATTTATTTTCCCCAGTTTTTGGCATGGGCAAAAATCACAGCGATATTGCATGCCTGTAAGTAATCAGGAGGCTTGCAGTTAGGTAACTACATGGATATTTTCATGCATCTTTCCTTTTAGAATGTATTAATCAATGATGTAACATCTTTCTTAGTGTAATATAAACAATCTTATTAAATTACTTGTGCTTTACCACATATGTCTATTCATAAAGTTTGTGTGGATAATTAATTTTATTTACACAACAGTGCACTAGATGTTACTTTTGTTGTCCCTGTGCACTTCCACATGTATGATATAACAGCCATGATTGGCATGTTACCATATGCAAAATAATTGGACCCCATTTCAGTTTTGCACACAATTACCAATGTCATCAAAGGAGTTCAGCTGGGTTCAGTATTCCTCCGTATTATTATAAAAAATTGCTTTAAGAGACACCAAAACAATACAAATATAATTCTTCAGGTAATCACAAATATTGTATTTCATTTCTATTTAACTAAAATAAAAGCAAACAGACACGCAAACAAAAACATCGTTCAGTTAGCGCATGCAGCAGATTAGCCTGAAGTCCTAATGTGGTAATCAGAAAATGAAACAGTATCTTAAAAACCTAAAAACTCTCTGTAACAACTTTCAGTAAAGTCCACCAACTATGAAATTCTGTGAACTCCAGCTTGGACTTCCATAGTTGTTAGGGGCATCAAAGGGGCGATAACAAAAGATTTTCTTTGATCTAGAAAGGACCAGAGGAATGCAACTGATGTATATGCTATGGCAAAACATAATTTTCTTGTATCTTGTTTTGCTAGATACAACTTATTTCATTCTGCATTGAAGTAACAATTCTCCGTTTAATGTGGTGGATCTAATTCAGAAGGTCTTGGTGAGAACCTTCTAGGTATGAACCAGGCAGACCTGCTAGGTATTTCATCACCTCTGAATAGTACTTGACAGTTATCCTTCTCTCGAGCTGACTGCTGCTTATAAGCATTTTTTTTCACCCAGTATTCAAATTCCATTATCGGATTAGCCCACCTACCAGATCAGTCACTTTCTTTTCGTGTTATTATTTTACACTGTAGAGATATATCCATGTCATTGGAACAATGAAACTGTCACTAATTAGAGGGCTTATTGCAGACAGAACTTAAATTAACCGGACCCAAATTATTGGTTTTGCTTTTAGTGTGGAATAACCAATAGCTCTAGTGTGGAGGTAAAAAAAAAAGAAAAGTCATACATCATCTTCCCAGTTATTTCACATTCTCAGTAATGTTTTGTGAATCAATCAAACATCTCCCTATGTTTAAAATGCAAATAATGATTTAAAAGCCTCTATTAACGTAGCACAGAATCTGCCTTTGAGTGCTGCACAGTGCTTGTGGTGAAACGATAAGAGCTTCATCACAGACAGACCACATTAGTTCTCTGATTAAAAGTCTCCCTTTGTCTCCATTTTCAAGACTTTTCTCCACATTAAACTGCTATTCTAAGAAATATCCCTCTGCTGCAATCCCTTCAGAATTGTAAGAGCTGCATAATACCATCCATCAGCCAATTGTCTACGTAAAGTAAAATCAGTAACAATAGTCATTAGCAGATGATGTAGAGTCTCTTTCTCCTCTCACTTTTGAAACTTGAATTCTTTTGACATCGATTGTTTATAGTCCTTTATGTTTGGGCTAGGGTAATGTGTTTAGCTGGATTACTGCAAATCACTGTTTCCAAAGGTGAATGTGGAAACAATACATACCCTTCTGATGATACAGTGCGTCTGGTCTTCCTTCTTTGCTTTCAGACTTGCAGTACTCACCCTTGACTCAATTGCTGCTGCAACAAATTCAGTTTGAGTAAAGAGTGTAATGGTTTAATGAGTGTTTTGGTGTTAGATAACTGAGTTGTTCAGCGGGTATAAACTGTCAGAATGTCCTAGAACTTGCCAAAAGTATGATGAGAATACACTGTGTCTTCAAGACTGTAGATATGCTAGGGTAATCTGTAAATGGCAAGCTGTTGCACCACAAATCACAGCACAGGCTGCCTATTCCACAGAGATGAAGTACAGAGCAAACACTGTATGTCATTCAGGTGGTTTACAGGGATACACCTTATAGCTCAGGGGAGATGTTATTGCTCTCTACAACTACCTGAAAAGAAACTGTGGTGAGGTGGGGGTCAGCCTCGTCTCCCACAAATCTCGGGATAGGACTAGAGGGAATGGCATCAAGTTCTCCAGCGGAGATTCAGGTTGGATATTAGGAAAAATTTCTGCAGGTAGAGTGGCCACTCTACCAAAGAACTTGTCAGAATATCTTGAGAAAAGCTGAGCAAATTTCCTTGAAGTGAGTGATTGCAGTACTGAATCTTTCTGAACCTATGGCTTAAGAAGACTGAAGACAAGAAGAATCAGCAGAAGGGATTCCTCCTGTGATGAACAAGGGCAGGTATGTCTCATCAGGGTCAGATGTAAGCACAATTAATGCAGTCTTCTAGTACAGTAATGCCAAAAGTATTTTCTGATCCAAGATTTGCAATAAACCAGTGTCAGCTTTTTTCATTTGAATCAATGCAAGTCCAATGTTAAAGTGAATCTTCTTATGTTTTCTGTGCAGTAAATGTACAGAATATTTCCTGAATACTAAGTAGTAATTTAGATGTTCTTTGTAAATATTTAATAGGATATGAGTTATTTGAAATTGTCTACATAGGTAGCTATACATATATAAGCCTCTAAAATAACTGATACAGTAGCTGTGGATTTAACCAGGGAATGCAAAGGCTCTTTCACAGATCACCAGCCATAGCCTTTCACAATAGCCTGCAAGTATTAAGCATAGTACGACTGTTGAATGAAGTGCTTGGTTTGCTATTTGATTTTGAAATATTCCAGAGAAATAAAATAGATCTGGGTTTGGCAGTTAAATCCATATTACAAATGTTAATACAGGTTATGTCACACCTACTTATTATCCATGCAGGTGTAGAGCTGGAGTGCTATTCACCTCTTCACTGTATGTGAGTTTCCTCACTCAAGAAGACAACTGATAAGCAAGGCTGCAACATCCAAATACATCTAAGCATGTAGACGGTGTTGATGGGGAGCAGTGTAGAAATTGGTCGCAGAATTCATGACAATGTAAATATGCTCTGCGTGACTACACTCTTTCCAACTGACAGAAGGGGAACATGCTTCTTTACTTTATAAAGCACCAGGAAAACTGCCATTCCATTTCACTGAAATGTGTAACAACAGGAATTCTTTAATGGCTATTGTGGATCTATTCAGCCTATTCAATTTCAGCATCTGCTTGCTGTTGAGATCACAAGACTTATTCTTGAATGTACAAAGCACTCAGAAGGCTACATAAAACACTCCACTTCTGGGCTTCCCTTTTTCTTGCCTTACTCTGTAGGAAGGGCTATGACTGTAAATTGTGCACAAGTTAAGGTTCTGACTAGACTAAATTCGCATTATTCCTTCTCACAGCAACTGTTCTGTGAAATTGTAATCTGAAGTTGAAATAATTCGGCAAGATGCCTCTGTGTTTAAAGCTACTTTTTGTGTTTAGTACTTGACACTTTCAAGGCCTTTCATATTCCTTTGTTGCCACTGGTTGCATGTTCATTCCCACCTCTCACATCATTAGTTAAAGAAAAGGCCCTTCGCAGTTAAAGTCGTGTTAAAGTTGGTGTGTTCTAAACGAGTTACAACTTAACTTCCTTAAGAGACGAGCAAATTCTGAGGAAAGATGGAAAAGACAGAGCTCTGACTGAGGAGGTGATAACACAGCTGAAGAAAACACTAATTAAAGTATTTGACGTTTATTCCAGAGAATGTCATAAGTGCCCAGAAGGTAACAGTTTAAACTGTATTTCCAATGGAGGGTACTGATTAAATGCCTTTTGTGTGTGACCTACATTGTTGGTACTTACATGCATTCCGGTGGAAGGTGGCTGATCTGGATGACAAACTTAACATGAGCCAGCAGTGTGCTCTTGCAGCTTGGAAAGCAAATGGTATCCTGGGCTCCATCATGAGAGGGGTGGCCAGCAGGGACAGGGAGGTGATTGTCCCTCTCTACTCTGCTCTTGTGAGGCCCCATCTGGAGTACTGTGTCCAGGTATGGAGCCCCCAGTACAAGAAAGACAGAGAGCTGTTGGAGAGGGTCCAGAGGAGGGCCACAAAGATGATCAGGGGGCTGGAGCACCTCCCCTACAAGGACAGGCTGAGGGAGCTGGGCTTATTCAGCCTGGAGAAGAGGAGGCTGCGGGGTGACCTCATTGCAGCCTTTCAGTACCTGAAGGGAGCCTATAAACAGGAAGGGAGTAAACTCTTTGAAAGGGTAGATAACAGCAGGACAAGGGGGAACGGTTTTAAGTTGAAAGAGGGAAGATTTAGGTTGGATGTTAGGGGGAAGTTCTTTACCAGAAGAGTGGTGAGGCGCTGGAACGGGCTGCCCAGAGAGGTTGTGGATACCCCGTCCCTTGAGGTGTTCGAGGCCAGGTTGATCTTGACCTGGTCTAGTAAATGGGGAGGTTAGTGGCCCTGCCTGGCAGGGGGGTTGGAGATTCATGATCCTTGAGGTCCCTTCCAACCCAGGCCATTCTGTGATTCTGTGATTCTGTGTGATTACAGAGCTGGTCTCTGCTCCCTGAGAGGCCAATCAAGCCAGACCTCACCAATCTACTCACTAGTGCCACTTCTAAATATCTGTGGCAAAATGCAGTCTGCTCATAACTCTGTCAGAAGAAAATGTCTTACAAACCTCTTACAGTGAAGTCTAGAAAAACAGGAGAGTTTTCTAGGTTTCTAACCTATTCCATCTACTGAAAAAAAAATATATATATATATATGTATACGTATGTATACATGCATAAGTATGTTAGTATGTTCTACAGTGAGGAAATTATTTTGTGTATTTATTTACTTTGTAAAAGAAAGATTATTAGAGAAGCAGAGACTCTTGAGGAGCAATGAATGTGACTTGCATTAGTCTGGAACCAGAGACAACCAGGGGAATTTTAGAGATCTACATAAGAAGTGTGCAAAGATAACTGGATAACAATGAGATTTAGTACAAATGAATTGTAAGTATGTCCCACTACAGGGAAAAGTAAAGGGCCCGAATGTCTTAGAAAGCGATATTATCTGTCACTTTTCCAAAAGGGGTCCAAAAAACACTGTAGAAATCTCATTTCTGCTTAATGCAAACCTGTTTGAAAAAAAAAATGCAAACAAGGTTGTGTTAAAAAAGAAGTATTGTAATGTTATCAGAAATCATCTCACTGCCTTGTTTACATCGTAATAGTACACTGGGTACTCATAAGAAATGTTTGTATGATAGAAGAAGTTCTCAGAAGGGGGGTAAGGCCATGAAAAACTTTCTTTTAAGTGGTTAATGGCAAGTCTATATTTTTTACGTTCATTTAGAAGAGACAAGTAAGAGAACATACAAAAAGTTTTCTAAACACAATGATAAACAAAATAAAATATAGACTAGTTAGCTCGGGATCATCAACTCTTGCACTTCCAGAAGATTGAAGAAAGCTTCAGCTTTCTTCTCTCTGTCCAGCTACGCCACTGTTCCTTGCCTTGATGCATCTCAGGGTGTGCACAGGACCCATTCCAAGTCCAGCTCCACGATTCACATGCCTGAAGACTAAGTTTTAATTTTTATCTTTCCAACCTTATTAGAGAAATCAAACACATCACTTTATTTATTTGAGAAGTGAAATGTACTGTTATATATATAGTGGCTGAGATTAAGAGTTTAGATTCAAAGGAGATCAGATAAAATCAGTATGTAAAGTTAACGTAAATAAAAAACCTCATAGTAGGCAGATATTGAAATTCAGGACATTCAGATTACCAAGATATAATGTCTCGCTCCAATTTATAGGAGGGAGAGGAGGTTCTTTGAAATATGTATGCCCGGCGTGAGATTAAGAAACAGCGGTTCAAATGTTAATAAGGGAGATGGGGAAAGGGGAGGACGGACGCTATTAAGGATTGGGGTGATGGGGAAGGGAAGGCGAGCGATAGAAAAGATAGAAAGAGGCAAGAATTGCGTAAAGCGGGGATAGTCACCACCAGGATCCGGCAGCAGTCCCGTTGCACGATGTTCCGATGGTCCGAGGCCGAAGGGCAGGAGCAGCGAGGCCGGTCTGGGGCAGCGAGAGGATGCAGGTCAGGGAGGAAGCATGCAGGTCGGGGAGGAAGCAGCAGGTCTCAGGTAGCAGGCCCAGGGAAGTCCGTCAGCAAACGGTCCGTAGAGGAGGATCGGAAGGCAGGAAGCTCGTGTCGTGGTGAGAGATCAGTCTCCACATAGAGATCCGTCTCCCCGTTGCGGTGAAGGATCAGATGGCAGAGAACCCCTCAAGTCTGTCGTGGTGAGAGATAAGCCTCTCCCGTTGCCGTGGTTGTGGTGAAGGATCAGCTTCCACCGTTGTGGTTATTGGACCCTCTTTTATCCTCCATTTTCTGCTGCCTAGGTGACATTCCTGGGGGCTTGAGTAAGAGTCCTGTGCATACCTCCTGAGATGGCCATTTTCCTTGAGATAAGTCCACACAAAAAGACCGTTTACCGGCCATTAGCGGCAGCTTATCTCTCTCTCGATGCCCCTGGCCTTGTCCATCTGTGCTCCTTAGAGGATTTCACAATCCTTAGCCAGGACCTGTCCATCAGTGTCCTCAAGACAAAAGATTTCTCTGCCTTTGCCCAGGACTTGCCTGGACTTGTTCCTCAGCAAACTTTGAGCCAATGATATAAAAGAATAGTCTCTTACATATAACCAAGACGCAAACTTCAAACAGAGGTCATCTTCCCTTTTTGAACACTTATACTACAATTGGTCCCTCTGGATACACATTTATGATATTCTTCTCACTGCAAACAGGTTACAGAACTAATGTAAATTCAAATCTCATCTGAAGTTTGTCATTGCTGTATTCTCATCTTTTGTTATATATACCTGTCATGATTTTTTTTTTTCCTATCAAAAAGACATAATCCCTAGGGAAAAAAAAAAAAAACAAAGAAGAAGGGAAGGGAAGGGAAGGGAAGGGAAGGGAAGGGAAGGGAAGGGAAGGGAAGGGAAGGGAAGGGAAGGGAAGGGAAGGGAAGGGAAGGGAAGGGAAGGGAAGGGAAGGGAAGGGAAGGGAAGGGAAGGGAAGGGAAGGGAAGGGAAGGGAAGGGAAGGGAAGGGAAGGGAAGGGAAGGGAAGGGAAGGGAAGGGAAGGGAAGGGAAGGGAAGGGAAGGGAAGGGGAGGGAAGGGAAGGGAAGGGAAGGGAAGGGAAGGGAAGGGAAGGGAAGGGAAGGGAAGGGAAGGGAAGGAAGAAAACAAAGAAAAAAAGAAAAAAAAAGAAAAAAGAAAAAAAAGAAAAAAAAAAGAAAAGAAAAAAAAGAAAAAAAAATCTTTTAGTTTCCTGGAAACAAAATGATGTTTTACAACTTAAGAAAGTTATTACCTGCAGTCACACATACATATGTCAACATTTTGTGGAAATTTCATCTTTTAAAATTCTTAAGCTTGTCATTAAAATTAGCAGGATTTCTCATCACAATTTAGAAGAAAAAACTTAATCTTTTTGTTTAGTACTGCAACTCATTTGGATTTTTAATCTGTGTAGTATAGTTACTGAAAATGTAATGATTGTGTGCTCCCTAAACACACTCAGAATGTATATTTAGAAAGGAGATACTGTTTATTTTCTGTGAAGAATGCCAGATGGAATATTTCCACAAATCAAGCACACCTCCTTCTGCTCATGAAATTTTTTTATACATACAGTGCTACATTATTCCTCCTGTTTTTACATAAGAAACACCTACTAACTACATATTCATTAGGTTAAGGAAGCATGATACTCCATTCCCTTTTGGATAGTTTCCTGGCCTTCTGTGCTTGCGTGGGGTTGTATGTGGATTGTGTGAGACCCAGTGTTTGTCTGGGGAGTGTTCTCCAACTCATTTTGCCCTTACTTAGTCATGAGTTATCTAAGGATGTTGTTTCTATTTTTTCCCAAGGCCGAAGAGGAGGTACATTCTGGACTAGACAGATCTCTGCAGACATACAGCATTCCTCTTCAGAGAACACTGACAATTATCCAAGCATCAGCTGCTGAAATAAACTTACAGTAATTAACCTAAGAATACACACATTCTTTCCCATGCCTGACATGAGTATCTTCACAGCAACGTCTGGTATTAATTTTATTTGTTCCTCCATTAAGAAACATGACAGACTAGGTCTCTCAGGTCATAGACTAATTGCACATTTGCAAACCTCAAAGGTAACCTGGTTTATTACAGACAGACAGGACTGCATTTCAGGACACAGCTGAAAGAGCAAAAGAAGGAAGGAGACTTTTCAGCAGGGACACATTTTCCTTTACGACAGCATAAATTTTAGGTACCCTTACCGCCTTCCCACACTCAGGCTGATAATACTGATGCATAAACATACACAGAGATCTCCACCATGCAGCAGAAAGTCCTCTTTTGGGTTGATGTAGAGACACCTTCTAATACCTATCAACCATGGCTATTTGTTTATAGCCTACTCACTGAAAACTTTAGGATCTGAAAACAGAAAATAAAGATTAAAAAATACTTACGAGACAGAGAAAATATTTCACAGAAATAAAGAGAAAATCAAGAATAGCTTTTAAACAGTGCAGGTACATTCTAACATTCAAAGAATGTATATTTTAGTTTGTAGTTCTCAGTGGATTTGGTGATGTATCCAATAAATGTGTACTATTTGCTGAGATATTTCAGCATTTCATTTGGGAAACTTGCAAAGGTATGAAGTTGACTATATTTTCACTTTGCTCATGCAAAAGCCAAGAAATTTTCTCATCATCTTTTTACTTCAGCTTCTGATTTTATTTTAGCTTCCACAGTAACTAAGCTTGTTAGAGAGTTTCAGCCAAAACAGCCAGATGCTCCTAACTCCCATAACACTTTGTAAAGTTCTCCTGTGGAGTCTTGAACAATGGGCTGTATTCCAGTGCAGCCAAACTGAACCTGTAGCACCAAACAGATGATAAGCAAAAGACAGACAGAGGAAGAGAGGGAATGTTTGGCACTTAAGAGATTAAAATCCACATGCTTATTGCTCATAATTTAGTTTCCACTAGAGGCATCCAAATGTTGGTTTGATTATATGATATTTTTAATGTAATATTTAATTCTGGTAACTCATATGGTTAGGATGGAACTGTTTAGTCTGCAGTTAAAAATACTCATATGTTTTTGAGTTAAAAAAAAAAAAGAGGAAAATGGAAGAGAGGCCAAAACAAGATTTCTTCCAACAGAAATAGAAATATAACAGGGATTACTCTTAATATTGGAAAGCTACCTATCCACCAGTTGATACGGATAGGTCTCAGACCATCTGCAGCAAGTGTAGAGTATAATCTTCATCCATTAAGTGGAAAATTTTGGAGAAAGAGTGTGGCAGTTGAAAAACCAAGAAGCACCAATACAGGAAAGGGAAAGTCATATCTCTAGGGAGCAAGGTCTATTTGTTAATCAGATAGGAACCTTAAAAATATGTGTGGAACCAGATACATTTTTGATGACCAGCTGTTAATCAGATTCAGGAAATGCAGTGGAAAATGTTATAGTATATGCTAAATAAGTAGATACATATTAATGTTTCATTTCCATCCAATAAAGTGCATGGGAACTGTTGCAATCTATCAGTGCAATCAAAATTATTTTTGGACTGTGCCAGCATCCTTGGATTTGCATCTAATATGATTTCATGTTGATTTAAATGGCTTCATAATTAAATGGAAAGAGGAAGTGCCCATACTGAGATTCAGTAGACAGTTTTCTGGGGATGTTAAACAAGATATTAAGTACTGTTAATGAAGGCTTTACTAAAAAGCAGTGAAACCATGGAGCTACCAAATCCAGTACTGACATTATTAATAACAGGCTGAAAGCTCTGTTTGGAAGTTTGGAAGGCCTCAGAACTGAGGCTTGTCAGGTTTGTTCTGTCTGAAATTTTCTTGACTTACCTGAAATTTGGTTTAGCTCCTGTAGCACTCTGATGGCCAGATGTCTGTGGCTAGTTTGTTTTGCTTTTGTGTAACAATGGTGTACAACTCTAGTCCTATTTATACAAGGGCTGATCTTAAAGTAATGCCTCCTATTTTATTGTTTTGAGCCATGATGTAAGCAGACATTGGTAGTATGGCAGTAGAGGTTGAACCATCCCACCAATATTCCATTACATGTTGTTGCAGTGTGACAGATGGCAACAGTGGGGCAGCCTGACAGAATGGCATCTGAGATGGAAGTGTGGATGAATCAAAAATGTTGGTACTGAATTCCAGCAAGCAGAAAAAATGTACTCATTGACACTTGACACTTGCTGAATGTTTATGGAGACCAAAGAGAGGATGTGAGCAGTGAGTGGTGTGCTTCAGCAGTGTGTCTCTTCCTGCAAAAGTCTTTCTCCTAAAATACATACATTTAAATATTTGAGCGTTATGATGTTTGTGTGCAAAATAAATAAAATAAAAATGTAAACATTTAAATACATCCCCCTGAAAAATTATTCACAGCAAAACAGAAAGTCAAACTGAAAGGAATATAAAAACAACTTTTTGTTTGTTTGTTTTTCAGTCTTCTAATTCTGTATTATGCAACGTAAGAATAAGGATATATTTGGTTTATACTGTGTGCCAGTGCTGGAAATACGTGATGACACGTATAATTTCAAAACATCGGCACTGTTTAAAAGCACACAAAACCTGAAAATTAGAAATTAATGATGGTTCAGAAATTAATGAAATTTAGATCATGCTGTTTAAATAGATCATAACTCTATCAAAAGTATTTTACAAAGTTGGGTATGCTTAGACATGATTAATTGGCTAAATTAACTTACATGCAGTAAAGTAGCCTTTTATAAAAGATAGTGATTTAAGATCTCATATTTAAAGTAGACTTTCAAATTGCCTCTTCTTTTTCACAGCCTTCAATTTAAGACATAGATTTTCATACTAACTGAATTTTGGCTTTTGGATTCAGAATGTCCACATAATAATAGTCTGGCAACTTTCATTTATTTTCATTTACTTGTTCTTACAATATACATAGGCAGCTGCTTACAAAAAAAAAAAAAAAAAAAAAAGAGAGAGAGAGAGAAAAGAACTGAAGATAAGCAGCTATCTCAAGCTATCTCAGATACGTAGATAGGCACAAAGAACTGACTATATGCAAAATGTTTAAAATACTTAAACTATTTGTAACTTTTGTAACTTTTTAATAAAACCAGTATATACTGGCCAGTAACAAGAAGTTTTTCAAAGTTGGAAAGTTTTTTACATATCCAAGAACAAAGTCCTGGACTAGATTCCTGTAATTCTGGTGAAGATCTGGCTTTAAAATAGAATGTAGTATGTTATTAAAATGGTTGTCTGTTGCAACTTCCTTCACTGTATTGAATGATCTCTTTCAGGTGTTCCTGTTAAGTAACGTTAAAAGGAAACCTCTTCCATAAGAAGAATTTATTTATTAATATCTGCTTCAGTTCTGCAGTGTTCTCACTACTGTGCTATTTTACTCATACTAGGATCAATTTCTTCTAAGTATGTTAAGTGGAAATATTTCCCTCTTTAAATTATGCCTGCAGAAAATGTCTGGAAAATCTCTTAGTGCTACTGCTCACCTTGCATGCATAATTAGTTGTCTCAGTGCTTTCCTATTACAGGGAAAAAATATTGTGAAAGACATTGAATGATTAAGGAATATTCTTAGATCTAATGACCTTGAGTTAATGTGCCCTTCGGATCTAAAACTTGTTTTACCTTGCTGGTTTTACCTCCTGACAGTCATATCTTCTTTCTCATGTTCATGAGGTCCCTAACATTGCTTCCTTTTCTTATTCTATCAACAGACTTTAATGGTTAATGTTAATAAAATCTTTTTGCAATCCATATATTTTTCACAGATATAAATGATATTTTGCTTTCAGATATGAAATAAAACATGATATAAACTTCCCTTTTCTGCACCTATCAAATGCCAAAGTCAACATACCATCACCTCATAAGTTTGCTCATTTTATATTCTTTGCCTTGCTTTCAGGAGTACTGCAGAGAGGCTCATTCTATCTAGAAACGATCTCGTAGTCATCTATGAGAAAAGACAGACACTGCTATGAATACTAAGATGTGTAAAAGTTCCCATTAAAACTGATCTAAACTACCAGCAGTTTGAAAATGTGATCAGTCAAGGCCTACAAAGGCCTACAAAAACACCCTTACTCTCAGAGCAATTAAAAAATCATGACCAGGTCATCATCATTTTACTTCACTTAAATTAATAGACTTTTGTCAATCTAGGTCCACCGTGGACCTGATTTGGATTCATTTATATTCTTATTTTTGTTGTTTTTAGTATCATTATATGTATTTGTGGATATTTGGGGTACTTGAACTAAATACTTGATATAATTTTACTCTATTGAATACAACTTTTTTTTCCCTGGCAACATTCTGAAGTTAGAAAACAGAATTTGTTTCCATTGGTCATTAAAGGAAACTGAAAACATGAAATATGGACAAAATTCAAGATTTCTTTCCTTCTGCACATCAAATATTAGCTGCAGGAATTAAGATAATTTAGTGTTTTCTAACGGTGCTAGCAACTCAAGTAAACTTAAGCATCATCCATGTTAAATCATTTGAAATCACTAGCAATATTTAGAATTCATTCCTAAAACTTACTGCTGCTTTACTAATCAAGAATCAAATTTATCATGCCTTCCAGGCTCAAATCTTAACAACAGGACTACATAAAGATCAGATACTGAAGTGCAGAAGGCCAAACTATTATGAGAGAGATGCTGCTGACTTCTTATCTGTAAGATCTGTAGTGCATGAGTAATTGATTTAAGGCCTAACTTGACAGATGAGACAGGCTCATAGCCCGATATCTGGAAGATATCTAAGCTCAGTCTGGAAGGCTGGAGAAAAAGGAACAAAATCATTTTAGTTGTGAACCTTGATTCTTATGTTAGTCCTGTCCTGGATGTAATTTGTTCCTAATCTATTTTCTGTATAGCTTCTCCCTGTTTCCTGTTGATTTCCAGTTTCTGGGTGAGTTTTATGATTTGGAGGATAGTATTAAATCAGTGGAAGTTTCAGATGTATCTTAAAAAACATTGGCTCAAACAACTGAAAAGAAAAGGCTAATTCTACATTTTTTCTTTCACTGTTATCCTACTTTTTATTGAAATAGAGGATCTGTGCTTGGAAAATTATAAAATCATTCCTTTCTTTTACTCCTTTCTAACTTGATCATTCTCTAATCCCTTTTGGTTTCTGAACCTTTCAACCTTACAAATTTTTGCCTTGTTCTTATTGATTTGGTCATGTACTATCTGAGCTGCTATGTTACTGCATTTACAATGGATTATGTTTTGGCTCTAATTGATTTATTTCATGCAAAATGTGTCAGACAACAGATAGATCAATTCTCAATGCGCTACATAAGATTCAAGTCATGTCTTCAGAATACTTTCTCTTACATACATATGCAAAGACACTGACTCAAAGCAGAGAAACTTTGAAAAGCAGTGAGATCAGCAAGTAGCTGATAGACCAATTTTTTTTTTTTTTTTTAATGAATCCTGCAACTTGATGGTAAGAAAGGATATCTAAACTTGAATAATAAAGAAGGAGACTAAGACTTTATTCAACATTGTGACAGGAAAAGTACATTTCTAAGTGAAACAGTGATTTTCAATATGTACATCTATTAGATACATATGGGGATCTATTTCCTATTTGTTTTTATACAAAAAAAAGAAAAAGAAAGAAAGAAAGAAAAAAGGAAGGAAGGAAGGAAGGAAGGAAGGAAGGAAGGAAGGAAGGAAGGAAGGAAGGAAGGAAGGAAGGAAGGAAGGAAGGAAGGAAGGAAGGAAGGAAGGAAGGAAGGAAGGAAGGAAGGAAGGAAGGAAGGAAGGAAGGAAGGAAGGAAGGAAGGAAAAAAAAGCAAGACAAAACAAAACAAAACCCACACATAAAATAATGAGTCTAGAGAATGTAATGGAAGAAGTCCCAATCACTTTTAATGGACAAGATCTCATCTACAGGGTCAAAAGATCTTTATCCAAATAGATCCAGGTAGACACATTTAAGTCAATAAAAAGCATTAGGCTAAGCAATCTGACTCTCCATACATTTAGATCACAAGCATATATATCAGCTAAAATTTGGGTAAGAACATAGCCATGTTCTGTTAGCCTTGTAATCATTAAGGTCAGAAGGAGAGAAGGAGATGAGTCTTCGGAGAATAGCTCACATTTGTACTGTGAAACATCTACCTCTTTCCACTGACTACATCAGAAATTGGAAGTATTTTATCAATATAAGATATTACCTTGCTTAGTACCTAATGATCTGCCAGTAAATCACATATTCCCATCTCATTTCCTCTTTGTCAGGGTCCAACAAAAATCTTTATAATCAGATTTCTGAGGTTCTTAAATACTTCTGAATTGTCAAGGAATTAGAACTTAGTCCTATGTGATTAAAATATCTTCATGTTTCATAGGAATTCAGATTGAATTCTGAAAGCCATTCAAAAATCTTTATGATCTCAATGAAAGTCTATATTCATGTATAGTATAATGGATAGATTAGTATGCTGCTACATTTTAAATGAATTAGCAACCAAGTTTTCACTTTTGTGATTTTGTCACCACTGTTACTTAGAATAAATGAGAAATTAGTTATGGTAAATCATCTACCTCATGGTAGGTGGTACTTCCATCAGTTTATTATATATCTGAATATTTCAATAATGTTTTCATTAAATATAAATAATAACAACCACATATTGAAAATGAAACACATATTCCTTGATAATCAGGATTTCTAAGCTTGTATCAGTTATTCATAGAACTCACTTGCTGTAACTTAATATTTTTATTATGTGTAAAGATCTTACATTCAGTTCTATTCAGGTGCCATTTCATTCTTACATGCTTTTATTCTTAGTGAATATTTAGACAGTACATTGTTTACAGAATATCAAATGTGAATCAACTTCCCCTTTATTTAAACACAGTCTAGATTGCATGAGTGTGTTAAGAAGATGAATATCTGTGAATCAGAACAGAAGTTTAAAAAGACAGTAAAATTTAGTTAGTTACTGAGAAGATCAGTTACTTGAGCAGAAGACAGCTTTAGCTGGATTATACACTTTAACTTTGTTGTTTCATGAATAAAATTTAAGAGCTCATGCTCATTGTTGAAGGACAGTAGATCCACATAATTTACTATTCATCAGTTCATAAGAATTGACCAATTATTTAAAAATTTGCCTCAAAATAGGTGAATTTGTTATGAACAAGTTTGTCAGTACCTGTCAACCACTACTTCCATTTTGTCCAGAGTTCTTTTGTCATCATCAGTAGACATTTGGACTGGGGACAGATTTCCCTTTATCTGTTATATTCAACTATAATTAGATATGGTAATGGGTACAAAACAGTAGGTTGGTTGAAGCTGTAGATGATTTGAAAACATTAACTCTGCAGACACTAGTAGTACTTCTAAGACGATTTCTATTGACTGCACAACCATGTGAATATAACAAGAGAAAGAGTACATTGTCCAAAAATACCAGTTATCAGTTTGCACTAATATTTTTATCTTCTTTCCTGTAGTCGTTTATCTGTTCGGTCTCATAAGCTTTGGAGGCTTTGATAGGGATCAAAGCTGAAGCACAACCTACTTACTAACTTAAATTAGGGGGTCTGAGTAACACACTGCCCACATATACAGTTTCAATGTCAATAATAACAATTACTAGTACTGCAGAAAAACGTCAGCACTATCATTCAGTTTAATGAACGTTTAATTCATCATGGGGAGATAAACTGCCATACATTTGATCACATAACAGCCAGGCAGACAAATAGATGAACTAACTCTTGCAGAGCAATTACCTGCATTGGTATGGTCATTTTCATTTTAAATTAAACTAGAACAGTTACACATGCGTGCACAGTCATAAACATGTAATATGCATAGTCATAAACATGCAGGATATCTCTTTTCTGTGCTTCCAGAATGAAATTTTATATCACATGAAGATAAAGTTAACTCTGTTTACAGCAAATACTTGCTGTCTCTTGCATTTACTGAAGATCAAAGCTTCCCTCATCACATTTAGTATCTTTGTCTCATGAAAGTTAGGTGAAACATGCACAGCTATTCTGGCACTGCTGATTCCTTCAGCTCAACTCTGACTTAGAAATAGCCTTTTCTAGACTTTTCTGGAGTAAATTACAAAATTTACTTACAAATTAATTACAAAATTTTCAAGGCCTTCTGTTTACTCTTTGAGGTGGATGAGATGTATGGTTTTCATGCTTTTAGTAATAGCAATACAAATTTGCCAATAAACACTCAAATGACCACACTTTTATATAGCACTGTCCAGAATACCAGTTCATGAGTCTTTGATCAAACAGAACACTGATGTACAAGCTCTCTGTGAACTAATCATCTTATTTTATTTAAGGATCCACTCCATCACTTAACTGCTACTGTGTATTATTTTTCAGGTATTCTTATTTGTATCCATGTCTTCTAAAAGCCAGATGAAAAAATAACAAGTTTCACAACATACCCCACTGTTAGCTCTAGCTTGATAAGCACACCTTACAGGAATTTTGTTGATATAAAATGCAGTTGCTTAATACAGAAAAAAAAAAAAAAAAAAAAAAAAAACAACTTTCCCAGTTTCTACTCAACTACAAGATGTAAGACTTGCCATCAGGCCTGAATGTGCAAGGGGAGCTAATCAGGACTCCTGCTTTTCTGACAAAACTTTTGTCCTCACAAAGCCAAATTTTACTGAGTCTGGCTGTGTCCAGGAGGGACAAATTTATGACCACTAGTTTTGTTTTATTTTACCATATTTTTAAGAATTCCAGCAAGAAAGCAAACAAACAAACCTAAAAAAAAAGAAAGAAAAAAAGAATACCAAAAAGCCAACAGTATGGTATTACTAGAACCAACAACAACAAAAAGACAAGAAGCAGATAAAAACCTCAAGTCTGAATAATCTGTAAAGAGAAAATGTATTATGAACTTTATTAACAGTACTATTGACATTAATGATTACTTAATCAGCTCCAATATCAAATAGATTTCTTTTAGTAGCTACTTGTGAAAGACTTGTCACCACTTCAAGCTGAATCCTTTTACCAAAGTGTCCATGAGGCCTCTGACGACATCACTTTGATCATCAAAGCTTTTGGGGAAGTGTATTTCTACTCTGTATATTTGAAAAGGTCTTACATCCTGGATGAAAACTGTTATGGGCTATAGTCCAAATGATGCTGGTTGCTGAGCCCCAGCTGTTTACACTTCTTACATTTTGTAACATACATCTTTCTTCCTTCAGGTTGTTTTCTGCTTATTCTGATCAACTAAATCAACACACAAATTTTAGCCTCCTGGACTCCAGCTAGCTTGTTCCCATTGGTGTTCAGCAATAAATAAAAAGAAGGCCCATCTTTAAGATGGGCAAACAAAACCTATTCCTATAAATCTGAAAGTACAGATATTCCTTGTTCTGAGAGTTACAGCAGATAAACAGCTAACATTCTTTTTTTTTCCAATCTAGTCTTAGTTCTGCTTTTCTCTTTCTGCAAGTAAAAAACCAGTAAATAGGAAAGTATACTATTTTTCCATGTAGTTACAATTTAATGGCATTCAAAATAATTCAATCTATTCCACATGACAGCTTCCATTTGATGATCCAAAGTTCATTGCCAACTCCATTATCTTTGTGCTGTGTGCCCCTTGCCATCCAGGAGGTAGAATTTTGTTTGGCACTCTGATTCAAACAGACAAAAACATCAATTATAGCAACTGTGAGAGCAGCTTCAGTTACCAGTCTTCTTCATCTTGCTAAACTGTGTATGCTATCATTCTCATTTAGATTTCAGTTTTAGGCATCACTAGAAACTTAACTACTCAAATAAGCATATAATAGCCCTGAAACAGGTGCAGAAGCATAACTGTAGCCCTGACTGTTGGTGACCACATTATTTTGGTCAAAAAACAAAAAGAGGGAAGAATGTTTTAGAAAATTTGTCTGCTGCCACATGTGCATGAATATTCTGAGTGAAGCACAACAATGCATCCACTGTCGTATGCCTATGATTACAATTATTAGTCAGGCACTTCATCTATACAGCACATATATTCTGTGGGGGCTGGGGGAGAGGGTGGGCACAAGGAGCTCAGAGGGGACCGAATCAGGATAGCTGACTTAAACTGGCCCAAAGGATGTTCGACATGACATCACACAGAAGGAGAGTTCTGAAGGGGATGGGAGTTCATCTCACTCTCTTCTGCTACTCAGGGACTACTTGGATGTTGACTGGGAAGTGGCGAGCAATTGCTCACACATCACTTACTACATACATTTATTTATATATATATATTGCCATATCTCTTTTCCTTTTCTCTATTTTAGTAATTGGCTTTATCTCAATGAGTTCTACTTTGGTTTGTTTGGTTTTTTTTTGTTGTTGTTGTTTGTTTGTTTGTTTGTTTGTTTGTCAGATTCCCTGCCTCATCCCACAGGGAAAAGGGAGGTGAGCATATGAGACTTTGTTGTTCAGCTGCCTGCCAGGTTAAACCACAATAGTTTGTAAGCAATTTCATAGAATCATATAATCGTAGAATGGTTTGTGCTGGGAGAGAGCTACGAGATCATCTAGTTCCAATGCCCATGCTGTAGGCAGGAACACTTCCCACTAGACCAGTTTATTCAACGCCCATCCAGCCTGGCCATGAATGTTTTCAGGGTGGGGGCATCCACAACCTCACTGGGCAACCTGTTCCAGTGTCTCACCACCGTGATGGTAAAGAATTTCTTCCTAATATCAAGTCTAAAACTACACTCTTCCAGTTTAAAGGCATTTCCTCCTGTCCTATAACTACACGCCCTTATAAAATGTCTTTCCACAGCTCTCATATAGGCCCCCTTCAGGTACTGGAAGGCTACTATAAGGTTCTTCTAGAGTCTTCTCCAGGTTAAAAAGCACCAGCTCTCTCAGCTTGTTACCAAAGGGGAGGTGATCCAGCCCTCTGATCATCTTTGTGGCCCTCCTATGGACCCACTCCAAGAGCTCAGTGTGCTTCCTGTTTTGGGAGCCCCAGAACTGGAAACAGTACTCCAGGTCAGGTCTCACGGGAGCGGAGTAGAGAGGAAGAATCACCTCCCTTGACCTGCTGGTCACACTTCTCTTGATGCAACCCAGGATAACATTTGCCTTCTGGGATGCAAGAGCACATTGCTGTCTTGTGTTGAGTCTTTCACCAAACAACACCCCCAAATCCTTCTCCTGAAGGGCTGTTCTCAAGCCATTCTCTACTCAGCCCATATTTGTGCTTGGGATTTCTCTGACTCAGATCTTGCATTTGGCCTTCTTGATCTTCATGAGGTTGGCATGGGCCCACCTTGCAAGGGTGTCCAAGGTCACTCTGGATGGTATCCCTTCCTTCTGTCATATCAACCGCACCACTCAGCTTGGTGTCATCTACAAATTTGCTGCGAGTTCATTCAGTTCCACAGTCCATGTTGTCTACAAACATATTAAAGAGTACCAGTCCCAGCACTGATCCCCGAGGAATGCCACTCATCTCCAGTTTCCACTTAGACATTGAGTCATTGATCACAACAATCTGAGGGTGAGCATCCAG
This sequence comes from Gallus gallus, assembly GCF_016699485.2. Classification (NCBI taxonomy): domain Eukaryota; kingdom Metazoa; phylum Chordata; class Aves; order Galliformes; family Phasianidae; genus Gallus; species Gallus gallus. The sequence continues at coordinate 28,248,158 of NC_052532.1, forward strand.
CCAATTCCTTATCCAGTGTATAGTCCGTCCATCAAAACAAATTTTTCTCCAATTTGGCAACCAGCATGTTGTACAGGACAGTGACAAATTCTTTGCACAAGTCCAGGTAGATGACATCAGTTGCTATTCCTCTATCTACTGATGCTGTAACTCCATTATAAAAGGCCACCAAGTTTGTCAGGCAGTTTGCCCTTAGTGAAGCCATGCTGGTTACCACCAATCACCTTATCTTTATTTTCCATGTGTCTTAGTAGGGTCTTCAGGAGGATCTGCTCCATGATCTTGCCAGGCACAGAGATGAGACTGACATGCCTGTAGTTCTCTGAATCTCTTCTTCCTTTCTTGAAAATAGGGAAATGAGGGTTATGTTTCCTCTTTTCCGATCAGTGGAAACTTCACCAGAGTTTTATGAGCTTTGAAATATGATGGATAGTGGCTTGGCAACTTCATCTGCCAGTTCCCTCAGAACCTGTAGGTAGATCTCATTGGGTCTGAAGGACTTCAGCGCCTTCAGGTTCTTTAGGTGGTCTCAAACCTGTTCTTCACTTACAGAAGGCAGATCTTCCTTCTCTCAGTTCCTACCTTTTCTTTCTGCAACTTCAGTGGTGTGACTAGAGCCCTTGCCTGTAAAGACTGAGGCATAGAAGTCATTTAGCACCTCAGCTTTCTCCATATCCCTCATGAACAGGTCTCCAGTTTCCTTCAGGAGAGGTCCTACATCTTCTCTATCTTATCTTTTATCACTGACATAGCTGTAGAATTTCTTCTTGTTCCCCTTTATGTCTCTAGCTAGATTTAATTTCTTAACAGAAGAAACAGATAAAGAGCTTAAGAACCTGAGTTGCTAGCATCACCAATCTTTTCAAGCTGTTTTAGTTCCTTTTTTTTTTTTTTTTAAATTGACTTATTAAAGAGAGACTGTATAAATATTTGATTTTACTCTGGAATATTAGAAAAATAGTACCTTGATGATAAAATATTTTGCAAGTGGAAGGTTCTGTGTAAACAAGTGGGATGTGAAGCTGACAATATATCTTATTCACACACTGAAATAATTTTTTTGATATTTAAAATATCAATATTTGAAATATTTGAAATATCAAAACCAAATTCAGCTGGAGTAAGATTTCCAGGAGTGATTAATAGAAAACAACCTGCAATCTTTAAGTGGTATTTTAGTTCCCTTAATAGAAATGGAGTCTTCAGATAAGAGAGTCTTACATGTACTGAGGGCAAGAAAACCATATACTTTACGTACAGAGAACAGGCTGTAATACAATTTTCAAAACTGTTTGAGGTGAACTTCAGATTGCAAGAATATAAAGGATCAGCAGTAAGTGAAGACTTCAGTGCACTGTAGCTTTTAAAAGTTTTTGTAGAAATCTAACATGATCTCTTCAGTGTTTTTGTTTCCCTTGCACATAGCATAGCTTACTGGTCGAGTTTCAGTCCTGCTGCTGTACTGTTCAGTATGGCTTTAGATAGGATTCATTTGTTTTGTTGTCTGTTTCTATTCCTTTCCAGTAATACAGCACATATAAACAACAAAGCGTTATTTCTCAAACAAAAAAAAAATTCTTTTATCTGTTCCCTCTGAAGTATAGAGACATAACAGCCATCTCAGTGGGACAGAAAGATATTGGGAACTACAATAAAGGAAGACAAAATCAGCAGTCTGCAATAGCTTATGAGACTAGATCAAATTGGTTTGCTCTTGGCTTGTTTGTGTTTTTGTTTGCAATCATTTCTTTTCAACAAACTCCATGTATCAATGTTTGTATAAGGGTTTTTGTTGTTGTTGTTGTTTGTTTGTTTGTTTGTTTGGAGCTTTGAAACACTCTTAATCATGAATGACTTGCTGCAAAACACACCAAAGCAATTGTTTGTACTTCTGGAATCATACCTCTTTTTAGCTCCTTGTACAATTCCTTTTCAGTGCAATGATACAATTCCTTTTCAGTGCAGTGATATGACAGCATTGACCAGAACTCTCCTGGTACTTTTTGAATATGAAATGTTTCTGAACAAATGCTTCATCATGTACATGCACAGTGCATCATTTTCTACCAGAACTACATCCCAGGGGAAAGACTTCCTGCAGAGGTTATTCTAAATCGATTGAATCCTTCTTGAGAGGATATTTAATTTCACTTCTAAGTATAACGTGTAGCTATTTCTATTTAAGAGACCTTCTTTGAGAGACTGTATCTCAACAGGTGGCTTTTTGGACTGAAAGCAGCTCATAGGTGTGCAGTGCCAAAGGCAAGGCCACAGAAGATTGTGTGGTAACCATGGGGTGAGTGAAAGCTCAAATTCCTGCAAAGGTGCATGACAGCCTCCTACCAATATGTTCGGAGATTCAGGTTCAGTCATGTGAGGTTCAGGGATGTGAGAGTCCTGGCTGCCAGTGAAGACCAAGGCAAAGAACTCACTGAGTACCTCAGCCTTCTCCATATCTGCTGTAGCCAGTTCTTTCTCATTTAGCAGGGAGGTACACTGTTTTTGGCCCGTCTCTTCTGACCTATATACTTGTAAAACCCCTTGTTGTTTTTTAACATCCTTTACCAAGTTCATTTCCATATGTTCTTTGACTTTCCTAACACCATATCTGCAAATAGATGATCACCTGATGGTCACCTGATTAGGTGTAACAGCTTTTTATTTGATAAAACTATCAGGCAAAAGTGAACAAAGATTTTTAAAAAAATTGAAAGTATATTACCTCAAGATCCCAACCAAGAAAAATTCACGGACATAGGACTGTTGATTGCAGAGCTTTTATTTAATTTACAGATGCTTAATCACCTTTTAAAAAGAGAATATTGATTCTAAAATGTAGATTTTTTCCTCTACACAAGATTTTTTAACACACATTACATACCATTTTTCTGGAAGACAATGTTAAATCTATATATGCTGTTCTTGTCAGGTCACAATCTGGACTCAGTTAAGACATTTTGAGTATATTCAGACGTGTCTTCATTACAACTGCACTGTTTTATAACCACACTGTAAGAAGATACATAATCTTTTCTATTACTCTTTACATATAAATATATATGTGCACACATATATATGTATATATATACACACATACATACATGTGTATATATATGTATATATTTGTGTATAACATATATGTGTATCTATGTGCATCAGCATATGTGTATTTTTTCTTTTGAACTTACAGCCTAATTCTGCTATCAACTGACATTTTGACAGCGATCTCAAATGAATCAGAGCACCATCCTTATTTTCAGCTTCTTGTGCTCCTTCTGTGCAATTCTTGCTTTTTTATAATCCCATAATGACCAGACATCCTCTGGTTTCTGTCTGTAGTTCACTTAATATTTGCCCTTCTTCCTGTTGTTTTATATCTCAATCTACTCCTTTGTTCATGTTTTGAATTTCCTTCATCTTCTTTTTTTGTTCTTGTCTTTCTCCATTTTTGTTTTCTGTTTTCAGTCTGTTCCATGTCTCCTTCAGAGGTTTTCATAACATTAAATTGATTTACTGAAAAATTCCCAAAGGATTTTATTTTCTTCCAAAATCTTAGGAATCACTGCTCATGCTGAATTCATGTCACTTGAGAACCAGTGTCTGAATAAATAAGATGTTGAAGGACTGAATGGAACAATTGAAAGTTAGAGGTAATTTTTATCTGATCTTGTCAAATATTGTCTGATTGAACACCAATGGATAAGGAAAGAATTCACTGCATAAAAATTTCCAGCACCTTTCAGGTGAATGGGAAAGATCTGGTTGCAGTTATCTAATGTATCTATTTTGTAATATAGATATAAGCAAGAAAGTTGTTTATGAAGCTTTATGGAATTCATTGAGATATCACGACAGGGTACTGTTTGAATAAATTCTCTGCTCTCTAAATACCTATTTATTATATTGACAAGTAATGTGACAAGTAAAACGTGTGTGTACTGGATTTTTATTACATTTTTTTTTTTCCTCAGTAGAAAGATTATAGTTAAAATTATCAAGGAATTTTCATTATAACTTATTATTTTATGTTGTTATGCTTATCAAATGATCTTTTGATCTGAGATTTGCTAACTTTTGCTTCAGTGTAGGCATGAATTTTTAAAACATTTCAAAAAAATCATTCAGATTTTTATGAGAAACAGAAGAATAGTGGTGCATAATGATAAGCATTCTAAAATATTAATAAGGATATTGAAATTCTAAAAAATTCATAACTGAAAAACATCTGAGATGAAAATTTTGCATAGAAAGGGGCATTACTCTTATTAAATTGAACTGAGCTAAGTTAGAGATTTGTTCTTGAATAATTAGTACATGAGAATTTGAGGAAAAGCTGTATCTATCTTAAAGATACTTTTAAAGACATTTGTTAAGAGGAAACTTTGAAATAGATAGTTTCTAAAGGTACAATAGTAACTATTAAAAAGATGAAAATTTGAAAGGACTTCTCACTTCTTTAGACTACAAGACAGGTAGAAAGGAAAAATCACACATAGTTTTGCAGATTGACCTGAATACATATTTCATATTTTTGTGGGAGAAGAACCATCTCACGGAATCAACTGCCCTAGTGACAATGCCACATGGCTATCTCATCTGCCCTGGTAATGGTATTACCACTAATTCAAATGAATGAATGATTCCATCTATGTGCCTAATGATATGGAAGGCTGCTACAACCACCCCTCAGCAGAAGATTTAGATGTGGGAACCGTAGTTAAGCAGTCTGAACAACATCCAGCTACTCTGCCTTACTGTTTGACATCCACGTAGTCAGGCACTGAAATATTCCTATGCATGCATGGTTTCCTGATAGTAAACTACAGCCACCTATAGGAAAGCATTCTGTACTCTGAACTTAGCTGAAGTATTTCAGCAAATGGATACACTGGATCCCATAGAGCTGTGTGTAGAATTAATCTGACAAATGCAGGCCTATCGTACCTATAAATACCTATTGTAGGTAATTGTCTATATTGAAAGAGCTATCCTACATTCCCTACATAGTAAGAGCAAAATAACCACTTTCATGGCACCATGACTATCATCCTAGGGTAGGTGTCTAAAAACATTTGATGAATTCTGTTTCAAAAATGCTGACTCCTCACAAATCATGAAGGGAGCTCAGCTTGGTTATAACATTCTTCACTGTAGACCCCTACAGTTGAGTACAATGTATCTCTCCCAGTGTCTGATTTATTGTAGTCTTTATTAATGGGATATGGTAATATTACAGAACATCACAGACTACCTAAAGGATTTATTATTATTATTATTACTGTACATATTTTAAGTATACCTTTTAGTAGGGAATAAGTTTACCATTGTTTGCAACAAAAGATTGAGGAAAGCCTTTTCAATTAGCAGCAAAAAGCAAAAGCCAATAAAACTGACTAGTAGATGCTAACTAGTAGATTGTAGGATGTAAAAACCTGCTTGGAGATATAAGAACCAGTCACGTGTTACAGTAATTGGTAGTTCTATAAAGTACTGTAACAGTTTTTACATTTTAGTTGATGGTATGTTTTCTTTTGCTAGATGTATTCCTATTCTCTAGCTTATAAACAGAAGCAGAAAAAAGAAACTGAAAATAAGAGCAAACAAACATATTATGCAAGACTTAATTGAAAGGTCACAACATTATCCTGAACTTTCTTGTCTACAGAAAACTTATATCTTCTAATAATTATACTTTGACTCTTGACATCTGAGATATTTCCTGGCAGGCATAGAGACAGGGCTACTGTCACAGGAATTGGAACAGAAGGTTAGAATTAGTTTTCTGCATAAACTTTCTCTTCAGAAACTGAAAGGTTTGGGATTTATTTTAAGTCTGTAGCAACAGAGAGGTTAGTCATTCAAATGCCAAAGAAGATAAACCCTCTAGAGATGACATACTATTTATTTATTTCAACATTTTAATTAAATCTCCTCAGAAAGAAGAAATCAAAAAGAAAAGCAGATGAGAATTCTGGCTTATTCTGAAAGGAAAAAATCTCTTTTCAAAAAATCAGGAGTCTGCTTATTATACTCAAATCTTTTTCTACAACAAAAGACAAAAACACTGAGAAGTTTGGAACAAAAGACAGATCACTGTGGCATTTCCATTCCAGTAGATGATTTTTGAGATGTCATTGTTGCAGACTGGGAACAGCATATTACACAGTAATCAGTTAATATACCTGTTCTACTGGAGTGGCAAATGTTTGTTCCCTACATTTCATTTCTTACAAACCTTTATTCCATTTTTATGAACGAACTGTCAATAACCAATATTGAATTGAAAGTTTTTAAAAAAATTCTGCCAACTCTTATATTTAATCTGGATAGCCCTATGGTAAAACAAAGTAGTAGAGAATCAGGCATAGATTTTCTGACTCTCAGTGAATATATCAGAATTTTCACAACTAAACGATATCTTTGAAGTTCTATTTGGTTTCATAGCTGAAGAACATTGTCTTCTAAACTTCCTCATTTGTAAAAAAAAAATTAAATACTTCCAGTTTAGCACTAAAAAAAATATGTTATCTGATTAAATACAGTCTGGCTCTGAAACCAAAATGTGACTCATAATAACTGTAATTTGCTGTAGTTACTGTACCATGAGTTACTTTAAGATGCTCCATAATACCATTCAAAGCTGATTAATGTTCTAATATAACATTTCTCATGAAGAACAAATATTCAAAAATTCAAACAAATCCAATGTATTCTGCTTTAAAATGTTTTAAGTGTCATTCAAAGACATTTTTGCTGAAAATACCTTTTGCAAATATGTCCAGATGCAGATATTTCTCTGTTGTTAAGAAATATCTCAATTTTTAAGAAATACAGTAAAGGTCATAGCAAAAATTTCAATAATCACAACTAATATAATTCCACAAACTCTGTGATGTTGTCATGTTAATGGCAAAATCTGTTTTAAGGTCCGGCTAAGATCATCACATGTGCATTCTTTCACAATATCATCCTTTTTAACATCGCTACAACACTCCCTTTTTGAAGACAGCAAGATGCATTTATAGAGGTCTCTGTAAGGTGAAGAATCTGTATGGTGTGAAACTAGGATGGGCTGGTAACAGAAGGGTGAGAAAATAAGCTCCCAGAAAAACTCACTTTGAAGAGTTGTCAAGATCAGTTTTTGAATTTGGAAATGAAAATGAAGGTGCTCACCAGGAATCTGTAGGTTTTGTGGAAGAGTTCATAATATGTTCATCAAATACTGTTGTGAGCTCAGAGAAGAAATTCTGTCTTTTTCTTTCTCAGATACGGTCCACAAGACATTTCCTAGTCTGTTTTACTTCAGTGCCTTTTCACATAAAATAGGATCTTCTGGCTTTCAAAAACAAAACAATTAGAAAAACAAGCACAGTTTTTTGTGGCTGAAATTCACAAATGATGGTATATATGGAGCTTGATATATCAGTAATCAGTAGAGATTCTGTGACTGTTTTAGCTACATGGAAGAGAAATCAGGAATGGTATGGGGGGAAAAGCCTCTTTTAGTGAATATTTTCTTATTACACAGGTGGATAAACAGATAACCAAGACATCGAGGCCCTGGAGCATGTCCAGAGAAGTTGTAGAGGGCCTGGAGCACAAGTCTTATGGGGAGCATCTGTGGGAACTGGTATTGTTTAGTCTGGAGAAGAGAAGGCTCAGGGGAGACCTTGTCACTCTCTACAGCTGCCTGAAAGGATGTTGTGGTGAGGTGGAGGTCATCCTTTTCTCCTGTCTGTCTAGGGATAGGACTAGAGGGAATGGCCTCAAGTTGTGCCAGAGGAGATTCAGGTTTAACATTAGGAAAGATTTTTTCTCCAAAAGAATGGTCAGGTGCTGGATGGGTCTGCCCCAGGGAAGTAGTGGAGTCACCGACCCTGGAGGTGTTCAAGATATGTTTAGATGTTGTACTGAGAGATGTTTGGATGTAGTGCTCAGGGACATGATTTAGTGGTGGGTTGTTAGAGTTCAGGTAGTATGGTTAGGTTGCAGTTTACTTGACGATATTGAAGGTCTTTTCCAACCTGAGCAATTCTATGATTCTATGATTCTATGATTTAGTGGAGAAATACTGGTGGTAAGTGGATGGCTGGACTGGATGATCTTGGAGGTCTTTTCCAACCCTGGAAAAGACAACATTCTATTATTCAATGTACTGTGTCCCTTGTTATCCCCCTTTCTGAATTGCCCAGAGCAAACAGATGTCCACTTCTCTCTCTCTCTCTCCCTCTTTTTTTGTGTGTGTGTGTTTTTTGTTTTTGTTTTGTTTTTTGGTGGTTGCTGTTTTGTTTGCTCTTATTTAAGCTTTGGCATAAATACCTACAGTCACTCAATTCTCATTCCTACATGTTCACAATATTGTTGTCTCAAAAAGTATATCAATCCTACTTCAAGACATCATCTCTTCAAATCGCCATAAACTAGTACTAGCATAAGGCAGGAAGAGCTGTCTTTTCATATCATCTAAAGTCTTATATTTTTCTGCAAATAGTTTTAAAAACATTTTTATGCAGTGTACTACAAAGGCAAAACAAGAATATTAACAGTCACAGTGAAGCTGAATATCCATTTAGACAAAAGTCTCATGAACAACTTTGCTTCTGCCAGACGCCCATTCTTGTTAACCTTTACCTTTTGTGAGACAAAACAAATGTAAACAACTAGGTAGTTTAATGCCAATCTTATTATCAATGTGGATAAAATTTAATTATGCTCCTAGCTGCAGTAGTAAAGTATCCCTGTTTTTTGTATTCTAGGACAACCATTCCAGTAAACAGAAAAATATAAATAAGTATCATTTTCAGCCATACAATGAAGATATGTTAAGATTGATTTTACAGGCTGTTTTACTCAAAATGTATTAAACTTTTTATATGAATGTCATCAACTTTGCAAAGGATCATCAATCATTACATCAATGGAAACATGTTCACTGATTCTACTATTTGCACGTTAAAAGGGCCGCTAGAGTATACTAAACCGTTCTCTACACTTGATTCATTTCTTCCTAAAATGGGAAATACAGTATTTGAATGGCTGTCTGATTTCAAAAGAGCATGCAATTATTTTAGATAATAAAAGCCCACAGATAGAGTGTAGTAGCAATTTATGATCAAACAGGAGAATGTGCTGTTGATTTTTGGCCTTCTAATGTTCCAAACTGTCAAAATTTTTCTAAGTGACCTTTAATGCTCCAGTATATTTGCCATTTTGTGTCAGTCTCTGATTTTCCTAGCTATGTGAGTGAGCACTTGCTGCTAATGTAAGCTTTTCACCTGAGCAAGTGATTTATGTACATATCTATGTGCACACGCATGCACACAGAGTAGCAGATTTCAGAGAATGAGAGCTGTGCTAGGCTACAGATTACATTTCTCCCCTATTCTTCTGCACTCAAAGACTTACTGGTTTTGTTTAATGAAAAGCTTTTGACATTTAAAAAACATTTAGCAAGTAACTCAAGAATGCTTTTGGACAAAAGGTGAAACCATATCTCAAAGTTCAGAAAGAGTAGCAACTAATTTTTCCAAATTATAATTATTTGTATACTTAAAAGAAAGGCATTTCCTTTCACTATAAATAAAATTGAATGGTAAATGTACAGTAGTCTCTAAAAATGTGTATTATTTACCTGGACTTGTTTTCTACACATATGAAAAATTAATCCTTTCAACTTCTCGCCTACAGAGACTTCTCAATCATTAATGAATTTCTTTCGAAGTCCTATCACATTAATTCTCTAAGGCAAAGTGGTTGGAAGGGTAGGATAAAGAATTTAAATCCAACCTCTGACAGATTTTCATGGGCAATTTAAAGTTGAATGGCAGTGCTTTTACCATGCCCAGTGCTTCATACCACCACAATGCAATCATGAACCAGAATGAAAGAAACTGACACACAGAAGGATCAGAAGTCCCTGCAACCTCTGCTAGAGGGATGGACAGACAACAGGCTTCAGTAGCTTTGATTTTAATCTTTGCCCAGAAAATCGTCAGGTCACTTGACTGGAGAGTCAAAGAAGAACCATGAGCAAAATTTGTTTTTATGTGGGTAGTTGCACAGGAGAACTCTACCAGTATAAAGTGTAGAGAATTTGTAAACAACAAGTATTATTTTCCCAGATATCAGTCAATCACATTTCAGATAACTAATTGAAATTCAAGACAATGTCACCCAACCATTGTAAAATACATTAAATAACTCAAAGATTGATTCAAAGTTCAAAATTAGATTATTAGTGCTAATGGTTCAAGAGTTCAATCATGAAGAAAGTATTTCAAAAAAGGAAAATATATCTTAAAATTATTTATCATGTTTCCATTTTCTTATTTCACCAAGATGGAGTCATTGTTAACGGCTTTTGAATCTAAACTCACATATCTTATTTTGCTGTGTAAGAGGATAGCATTTTACTGTAACTCTTCTTTGAAACCTCTTACCTTGCTCTGGGGTACAGACACCTGTGACCAAGAGTGCAATGCCCAATAAGACGACTCTTAATTGTGTAACTTGGGTTCAGACTGCTGAGAAAATTTCAAAATTGTGAGGAAGATCTGTGGAGCCATGCAAGATCAGAACAATATAACTAACTAAATAAAGAAAGAAATAATAAAAAATCACTTCATCACAGAGAAGTTTATTTTTGTATAAGTGGCATTTTCCAGCAAGAAACCAAAACTTTGCAGAATTGAACACACAGTGAGAAATCAGATGAAGGCAGTATTAATTCCAAAGAAATTCTGCTACATTCTGATGAACTGCTATTCATGAATACATGAAATGCTACAAAGCTTGCCCTTACCTGCAGTGCTGCACACACCAGGATTCTGGTCTTTTTTTTCATGTAAATTTAGTTCTTTTTGGAAAACACAGGCTAGCCCTCACACAATTTGATCTCCATGGAAACATATTGACCGAGAAAGAAGTTTGCTGGGAAGTGAGGGAATTAGACTGCAGTATTGCTCAGTCTTGTGCCTAGAATGAAGCCAGGACATAGGTGGGACAAAGAGCGGTGAAACCACAAAGTCTTGCTGGATTCCCAAGTCCATAATGATAAAAAACAACTATCACTGAGAAAAACAAAAATGGCCCAACTGAATGCCACAATTGAGAGAACACATCGCTTTAGACAATGTATCTGACAGTGGCGGAAATCAGAGCAGGCAGCTAGTGCACAGGGACAAAACAGCCTGGGCTTGGGACACGTGGCCTGCAGGGACTTATGGAAGTACAACTGCAAGTATTGGGGAAAAAAAACAACAAGGCAAAGGTCAGAATTAGTCAAGTATGTAATGTAATTCGATTGCAAAAATACTGAATGGTCAGTTGGAAAGGTTGCAGATGTAAGTGGATTTCAGGACTATAAGCAATTGCACCTTGACTTGAAAGTAAGATAGTTATCTACTTAGTATATACTCAAGATGCCTGGGTACTAACATACCACACTGTGGTATGGGTTGTTTTTTTTTTTTTGTTTTTTTTTTTTTAATATATATCTGTGGCATACTATGAGGTTCTATCTATCTCAATAGCATATGGTACTGAAATTAGTCAGGGTTTACAATGTTGTAGACTGAGAAAATATCTGTTTGGCCAAGCACAAGCATTCACCAACTGCAACACTAACAATTAATTGCTAAAATTACACACACAAAAAAAAAAGCAGCTAGTACAAATGAATTATATTCTACTAAAGTGACTTTCAAAATTCTGAAAAAAAAAAATATTTTTTCATTTGTCAACCAGAAAGTCTCAGGAAAGAGAACAGAAACATGAAGGGACCATTAAATCAACATTTGTATTTCCTAAATATGGTTCATAGGTTAAGATTATTGTCAAGGGATGAGTATATTATAAGGCACTGAAATAGAAAACAGAAAAATCCATGAATAACAGTTCTAACAAAGCCCAGAGGATTGTATTATAATTACATATTATTACTAGCCACACTGACAGAAATACTTGGACATAGGTTACTGTATAAAATGAAAACAAAAAGTTGCAGAAGGTGTTTTTAATTTATATTCACTTCCGTGGGAAAGTCATAGGAAGCCTTCAGTAATTTGCTTATTTGATTGCTTGCAATACAGACATTTATGTCTAGTAATGGTTATTGACATTACTTACCATTGATATGAAACCAATCAAACAGAAAATCTGTAGCAATATCCATACTTTTGTAATCCAAAACTTATTTTTCTTATATGTTGCACTGAAAGACGGTAAATTTCAAAAGTATCAGCAAACTTCAGAACTAATATAAATTCTTTTGCTGAGTATGGGTAAAATACGTAGAAAGACTGTGGATGTCAGGAGTGTTGGCAGTTTTTTTGCAGGGAATAGCACATATTTTGCAAGGAAACTTACAAATGTACACCTGTAAAATAAAGAATCACTCCAATTTGCATACACAAACTAACAAATAGCAGTCACTAGAAATTGCCTCCTCATAGATAATTGTTGCTGATTTTGGAGGCAGGAAAAGCAACATTTTCCACAAAGGTAAATAAAAATCACCAAAACCCATAATTTGTTTCATTATTCTTTCTAGTCCTGCCAAACAATTTCTACGCTGACAAAATTTGCAAACACTCAGGCCCTTGTACCACTGGCAATTTGAATTCAAACAAAAACCTTCATTCTAGAGACTGAAATTAAGTTGGTCCTCATGCATTACTTTACTGACAAATCATTAAAACTCTTTCTAAAATCTTGGCATATTTTACTGCATTATATTTAATTCTTTAAAGGGGCCTGTAGTTTTTGCAAGTGTTGCTCATCCATTTTGAGTGACCAACAGACTACTATAGTGCAAGGAGGCTGTGCATCTGAATGAGATGAGCCTGTGAAGATACCTCATTTACCAGTTTCAGTTTCCTGATTGAAGAGGTTCTTGATCCATCTACATCCCACCTCATAGCACCAACTTCTCCTTTATTACAGCAGCAGAACAGTTAGTGCAAACTCTCCTTAATCCCATAAAAATTGGCCAGATATGTCAAAAGACTGAGCTACAACTGTATCCTGGGGTGCACCAGGCCCATTACTGCCGGATGGGAGGAGAGGGGTTGTGTCACTCTGCTCTGCACTATGCATCCTCATCTCAAGCATGGGGTGCACATCTAGGTGCCACAATACACGAATGATTTTAAACTATTAAAAAGTATCCAAAGGAGGGCTACAAAGATGAGGAAGCATCCAGAGGACAAGATGTGTGAGGTCCTTTGGTTTGTTCAGCCCAGAGCACAGGAGCTGAGGGGAGACCTGATGGCAGCTGAAGCTCCTCACAGGGAGCAGAGGGGCAGCGCTGAGCTCTGCTCTCTGTGACAGTGACAGGGCCTGAGGGAACGGCATGGAGCTGTGTCAGGGGAGGGGCAGCTGGGGTTGGGGGAAGATTCTTCACCGGAAAATTTCTGGGCATCGATATAGGCTCCCCAGGGAAGTGGTCAGCCCCAGGCTGCCAGAGTTCAAGAAGCATTTGGACAACACTCTCAGACATAGGGTTTTAATCTTTGAGTGATCTTTTGTGACACCATGACTTGATTTGATGATCCCTGTGGGTCCTTTCCAACTTGGGATATTCTACAGTTTACATTCTATCTTGCCTAATGGCAGGATCCCTTGATTACAGTGGAATGGTGACATAAGCAATTCACCCAGCGTGCTGGGACCAGTTAAAATGAGAAGCTGCACCTTGGGAACTTGTCAGCTAATACAGCTGGTTTTATGACAGTGAGCGAGTTCTCCAACTTGGGATAGAACTACACTTCAACCAGTATATAGAAATAAAATCTATTAACCTTTTGGTGGTGTGGCTGGGTTGGTTCCTGAATGTATTTAGTTAAACTTATATATACCTTTAAAAAAAGTACACTCGAATGTATTTGCCAGGTTTAAATCATTAAACCCAAAACTCAAAACAAAAATCTAAAGTACATCTACAGCCTACATAGTAATCTGTTTTCACATCATCACAAGCATAATAAGCAAAGCCTAGATCATCTATTTGTGCATTGTGGGGTAACCATAGAGAAGGTGCGCATAGCACCAGGCTGAAGAGCACAGCAAAGGATTATTCATTTCCAGGAGAAAATCTGGTGATCCAGAGGACAAAAAGCATGATTCTTTTTGAACTTATGGTACACATTTTTTTAATAATAATATTTGCCTCCTATTAGCCATTAATCTGTGTTATGATGCTTAGTAAAAAAAATCTGCTGAAGACTTCTTCATGGACTTTGAAACAGAATCAGAAAACACCCATATCATTTTCCCAGCAATCTGGTGGTTAGCTCTTTAAGTACTTACTCTGTAAGCTTATCACCTTTCAGCTCTCTATGGTACTTCAAAGCTGTACAAGATTCTGACCCTATTGACCCTAACATAAATTCTTTTAGCTAGTCTCTCCTCTCCTTAATCTTTCTAAACAAGCAGGGATTTCTCAATAACGGCTGATTTAGAGAAGCTTCTACAGAACATTGCTCTGGATTTCTAAAGCTTTTCCTTTAGCTGGAACTTCTTAGAAGCTGAAGTATTTGACTTATCGTATTTTTGTACTGCAGCACGATATTCTTAGCTACTGAATTCTTAAATGCTTGAGTGGGGAGTATGGAAAGGAGGGAACAAAGCTCTTGTAAATTGCCTATATTACAGTAGGATTAATTTTTAGTCTTAGCTTTTTTCTTTTTCTTTTCCTTTTTTTCTTTTTTTTTTTTCTTCTGGACTTATGCCATTTACTAAGTAACTTAAAACTGCTAGTGAGAATGTGTATCCACTGTTTTGCAATTCAGAATTAATTTGCCTGATTTAGCACTAACTTTCAAAATAATTCTCCTTTTGTCTGAGGACATTTCAATTCCATATTAGGAACTAACTGAATTGAAGATGAAGAGGAAGGCAATTGTGATTTGGTATGGAAATAAAGCTTCAACTTCACCCTTTACAGGAACTACTAAGCATATGCTATAATAATTTGTAAAGTAAATATATAGAAAATTCAAACATCAGTGTGTAGTGAAACATGGTACTCGGGGGAGCAGTGAAAGTATGAGTTGTTTATTAACATTATCTTCAATAAGGCAACAGAGAGAAAGGCACTGTAAGCAAATGGAGTGAAAGAATGAGTATAGAATAAATTTTGAGCTGGATAAAAAATTCCTCTCAATACACAAGTTTTATGGTGAACAGTTTCACATCACACTTGGTAAGGAATAATGATCACAAAGAACAAGTGAATGAATGAAATCAAATGCAATAGACAGAGAGAGTTCCACACACATCGCTTGGCCTCTTAGTTCTATGTTAAACTGTTGCACTGTGTAGAAGGACTTCCAAAATTTGTTCTCTGAACAACGTCAGTTACTAGATTAAATTAACAATATGGACTATCTTTTACATTTTCTTGTAAAAATATTGTCCAATAAAGTTGTCACAAGATACAACTACATAGTTTTCATTTCTCTGTTTGTGTTAGTTCATCGTATCCATCAATTACAGAATAACTGAAACTGGTGTGAAAACAAAATATTTCTAACTCTATGAAGTCAAATGAAGAATCAGCTAATTTACTTGGTCTACTATTGACTGAAACAAGTGAAACCACTGTTCAATGAACTGCATGGTGAGGCTGAACTGGAAACTGCATCAGGTAGGCATTAGTTCTCTTCTCTGTTACACTGCCTACAAAGACTGGGACACTGACCAAATACCAGAAAGTCCAAGAGGAGCTGCCAGAAGAAGCTCAGGGATCTAGATATCTATGGATCATATATAATACCAGCTAAAAAGTCAGGCTTGGAATCATGTGGAAAACACTCTTTTCTTGTTCATTTCTGCTGTGCCTAGCACTGTTTTCTTTTTTTTTCTTTTTTTTTCTTTTTTTTTTTCCCTTGTGTATAGCGAGTATAAAAGAAATATTCAACTCGAGTCATAGTGCAGGTTTTTGTTGTTGTTGTTGTTGTTGTTTTTAAGTCCTATTGGCAGAACTTATTCCAATAAGTAAGATCCCAAATGCAGGTAATATTCTGTATACTAGTAGAATTATTCACACACATGCACACGCAAAATAACAGCAATAATAATAATAAATTATAACAAGAATTCAAATATTATTTGAGACCTTTTGCATTTATCAAAGAAAGCAGTATAAAAATCCATTCAATTAGCAGCTTCTCCTATTTTATTTCTTACTATTTCCTTGTACATACTTCTATCTGTTTCATTTGGCAAAGAAAAGTATCAGTTTTCTTGGTCAGATTTTTCTGCGTTCACTGATAGTGAGGGCAGTGCAAAAAGTTCATTGATTTCATTGATGTTTCTGACCAGTGAGGGTGCTAACTAATATGAGAAAAGATGATAGAATCTGCCCAGTGTGAAGTATTTAATCATTGGTTTTGTTAATTTGAGAACTGGACTTAAAAAAAAAGGATGCACTGATTTCTTCTTGAGAAAGCTAAGTTAAAAACTGAATTTCAGGAACAATTTTCTGAACTTACCTTATGGTTTCCCGCTTGCAAGAGAAGGGCATCAAGGGAGAAACCAAAACATTAGAAAATCTTAATGAAGCTCCAGCCTCTATGTTTTCTTTCCTGTTTTGACAGAATAAAGTGAAATTAAATGAAAAATGTCCCATGAAAAATACACTTCTTCATGTAAATTTTAAGGTTTTCCATCCTGATCTCCTATTTATGCCTTTTGCATCTACTTCTTCTCCATAATGATTTTATAGATGCATATTAATGAGGAACACTTGGATCTGACATGAATATGTAAGATGGAAAGCAGAAAGTTATATTTTAAAGTAAATTTGTATCTTTTATTGACTCATCTTCTAAAATTAATTATGCTAAGCTTGTTTAAATGTAGTCTTTTTTTTTAATAATAGTGCATTTTTATACCTCATTACAATGAGCTTGTATTCACCTTCGAACCTGATGTGAGAAACATGATTTTTTTGATCTTCTTTCAGAGATGGTTGTCTTGCATGAAATAATGCCCCCATCAAAAAAGACAAAATGAAATGGTCTTAACAGCTTGCAAAATATTTTTCTAAATACAAATCAATCTCTATCAGAATAAGCAAAATTTTCATTTAGACTTTTCTGAATCTAAATGTTATTATTTTTCTTGATTTCTAACTGCAGGTATGTTTGAACAGAATGAATATGTTCTAAAAAAAATGAAAAGTGCATAATGTAGACCTCTTTATATAATAATATATATGTAATGATTATAAATCTTTCTAGTGGGGAGCTAAACTTAATTGTTTTTTCACATGCTACTGTAGCTCCAATGCATCACATATAATCCTCTGGGTGCCTGCCTTTAATTCTATGAAATGTGATTTTTTGGTTGAAATGTTAGTGATACAGTAATTTAATGCATGCTAATTAAAATAATGTTCTAATTGTTAATTATCACCTGAAGACTCTTTTGACACTGTCTGTAGTTTACTGCCAGAGATGTTTTATACCTCCACATAAGAACATTTGTGGTTATACTGTATCTGCAAAGTATTTCTTAAACATATTTTCACATTACAGTTTCTAAAATTTTGTCATTTTTCTTTACTTTCTTTGCCATGTCAATTCCACTTTAAGACTTTGAGGCATTTTGACCAGATTTTCCACCCAGCCTCAGTTTCTTCTGTTTTCTCTTAAAACCATCTTGACCACTATTTCACAGGAGCAAAGAATTCTCTCTCTTAGAGATAAACCTTAATTACAGGGGTGATTGTCTGCTGCGTATCCTGAAGTACTATTCCTACACTTAATGTTGACTAAGATGCTTTAAACATGAGCATTGGTTCTCAAATGAAATAAAGAAATTTCACATAAATCTTATTTTTTTTACACCAACGTCCTTTTTCCTTTCAAAGCATTTGACAACTTCTGTTTCACTTTTCTCTGTTCTTTTTACCATTTCTTTCTCACAGAAGCAGCTTTATTTATGTAGAATAACTGAGAGAGTAAACTGTAAAAGGAAGAAAGACTTACAAAACAGGAATCCTATGGTACATGTTGTGGTTTTCTCCTTCTTTTCTTTTCTTTTCTTTTCTTTTCTTTTCTTTTCTTTTCTTTTCTTTTCTTTTCTTTTCTTTTCTTTTCTTTTCTTTTCTTTTCTTTTCTTTTCTTTTCTTTTCTTTTCTTTTCTTTTCTTTTCTTTTCTTTTCTTTTCTTTTCTTTTCTTTTCTTTTCTTTTCTCTTCTCTTCTCTTCTCTTCTCTTCTCTTCCCTTCCCTTCCCTTCCCTTCCCTTCCCTTCCCTTCCCTTCCCTTCCCTTCCCTTCCCTTCCCTTCCCTTCCCTTCCCTTCCCTTCCCTTCCCTTCCCTTCCCTTCCCTTCCCTTCCCTTCCCTTCCCTTCCCTTCCCTTCCCTTCCCTTCCCTTCCCTTCCCTTCCCTTCCCTTCCCTTCCCTTCCCTTCCCTTCCCTTCCCTTCCCTTCCCTTCCCTTCCCTTCCCTTCCCTTCCCTTCCCTTCCCTTCCCTTCCCTTCCCTTCCCTTCCCTTCCCTTCCCTTCCCTTCCCTTCCCTTCCCTTCCCTTCCCTTCCCTTCCCTTCCCTTCCCTTCCCTTCCCTTCCCTTCCCTTCCCTTCCCTTCCCTTCCCTTCCCTTCCCTTCCCTTCCCTTCCCTTCCCTTCCCTTCCCTTCCCTTCCCTTCCCTTCCCTTCCCTTCCCTTCCCTTCCCTTCCCTTCCCTTCCCTTCCCTTCCCTTCCCTTCCCTTCCCTTCCCTTCCCTGTTTGTTTTTAGTAGGAAATATATTTTGACTGAAAAATAGCTCATAAAAGTAGTTGCTGGGGGTTTGTTTGTTTGCTTGCTTTTATTTATTCTTGTTTGGTTTATTTTTATAAGGCCATGTTGCTAACTTCTGTAAATATAGGATAAAGGACATCACCTATGCTATAAAGAAATTAACTTTTAATAATAGAAGATGAGAACATGGAATTTCTATTTAGAAGTCCTAATAACCACTTTTGTTTCTGAATAGAGATCTGAAATTTCCCATCAGTAACAAACTCAAAAATATTTCTACATAGAAGCAATGTGGCATTTTGTTTCAGAATGCATGAGTGGGAGGACATGACTCAATTTTTACCCACCTTGACAAATAATATAATAAATGAAAATAGAGTAATGCAGTGGCAGAGATATATGTTTTAGATTATGTTCTTTACTTAAGTTCACGAATGATAAAAATGTCAGATAAAGCAAACTGTTAGCCAGCAAGAACATTCATCAACCAAGAAGAGACACACTATAATTAATGTACTGTAAATATCCATGCTTCGACAGACTGTGTTAAATGTCAGTGTTCTCATACAGACCTCTTCATACTGTTACAGAGCTTTTTATTTTAAATTATTTCTATCAGAACTTTGACAAACAACTTCAGGCGAGTTGCTGTTGGAAATGCATGTTATATTATTCAGTAAATAATCCATCTGTGAGAAAAACACTTAACATTTTCCCATCTTATCTGGTCAGTGAGAAAATACTGCTATTGTCACAGTTAGTAAGAAACTGATGAACTGCTACTTTCAGTTTGTTTCACTTTACTCATGAAAAGTGATGAAAATGTATATAATGGTACATTTTAAAATACACAATGAATGTCTCAAGCTTAGCAACATGCATTTTTAATTTTCATGTGATGAATATTACTGTATTTTCTATGAGGAAGCACGTGGACACTTGATAATTTGTCAATGATTTAGTTATTTTTCTTTGTACTGTAGCATCATATATAACTACATCAAAGTACTTCATAAAATTTTTCTGAATAATTTTTATTCTGTGTCATTGATCATACAGGTTGTCAAAGTTGAGATCCAGTTAGCACCCCATTTATTCTCATTCCTTCAGTTTCTAAGATACTAATTCTTTTCACTTCTGAGCTATCTAAAAGCACATATTTTCATACACACGTAAAAAAAAGTCAAACTATAAACCACTTCATGATGCTGACAATTCATGACAACGTTTTCTGAAAATCAAAATCAGGAGAGCTTACACTACTGGTCTTTGTGCATGCGAAGCCTCCAGCTGTAGAAATACGATCTGAAGAGGGAGAAAGAGGAGGAAATTAGGGATTGTGAGATCAAGTTCATCCTCTAGCTAAAGCTGACATTAGCTCTGCATAAGCCACTTCCAGGAGTTAATCAAAGTTCTTTGTAAAAACTCCTGTTTCCACATTTCTTAACACTAATAGTAGTCTGTTCCAAAAAGTTTTCGTAATGTCTACTATAAACTTGACTTGTTTCAGTTGAAGCCCTTTACTTTCTTATGTATCACAGTTGGACATTCACTTTTTCCATACAGCTGTTTTCTACATAGTTGGAACTGTAACCAACAAGATCTCATTTCTAAATTGCAATTTCTTCTGTCTGTTGTATATGACAAACCACTGTTGACTTTTCTCGCCTTCTCACTTCTCGCTGTGCCTTATAGCACAGCACTAAAAGTTGAAGAAACTGTTCAAACTGCAGCATTATCAGTGATGTTTTGGGAAGTAAGACTGCCTCACATATTGACAGTATCCCTGTTTATCATAATATAACCCTCATCAGTCACGACCAGTATAATTTAGTTCTGTCTCTTCTGGATGTGGTTGTTTGCACCTGAGTGTAAAAAAACTGGTGTTTCTCCCTAGTGAACTGCATTTTTTTTCCTGATAACTTCTTCAGCTTCTCAAGATTATTTTGTATTTTAATCATCTCCTCAGGTATGTCTGCATCCCTCATAGTTGATGACAGCTGAGATTTAAGAAGTAGTACCTTCTTTCCTTTTTTCTTTTCTTTTTTAAAAATAGAAGAAAATATTTGGCTTATAGACATAATACTATGTATCAGTTAACCACACTATTCATAATTATTTAAAGAATTTCAAGTAATATACAGTGCTTTGCCTAAGAGTAAAATCAAACATTCTTCTTGTCACAACAAAAAGAACAAACTGAATAGTAATAAATTGTACATTATGTATTAGTGCCTACTGCAGCAAAATTAAAATGAAACTGTTTGCATGAGTAAGGAATACCTAAACAAGGAGTCTGCAAAATCAGGGCCTTGACTTTTTTATCTATCAATTTCAAATTTCTCAAAATGCTTTTGATCCATGTTCTAGAGGGCAGAGGCAAAATAATGCATACATTGCTTTTTTATATATATTACTTTCCCAAGATTTTTCCATCTTATTTAGGATTAAACCACCCATGCATTTAAAATAACCAGAGTGCAAAAAGTATCAGGACGTTTCAGCTGTAAAGAAGAAAAATTATACATGTTTATATTGCCATTGATTCCTAGATTAGCCAGGAGCTGGCACTGAACATACAATATTGAGAGAACAGAAAACTCATTATCATATATCTGCTATACATGGAAGGAATTATTTCATTCCTTCTCCTTGGCTATGGGACTAGCAGCATTACCAGATAAGAATTCCTTGCAATATTTGCAAATTAGGACATGAATAATTGAAAGTGTTTGGAAGTGACTCTGTTCACTGGGGAAAGGGTATAGAACTTACTCAATCATCTGCAGTGAAATGTAAGTATATTTCCTTCATGTGCTGCATAAATATTTGATTAACCACTGTGCAAAGCATTAGTAAAGCATCTGCTCAGCATGTGATTGAAACCTGGTCAACACTAGCAAACAGAATGAATAAACTCCACCCAGTGTGAAATGTCAAAATTGAGTCTGAAAATTTCAGACTTTGATATTCTTACCTATCAAATCGAAAAAGTAAGAAAATAACAATTCAGGAAGCTGGTACTGTCATGATCTGATCAGATCTGTGTTGATGATGTTTTGAAATTATCTTGGGATAAATTAAGGTGAAATGACACCAAATGATTGGTTAAATCTTTATTTTTATCCCACTATGATTTAATATAAGACGTGGAGTATATCAATATATCTAAATCTTATTTACAATAAACTATGAGGATATGTCTTGCATTACATTCTAATATAACTTGGGGAAAAAAAAAAAAAAGTGAAAGCGAACGAAAAGAGATAGGGAGAGAAGAGATAGGAGGAGGAGAAAAGAGAGATTAGGTAGGCCAGGAAAGAAAATCTGGAAACCACCTTTGGATCCAGCATAGTCTCTGGTTCAACAGTATTTAGGTGGCAAGTGTACACCTAACTGTTGAGTTGTCAGGTTTATGTAAACACTAGTGTTTTGTTGTTATATGGTTGATTTGAAGTTCATATTTTTTTGTCAGATTTCTGAATCACCAATTTATAAACAACATGCATATACAGATTCATAAAATATCTCAACTTGGAAGGGACCCATAAGGATCGCTGAGTGCAGCTCCTGGCTCCAAACAGGACCACCCAAACATCAGAGCATATAACTGAGACCATTATCCAGATATTTCTTAAACTCTGGCAAGCTCGGAGTCATGACCACTCTCCTGGGGAGCCTGTTCCATCCTCTCAGTGAAGGACCTTTTCCTAATATCCAACCTGAACCTCCCCTGACACAGTTTTATGTTATTTCCAAAGGTTCTATCACTGGTCATGAAAGAGAGCAGAACAGTGCTTGCTCCTCCTCTCCCCACAGAAAACTGTAGCCATGATAAGGTGTCCCTTCAATCTCCCCTAGGCTGGACAAACCAAGGGACTTCAGCCGTTCCTCATGTCATCTCTAGAACTTTCACCATATCTGTAGCCTTCCTTTGGACATTCTCTAATAATTTCTTGTATTATGGTGCCCCAAACTGCACGCAGTACTCAAGATGAGGCTGCAACAGCACAGTGCAGAGAGGGACAATCACTTCCCTCATCTTTTTAGCAATGCCATACTTGATGCACCTCAGGATACAGTTGGCCTCCGTGGCTGCCTGGGCGCACTGTTGATCTGTGGCCAACTTGCTGGGGCAGCTCTCCAACATCTCTTCCCCTAGTCTGCATCTATAGACAGGATTGCCTCTTCCCAGGTGCAGAATCCAGCACTTGCTGCTGTTAAACTTCAAGTGATTGGTGATTGCCCACCTTTGTGCAGATCTCTCTGGAAATATATATATTTTTATTTGGTTCACATTTAAAAAAAATGTGTTTTCTTTGTGGTGAATTATGATTTATATTTACACTTCCATAGATAACTCTTCATAGATTAGAGGGCTGTATATCTTGCATCAAATTATTTGTGCAACATGATACCATTCACCCTTGCTTTGTTTGGTAGTAGAAACGTGGGTAGTTCTTATTAACAGGAATAATTGATAACTGTTGGTTGGTGAGACAATGGAACAGGTTGCCCAGTGAGGTTGTGAATACCACCTCCCTGGAAACATTCAGTGCCAGGTTGGATGAGACTTTGAGCAATCTGGTCTAGGAGGATTGGGACTAATTGACCTTAAAGGTCTCTTCGAATCCATACCATTCTATGATACTGTGATTCTATCACAGCCTTTAGGAAGTAGAAATTTCATGGGTAGATAGAAAATGATATAATCAAACATTCAATCATTTCCAGTCCTGAGGAAAAAAATGTAACCTGCCTGAAAAGTTCTGAAGCGTTTGACTCTTAACTCCTTCAACTTCAGTTCATGCAATGATCCTCTGTAAAGAGTTTTGAATAACATGCTTCAGTGTTGTCTGTGGAAAGGAATGATACTGTGAAGAACTGAAATGAAAGAAAACACACAAATAAGCAAAACAAAACAAACAAACAAAATCCAAACCTGTTTTTTTGGTGATTTTAACCCTCACACTATGGAGTCTGAGAGAAGCAACTGGAAAATCAGGAAGGACTGATAAGCCAAAGCGATGCTGTCACATTTCCTCCTGATCCTTGCTTCAGGTAGCATAGTTCTATCATCCCAGATGTTCTGGTATAAAGCCAGGAGATTAGATTCATCAAATTGGAGCGCCTGAATGTGTAGACAGAGGACAACAAACAGGAGAAATATGATGCTAAAACTGATTATTTAAGAAACAGACAACGTTCATATTAGTGCCATTGGGATTTTAACAGTTAACAGGTACAGTGAGAATGTGCCTGTGGGAATATGTGCACTATGCATGGCATATATTGAGACATTCTTTTCTATTGTTCTATCCAGACAAATAAATTTGTAGGATGTGTGTGAAAGGCATCTTTAAATGTCTTTGCCTCACTGTGTTATACTTGACAATTTAGAAAATGCAATTTTGCCTAATACAAACTACAAAGTAGCTCATCACTTTTCAGTATTTTTCTATTCTGTCTTGTTTGTACTGAGTTATAGTCACTTAATTGATCTAATGGAGCATAATCCTGTTAAATACTGTCTTTGATATATTTTGCTATATTGCAAAAAAAAAAAAAAAAAATCTAGTTTCTGAAAGAAATTAACCCGATTCAATTGTTTCACTTGTTTTAAGAAGAGTGTGTGAGTCTAAACATGGTTTTTTGTTTATCACCCTGAATTCTTCACTCATGAATTACAAGCACAGTAAAAAGAAGAAAAAAAAGAAGTGGAGTGAAAGAAGACAGAATTGTCCTCAGAAGTTTATTTTCCTGTGGCCATGGAGTCACAGGTAAGATCTGAGAACCAAGAATTGTTGACAAAGCACGGAAACTTCCCTTTCTGACTTTTGCTCACTTAAATTTAAGTGTTCAGTAGGCCTACTGTAACTGTATTTTGTGTTTACTTTTATTCTCTCTAACGGTCCAGTGCTTTTGTATAATATACCATTGCAGCTATAACTTGATGTAATATGAATAAATGACGAAATACATGGGATGCTAAAAATTGAAAGCCATTTATACTATTTTCAATTTAGGAAATCTCTCTTGACTTATAGTGTGATATTCTGACCCAACATTATTTATGGAATTTATTGAAGAAGAAATAGATTTCTACAGCTCACAGTTCATGAAACCTCTAAAAGAACAAAGCTTGATATAATGCAAAGAAAAACAAAAACAACTCCGATGTTTTAAAAACATCTGTTTGGCAGTAAGCAAGCACGGAGCAGAATAATAGAGATTCTGCAACATAGTTTTCTTGACTGAATGTCTTCTGGTTTCCATAAAATATATTACCAAGTATGACATACTCAACAACTCTAGAGAGGCCCGGAACTGTATCTTCACATGCTTGCACTAAGCAAGAGCAAGTAATTTCCTTTACTCTCTGAACTAAGACTAGAATTGTATCCAACAAAATAAAATAGCTGGTCTTGCAAATGGACACTGTTTGCTTTTGAATATCTATATTTCTTAGTCATATCCAATATGTCTCAGGCACTGTGTGGTAACTTCACGTTATTCTGGGAAATAGGAAATGAAAGAAAACAGGAAACAAACAAGAAGCCCAAATTTCCTACCTACCTTATTTTAATAACTCCAAAAGAATGTAAACTTTGTTATTTTTACAAGTATTCTGAGTACTTGTCTAATTTTCCTCTTTAGTATCCTTCATTACAATACCAAATGAGACACTTTCAAAAAGAAACTAAGATAAACAAAATACTAAAAACCCTGATGACAAGAATAAAACCATGGCAGAATAAAAAATAAAATAGAAATAATGTAAATAGATTTTGATGGAAGCAAGATAACTATGAAAAGGAAACAAAATTGTAATAAGATAAAATTATTTCAAAAATATGATTTTGAAGGAATTAAAATGAAGCTGTATTTATTTTAGAGGCATTTCACAATCTATTTTAAAAGGATTCTCGAGTTAAAAATTATATGTTCAAATTTTCTATCAAAAATGTTTAGATTTTATCCCCCAAAGTACACTTCAATACTTCTTTCATATAACAGTTCAAAATTTCAACATTTTATTACAAAACATAATGAAAAAATATTCTAGAAATTTTAATTGAAGATTTTTTTCAATTGAACTGTTTTTTTTTTAGTATATAGATCCATGCAATCTTTTAGGTAGTATTTTGGCAGCATAATTAAGATCACTTTTTTATTTGATTATGAGTAGGCTTGATCTTTTTTCTAGTTGTTTATTTTATTTCAGTTCATTATTTTCTGTGCCTTTCATCCACATTTTAAGCATTCCTGACCATGTTCTCACGTTTAACAATGCTTCTTCCCTTCCTGCCCAATGTTATCACAATACTAAAAATTAAGGTTCCCAACACTATAAATTTCTATATATTTATGGAATAAAACTCCCACTGGCCCATAGGCAACAGTGATGCATACATCTGGGAAATGTAAATTGGCAGATAAAGGACTCTGCAAGCAAAACTAGATTGCTCCTTGATGCTGAGCTCCCAAACAGTTAGACAAAGCATGTTTGGGTTGCCTAACAGTATATATGTTTCACTGGACAAGTGTCTATTTGTGAATTTTCCTGCCTGCATCAATGCTTACCTCCACTCTACATCTGACTTCCCTCTACAAGTTCTCTTTGCTCCTGTGTTCAGGGGCTTACTGCTGCCCAGGCTCTCTCTTTACTCTTTTTATGTTCAACAAGAATGTATAACCATTTGAACATGTTTTCAGTAATTGCACTCCTTACACTTCTTTTCTCTTTTTTCTTGAAACTTGCATTTCACTAATTTCCATTCCCAGCACCTCAGGTGGTCTTGATACAACTTTCCCAACTATTTACACATCGTTCACCATACCCTTTTATTTCACATCATTTTGTTATGTTACTTTAGATCTAGGCCATAATACTCACAGTCCACCTGAGTAAATGGCACTTCTTCTCTCTTTTGCCACTCGTTCTTCTGATCCAAATTCTAATAATAAAAAATACAGCAAGGTTTACAGATGTTTTGAAAAACAAGCAAAAAAACTGCAGTGTTCATTCTACCTCAGACAGTGACTCCTCAACAGATAAAAGAATAAATCCTGTACTTATGAAACTACCTAAGGAAACTATATTTAATATTACATCTCAGAATATCAGTCTTCCATAATATTTACAAAAACAGGTTAGAAAACAACCCAGCCCAACCCTTGATTACAGCATGGGAAATACAGTACTTGCAAAAGGATTACCAGGAAGAGGGGCATTGTACAGATTCACAAAACAGAGTTCAAAGCCAACTTTTTTTCCGTACATGCACTACAATAAGCACCATATCTAATGGTTCAATCCTCTGCTGAGCGGAGTGCCTCCTGGAGACTGCCAAGTGCCTTCAACTCCTAAGTCTTTCTGTCTCTCTCCAGAAGCACTGGAAAATTGAGCTATAAAGTAGTAAGGCACTTCTTTATAAAATAATGCTTTCTGTCTGACTTAAAGAGAAATCTTTCAAAGAAGGAATGAAAGTTACTGCTGAGACATTCTTGACAGAAAAAGCAAGTTGATTCAAGTGGCCGCTACTTATGTTTTTGTGATAACAATTCATCAAATCTTGGTAATCAAAAATGATAGAAAAGGAAAAAAGGGGGAAAATACATAGCAGCTAGATGGGGTTTTGAACCAGCCCCAATTTTCTGAAGTTTGACAAGATGTGAAAGTTTTATATTTTGTATTTCTTAAAATTATCTTCTTTTTATACTGAATGACATTATTTCCATAATTGTGACTTGGCCCATTACATTCCCTGGATTTCAGAAAATATTTTATGGTCATCTATCACTCAAAATTTCACATTTTATATCATGTTTATTCTACCTTCAAAATGTTCTAACAGAAATAGTCAAACAGGAAATGTCTGAGAGAATGTCAAACAAAAATCTAAATGTATGTAAGGCAGTCAGCAACCTGGTGTGATGACATCCCATGCCATCCAGACCTTGGGAGCCCTGTGTTGGCATGCTATTCTTCAACCTCTGGAGCACTGGAAAGAGTAAAACTGTGCTAATTTCCACCACCATATCAAACCTGTGTGCAAGAGATATGAACTGAGCAGAAAGAGGATTTGCAGGCAGAGTATACCCTTTGGGATAAGACAGTTTTCACTGACTCCTGAGTAAGTTAGCACCTTTTAACAACATTATATATACATACAATACATCACTGCTATCAAAGTCCTAGCCTCAAAGTCCTACTCTGGAAGCTGAGCCCTTTACCTTTCTTAACCCCTCCATACAAGCACTTTTAAGTCAGAGAGCAGAGAAGGTGAAACAGCTCATCAAGGATGAAGGAGTATCCCATCTAATAGGTCACCTAAGAGTCATAGGAACAGTACATGACAAAAGGCTTTTAATATATTATTGGCTAAGATAATTTTGTCTTCCAAAGATCAGAAAATGTACCATACAGAGCCACTTTCTCCGGGCATGCTTTGGGAAGTGTTAGGTTGATAAATTATATCACACCCTTTACTAAGTTTGAAAACAGCAAAACCATTCTTACATAATAACAACAGAGCTTGAACATAAATCCTTCCCAATGTTTTCCCAATATATATCATCTCTACATTTTTAACAGAGAAAAATAACACACTAATATACCTGCTAGATCTTTGTACTGCATTAACAACTGATATTATGAAGTAGAATTATATAACATGACTGTCTAAGGATTTCTGGTTCAGAAAGGATTCTACAGGTAATTGCTGAGAGCTGACAACTATTGATTGAATAAATAATTTCTAATCCAAGGATTCTGTAAAAGTTAATTTGACAAAAATAGAGAATATAAAATAAACATAGTACATTATACTAAAGGTCAGAGTTTGAGAATTCTTTTTCTCATTTAACCAAAGATCTTGCTTGTTTCTGTTCACTCAAATTTTAGGGCTATGAAGAGAAATTTTGGTAAGGAAATTCAAAGCAGTAAAAGAAAGATAAAGCAATCAACTCAAGCCAAAATATGGGGATTCCACCTTTTATTGATAAGTGTGTAGTCAGAGTAGAAGGAACGGCTGGGATTGTTCAGCTTAGAATGAAGGAGATGGAAAGAAAAGATGATAAAAATCAGTCCCTTTCACTTCTGGCCTAAGAGCACTCAGCCACACATCACAGAAGACTCAGGGAAAATTGTGGGGGAAAAAGTCACTTTTTGCAAACTGATCTTCTCTGAACATTTCCTGCTAGCCACTGTCAGCACACAGAGGCTGGGCTTGATAGTCTCATCCATGTGACCACTCTTCCACAGATGCATATAAGCATCAGTATTAAAAATCACATAGTGAATATAACCCCTATATAATGTATCTCAGTGGTGAGGAAATATCATTGCAAGAGAGGCAGTTCTGATCTTGCATTTGTACTGAAATCTCCAATAAAATTTTCTCATTCTTTTCCTCAGGTCCCTCTCAGCATTTTATTTATGAAACCCTTTATAACCAGTACTTCTACAAATTTAAAAATGTGTGTCTTTCCTCTGGTGAATCTCTGAAAAATAAACATCTGATTCAAGATCATCATTAATTATGCCCTATTCATATTCATCTCCCTCTTTATGGCTGGATAAAAGTAAGAGTGGAGTATATCCTAAGGACTGTCCTTTTCAAAATAATCTGCTTAGATTCAGCAAGACCAGACTTCTGTAAGAGTTGCTATTGGTCACATACAGCTTTGTGTGAAATTAATTGATAAGATTGGTATTGCTTGTAATGATCAGAGACACTACTGGATTGCTTCCTCATCATCACCTCACAGACTGAAGGCTGATCAGGTAAGAGCAAGAACATAAGAATTTGGTGCAGCTTTTCATATAAGTCCAGTTTTCTATTTGTATAACCCACATGTATTGTGCTGTGTAGGCAGTGAATCCAAGAAATCACCTCTGGTCACCATTGGTGAAGCTCTACTCCCCAAATCAAACAAAAAATTCTTTTTTTTCTGACTTGTTTTCTTCATTGCTCAAGAAAGTTGATTCATGGTATGGTGAAAGATTAATGCGCTGTGTCATTAGTTCTAAACTATCAGGGAAAATATATGTGAACTGGTACTACAGTATTATGTTATCTGACCATCTTTTTCCTATTAATTCCTAATTAATTAGGCAGAATGTAGAGAATGTTGAGAAATCCCTGCTTTATGCCAAATCTTTTTAGTTACACATTGCATTATATCTGAAAATGCTATAATACCTGGAAGAATGTTTTTCAAATGCGGTTAAAAAACAAGAGTAGTTTGTTTCCTCAGCAGGCTGACATATTTCTTATTCAGAGTTTTAGAATGCTTGGAAAGTGGGTGTTGTACAAAAAGAAAGAAATAGAAGCAATTACAGAAAGGTTAACTTGGAATGCACACAGTCTTTTTCAATCAGATATGTTTAATGTCCAGCTCCATGAAGTGCCATTATCTTGAAATCAGCATTACTTGTGGAGTACTGAGGTTAAAATAAATACAAAAATTATGTACTCCTAGAAATGATGGCATAGTATAATAGATTTCACTCTCAGTATTTGGTCAAAATTGTCTGAATTTCATCTTTCTATTAAGAGTTCAACTTCTATAATTAGAGCTGATATAACCGGCCTTAAATTTATTCAGCTCAGTGAAAATTTATTACCAACAATTGTCTTGAGGAAGCAATAGTAGAAGGTCAAATATTGTTTTAAAATGATAATTATTATTTTTAAGCTTGTGGGCACGAAGTTCTTCATATTTTTTTTCTGAAAAATGATAACATATTTCTTTTTAAGGTTCATTTTCAATTACACCGATCATCTTTGGTAGCATTTTATAATTAATTAAATTTGGTGGAGAAAGAAAAATGGTTAAAATATTAGAAAGAAATAATAGAACAAGTCCATGCTCTTAATAAATTATTAATCAGAGACTGATAAAGTAGCTTTCTAATAAAAATCTCCACAAAGGTGTTTTCACTAAGTAAAGAGCATCTTTGGCTTTTATTTCTTTAGGTCAGTAAATCTGGTAGTATAGCTAGCATAAATCATCCGTAATGAAGATGGTGAAGTGTCAGGTAATAAGCTCATTTTACTTCAAATTATAGTCATTTTCCTTAGTAGTTAATGCCAGTATTCATGGTAGTGCGAGACATCATAACTGAGGGAAATTAAGATGAACCCTCTTCATCTGGTCAAGATTTTCTCTGTCAGTTCAGATTCAGGCTCACTTACAAAGCTGAGCAAGAAAAGGTGCAGCTTTCTGACCTGGCTGAAACCTCCTGAAGCAGAACTCCCCTGATCATCTTCACCCTCTTACATCCATCTCCTCTTGGGACACTTCCTTTCCTAAATTTAAATTTGAAACAAAGATTCTAGTTTCTGACTCTTTCGCTTTTTTTTTTTTTTTTTTTTTGCTTTAAAATGAAATGATTCTCAATTCTCATTTGCTTTTTCTGAATTTGGATGACTACTCCAAAAACTATCCTAACATCTTGGACCTATTTTTTCATTACTCTGAAATAAAACATTAAATGCGTATTCATTTCAGAAAGGAAAATTTGACTGCAACCTCAATTTCAACACAGCTAATCATTAAATATAGTGAAATTAATACATTCGTTTGCACAGTACTTACAAGTTGGAGATATATTACGTTGTTCTTTCTATAAAGAATATTTTAGGGTGAAAGCGCTGTATACAAGATATGAGTACTAGATAATAATGTTACATATTATAACTTAATACATTTAGATGTCTAACTGTATTCCAAAAACTCACACTAAGGCTTAAGGTAATGCTTAAACAAATTGGGATATAAATTTCCAACATTAAATTTCCTTAGGTATTGGAAGACCATCTCATTATGTCCAAAATGTTTTTGGACTGGTCTGCTATGAGAACTTTGGCAAAACAGGAATACTAAACACTTACCACCAGGTGCTAAGTAAAACATTCTCCAAGAACACTTAGCAAATCAGTCATAATGTTTCAGTTGTTGCTGAGCAGTACTGTACAGAGCCAAGGACAGTAATCCTGGTAGGGAGAAACAAAAAGTGGAGACTTATCTGGCAGAAAGGAGCAAAAATATTTCTAATCGAGCTTATTGAGTTGGTGCTAGTGTGTGAAATGTGACACTGTTACATTTCAGGACATTGCAGAGCCCTCATTTTGAAAATCTGCGTGATTCAAGGTTGTGAAAATGTTTAAGGCCATTCAAGCTTAGGTCTGGAAAAGAAGCTGAAACTTCGTGAGTCGTGTCACTGCAGAAGAAGAGATCAATGTTTTGTCATTATGCTTTATATCCATGGTTAATTCAGTATTACAAGAATCCTCAAAGCTGTGCTGAACTTGAGAAGAGGATTTTCTTAGAGTATTGTACACTGAATTTGAAAATAGTTCAGTCAAAAACTGAATAAATATTCAATACTACAGGTCTCCTAGTTTAAAGGAAAAATACTTACAATGAAGTTGAGCCTGAATGGTGACTAATTCAAATGATGTTTTTTAAATATACAAGTTATACATGACAATTACTGATTTCTTCCCTTAACAATGCTGATATTATCCGTGTTCATTATTTATATCAACAACTCAGTACTTGCAGTTACTTTTTGTGTTTTGTTTTGTTACATAAAAAGAAATAGTAGGCAGCAAAAAAATCCGAGTTTAAACAGAATGACAGAGTGAAGTACTTAAAGCATTAGCTGAATCTGCAGGGGGTAAATTGTCCTTGAAAGACACAAAGGCAGCTTAAAGAGAAATTTATAATCTCTCTCTTGGGTTTGACAATATTAATTTGTCTCAACCATTTTAGAAGCAACCTGGCCACGGTGACACTTTTCTAGCTGCATTCTAATAAGATGGTACTGTCTCATTAAACTAAATGGTATTCAGCAGAGAACAAGACAATAACTCCAAAGCAATTGTCATGGAATATAACGTGATCTGATATTAACAAGTGACAGTCATATGTAGTTTATGAGATCAGAATAATTATTCTGTAAACAAGCCAAAATACATTGCATGTGGAAGCAATGTCATATTTCAAGCTGATATATAGAACTGTGCATTGCTGTTTACTCAGCTAGGTTAGTGTTCTTACACTGAGACCTGTGAACTGCTGAGAGGTCATATCAGTCACTGAATTTCCAGTGTTGTGGATGCCATGGTGTCATTTTTGCTGTACAAAAGTATGTCTAGGCTGGTTGTTGTCATATTCACAGAAGCAATCATTTGAGGAATTATTGTTGTCATTTTCAAAAGATGTACATCATTAAAACATATCTTGGCAACAAGTAGCTTTAATTGTTTTTTTGGAACACTGGAGAAAAATGATCCATAGATAGGCTGAGGGTTTACAGTATTAGGCAAAGAAAATCAAGAAAGTGCAGTTTATTATCCCTCCACATGGTAAAAAGAAACAAACCAACAACCATACTTCGTATTAAACTGAAGAGAGAGCTGAGTAGAGCAATTTGATGAAAGTTATCTTTGCCCAGCAGTGAGAATAGCTGCCATAAACTGAGAAGAGCAATTTTTCTTTTGTTGGCTGCCATAAAGCTGGTGTACAACTCTTCATTTACTAAGGCTTTCTCAAGGCCATTTCTACAGCATCATTTTAGCTCTATAATAACTGATGCCATCTGATTTCACATAAACTCATTCATTAGAAAATATCCAAGCTGCTGGATACACATTCAATCCATGTATTTCTTTTAGAGATCTAATAGTGCTTTCACCGGACTGGCTCAAGATCAGTATGATTCTAGGAAGATTTTTCTATTTATTATTACACTTTTGCTATAGCATAATATTGCCAAATTCAGTGGCAGTACTTGCTACTCACTGAGCACAGTATTGCAAGGAAGAAGATAATTACTCCCAGCTGGATGAAAGAAGAATTAAAACAGTATTTGAGGCAGCAATTATTTAAACATATTCTAAAACTACTTAGGTAACTCAGGGGCTATACACATATATATCTATACACATATATACGTACATACTTTTTTTTCTACACTAGAACTTTCTGACTATACACAGCTGCTAAACAAACCTCAAGGCCCTGCATCTATCACTTAGCCAGACCTGTCCTTTCCAAGAGCTACAAAGCATGCTGTGTGCTAAATTACTGATTCCCTTCATCCTGAGTAGCAGAATGCTTCACATACGCTGTGCTTGTAAAATGCCCAACATAAACTATGGTGATAATGTAGTTCGGTTCATTGTGAAATATATTAAGACTCTTATTTTACTGGGTAAATGTCCTGGTTTCAGATGACACGGAGTTGATATTTCCTTCATAGTGTCTGGTATGATGCTATGTTTTGGCTTTAGGACAAAAAGAACATTGATAACACACTGATGGTTTAATTGTTGCTGAGCAGTGTTGTACAGACAGGGATATCTCATTTTCTCAGCTTCTCATACCATCCTGTCAGTGAGGGGGCTGCAGCACACAAGGAGTTGGGAGAGGTCAGCACCAGGACAGCTAACCTAAGCTGGCCAAAGTGATATTCCATACCATATGACATCATATGAAAAAAAAAATGTAAAACTCAGAGGTGTTGGCCAGGGGGCTGCCATTGCTTAGGGATTGGCTGGGCATCAGTTGTTATGTGGTGAGCAATTGTTTTGTGCTTTACTTGTTCTGTATATACATATATACGTTATTATTATCATTACTGTTAATTCTCTGTTCCTTTTCTGTCCTAGTAAAGTTTTAATCTTGAACTACAAGTTCTACTTCTTTTTCCAGTTCTCTCCTCTACCACACTGGGACAGTGGAAGAAAGAACAATGGACTGTACGGTGTTCAGCTGCTTACTGGGCTAAACCACAGCAGTAAAGTTGACAATGGACAGTGATAGAGAATAACAGTAGATTGGCTGTAAAATTATTAGAATTGATGAACCATTGTCAAGATGGCTTATCCTGTTTCAGGTACAGATTCTGGGTAACAGTTTGGGCAGGGAATGAAAGAATTTGCTTCTTGTGTACAGAGTTGAAAGAAGTTCAGGACACATGCAGCAGGCAGAACTACAGGCACGGAGTTTAGAGCAAGGTCCTTACTCCACCTGAAAGGAACAAACCACAGTCAGCTCGTGAGAGGAAAGGGGTTGGACTCTTGTCTCTGCTCACAGCAGAAGGAGGCATCCAACACACACAATCCCACCAACCCCTGCAGTGTTCCCTGCAGTGTCGCTGACTAATAGATTTGAGGCTCTCGGGCCAGACAGGGATGAGGGTCTGTAAAGTAGTTCAAACCCATGCCCTGAGAAACACATTGAGAATAGAGGGAGCAACAAACACAGGGGGTAGGCCAGTCAGGGCACTGCATCAATACCAGTGCCACCAAAAAAGAGTGGAGAGTCCTAGAAATTGGTAACTTCTTAGTGGAGGGCACTGAGGCTCCCATTTGCCACCCCGATAATCTCTTCAGAGAGGTGTGCTGTCTTCCAGGGGTGCATTTAGAAACATTAGGAAGGCTCTACCACAACTCATTAAACCTGAAGACTACTATCCTTTTATTGACATTAAGGCTGGGACCTGGGATGAGGAGGCTAAAGAATGTTAAAAAGGACTTTACATCCCTGGAAAAGATGCTGAAGGGATCAGGGATGTAGGTAGTGTTCTCCTCTGTCCTTTTGTTACGTAGCTGGTACCCAGGAAGATGGAGAAGAACATGCCAGGTAAATGACTGTATGAGGGGGTGGTGTCTTGATCAAGGCTTTGGGTGTTTTGATCTTGGGCAGGCCTTTGAGAAACCAGGTATGTGGGCTCCTGATGGACTCCAACTGAGCAAAGGGGGCACAAGTGTTCTTGGGAGCAAACTCTCTGGATTGATTACCAGGGCTTTAAACTAGGCTCGAACGGGGGAGGGGAGTTAGATGTAATAGAGAAGGGCTGAGGGATGTTGTCCTTGTTGGACATTGCAGGGAAAAACCTCTGAATGTCCCATAGGATTGTGTGAGGACTCCTCAGAGAAGGGCATGTAGCTGATACCCCCTCCTAAATCTTCTTGTGTCTCTCTAGGGGTAACTGCACCTGCTGCTTCCCTTAAGTGCCTGTATACCAATGT
This sequence comes from Gallus gallus, assembly GCF_016699485.2. Taxonomy (NCBI): domain Eukaryota; kingdom Metazoa; phylum Chordata; class Aves; order Galliformes; family Phasianidae; genus Gallus; species Gallus gallus. The sequence goes on from NC_052532.1 coordinate 28,283,956, forward strand.
GTGTAGCATGGGAAATAACCATGATGAGCTGGAGATCTGTGTAGGGTCACAGGGCCATGATCTCACTGCAATCACTGAGACATGGTGGGACAGCTCATATAACTGGAATACTGTCATGGAAGGCTATGTCCTTTTTCGGAAAGACCATCTGGGGTAACAAGGTGGAGGAGTTGCCCTTTATGCAAGAGACCAGCTAGAATGTAATGAGCTTCACCTGGGAGGGGGTGAAGAATGTGTGGAGAGACTGTGGGTGAGAATTAAGGGGCGGGCTGGTATGGCTGACGTCATTGTGGGGGTATACTACAGGTCACCAGATCAGGAGGATGAAGTCAATGAGGCCTTTTACAAGCAGCTGGAAGTAGCCTCGCAATTCCGTACACTGGTTCTCATGAGAGACTTTAATCATCCAGTTATCTGCTGGGTAAGCAATATGGCCAGGCATGCAAGGTGCAGACACTTCCTGCAATGTGTTGAAGACAATTTTCTGATGCAGGTGGTGGAAGAGCCAACAAGGCGGGGGGTGCTTCTGGACCTTGTTCTTTCCAAGAAAGTCAGTGGCATCCTGGGGTGCATTAAAAGGAGTGTGGCCAGTAGGTCAAGAGAGGTGATCCTCCCCTTCTACTCTGCCCTGGTTAGGCCTCACCTTGAGTAGTGTATCCAGTTCTGGGCTCCCTGGTACAAAAAAGACAGGGATCTCCTGGAGAGAGTCCAGAGGAGGACCACAAAGATTATAAAGGGCCTGGAGCACTTCCCCTATGAGAAAAGACTGGGTGACCTGGGTCTGTTCAGCCTTGAGAAAAGAAGACTCGGAGGTGACCTTATTAATGGTTATAAATATCTTAAGTGTGAGAGTCAAAGAGACATGGCCAACTTCTTTTCAGTGGTCTGTGGGAATAGGACAAGGGGAAAAGGCCATAAAATGGAGCATAGGAAGTTCCGCACCAATATGCGAAGGAACTTCCTCAAAGTAACAGTGACGGAGCGCAGGAACAGGCTGCCAAGGGGAGTTGTGGATTCTCCTTCTCTGGAGATATTCAAGACCCATCTGGACTCCTAACTGTGTAGACTGCTGTAGAGAACCTACTTTGCAGGGGGGTTGGACTCAATGATTTCTGGAGGTCCCTTCCAGCCCCTGAAATTCTGTGACTGTGATTCTGTGAATTAAAGCGCTCCTTTGAAAACATTCTGTTCTGATATCCAGTTCTTTTTTCTAATGGAGATTCCTCAATATGCCTCCAGGGTGTTCCTTCCTTATAGTTTGAATGTGTCTTTCATCTTGAAGGAATGCATCTGTGATGATTGCATCTGAGAAGGAATAGCTCTGTGCTTACTGAAAGTGAATCAGATGGAAAGCAGCTTTGCAGAAAAGGAGCCGGCGTTCCTCACAGACAGCAAGCAGGCCATAAGTCTGCAGTGCATCTCTGAAGCAAAGAAGGCCAACAGCTTCTAGAACGCATTAGGAAGAGTGTCACTAGCATTTTGAGGGAGGTGATCCTCTGCTCAGTATTGGTGACACACATCTGCAGTACTGGGTCCAACTCTAGATTTCCCAGTGCAAGAAAGTCACCACAAAATAAAAGAGCCACAGAGTGGTTGAGACTGGAAGGGACCTTTGGAGCCCATCTACTTAAAACTCTGCTCAAGCAGGAACACTCAGAGCTGGGTGCTCAGTACCATGTCCAGGCAGCTTCTGAAGATTCCCCAGGAGAGAAACTCCACAAAGTCTGTGGACAACCTATTCCAATGCTCTATCACTCATACACAGCGCAGAAGTGCTTCCTGATGTTCAGATGGAGCCTCTTGTGCTCCAGTTTGTGCCCAGTACCTCTTGTCCTGGCACTGGGCACCACTGAAAAGACCTTGGCTCTATCTCCTTTGCATCCTCCCTTCATGTGTACATACCCAGTATGTATCTATATATCTATATATCTATCTCTCTCTATATATGTGAGGATATATATATATATATATATATATATATATATATATCTCCTCATAAGAGAGATGCTCCATTTCCTTGATCCTCTTGGTAGCCATCCAATGGACTGTTTTCAATATGTCTAGGTCTTATACTGGGACATACTGGACACGTTAATGGACATACTAGAGTAAGTTCATCAATAATTACGGGGCTGGAGGATCTGACATACAGATATCAGGAGAAGCTGAGATAGCTTAGCTTGCCCTATTCAGCCTAAGAAGAGAATGATCAGGTAGATCTTATCCATGGTACAAAATACCTGATAAGTGAGAAAGAAGATGGAGGAAGGCCCTTTTCAGTTGTGTCCAGTAATGCAATAGGCACAAGCTGAAACAGGGAATTCCTATTAAACATCAGAATAAAACCTTCTTTGTGGTGGTTGTAGTCAAACACTGGAACACAGAGATACCTCAAGAGATGTCTTCCAAATTCAGCAACTTTGTGATTCTGTAATTTTGAAAAGTCATTGTTCTAACAGTGTCTTCTAGATTTTCCTTGGACTTTAAGTTTCTACATTCCAACTTTCACTTTTATGTGACAAAAACATTCTCATTCTTTTTCAAAGGGAGTTTGACTAATGGTGTTATTTAACACATAAATGCCAAAATGTAACCTTTCTGCCTAGTAATGTAAGTACAAGGTCCATTGCTGTGCACAAGCAATATTTCCACAAGAATAAGAAAAACACTTAAAAATGGAAAAAAAAAAAAACAACCAAGAAATTTTACTTGTTTCTGTTTCTAAATTTAGATGAGCTAATTCTTATTTAAATACACTGGACTTTCATTTGTTGTGCATGAAAATCAAAACAAATGTTTGTTATGATAGAAAAAAATATATGTCACAAACATATGATTTTAGAATTGGCAGACAAATAGCAATCAGTGAGACTGTGAGCCTATTTTTTACATAACAAATATGATATTTCCATTGATTTACTAATTGTTTTTGTAAATAGGAGGAATTAAATTCAATACAAAATGCTTTGCCTCTTGGCATGGTTCCAACTGTAGAGAAAAAAGAAGAGAAGGAATGATTTGAAAAGGAAGATGAATGCATTTTCTTTTTTCTCCACAGGGCCTGTTGCCACAGGTTACTATTTGTCCAATTTGGTTTCTGATATTAAGAAATTTCAGTTCTGGGACCTCAAGATCTCCAGAATCTACCTAGTAGCTACATACACAATGCAAGTCTTTAAAATATGCCTATGTGACCATGGACTATCTTCATTTGTTATTTTTCAGACTGAGCCTCAGCTTGTTTTTCCATAACTTTTGTACGACAGGATGAAAACCATCTATAAACTACCACAGAAAGGGAAGTGTGAGCAGATTCACTTAGACACAATAATCCAGTAAAATACTTGCATGGTTGTCAACTCAGGTCCTGCACAACTGCATAGATGACTCATACTTGGCCACCTAGGTAAGTCTTTCTGCAAAAGACCTAGTAGATCAACTGCTCCCTGGGTATGCACAAGCAGTAAATGATAAATGAGTGATGTGCTATTGCATACAATTGCTGCATAGCTGCAATATCTAGGGAAAAAAAAACTTGATTGTGTTTGCAAAATCCAGTGAACTTTAATACAGCCAGAAGCACTCACATGGAAATACCAAAGAGCTGATGCATAATAGCTCCATTTATTTTTGTATCTTTCAGATTGTTTCCACCTGCAAAATAGGTAGAATGGGAGATGAAACTCCCCACAGTAGTTTGTTTATGTCACAAAGATATCTTGCTGTGCCTTGTGGGTAGCAGCAGGAGAGAGAGTGTAGAGTCCTTGGTCTAGGAGAAGGTGGCCGTTTGTAAGTCAGTTAAGGAAAGAGTTCCAATCAATGCACACTCCTTGTGAGCATAAGTCTCTGAGGAAATTGAAGAGATAGGATTAAAGTTGGCAGCTGTAGGAAAGGAGCTGGTGCATGCAGCAACAAGAGATCCCTTTCCCACCACAAGAAAACAGTAAAAGACTAGAGGAGAGACAGGTAAATTAAGCCAATAAATCACTACATAACCGTTTCCCAAAGCACACTGCTTGGCTTAAGTCACAGTAAGATTGCATATGTCCTTGGAGTGCATGGTTACAATCAATGACCAGGTTACCCAGAAAGAGTAGAAGGGGCAGTGGTACGGGACATATACTTTTCAAGATTAAGGGAGAAGAAACGACTTAAAGATCTCTACAGAAAGGAAGTAATTAAACCAGAAAATTGATCATTCAGAAGAGTTGAGATTTAAATACAAAAATTCATTACCTTTTGGAACATTTAGTTTCAGTTCATTCAACTATCAATGATTTGGTGGTTCAGAGAATAGTTAAATGATGCACATAGTCTGTAAATGTCACATCAATATATTTATGCCATGGGTGATTGCTGCGGTTGAAGCTGGAATATATATCTCCAGAAAGTCCAGAAACACTCGAGCTTTCACTCTCTTATTGTTACTAACCTATTATACAAAAGAGTTTTAGTATTCTCCTGGGAATTGAAAGAAAATGAAAACAATATGCATGTTTCTGGGGGGATATGAACTGTCATAAACTACAGAACAACTTTGAATAACATGATAAATCAGTAGATTATGTGCTTTTATATTTATTAAGATGGTATAAAACAGCTTAACGTATTCAACTCTAAACAGCTACTTTATTTTCTGAAGCTGAAGATGACTCCCATGTAGATCAGATAGCAACCAAACAATGATAAACATGCCTAATTCACAAATAGCTTGTGAATGATGGGGATGTCAAGATGCCAGATGTATCAGATGTCTGTTTCCAGTGCTAGTGTATACCTCTTTGGCCAGTTTTTCTCAGCTGTTCTTGTTCTGTCCCCTCCCAGCCCCTTGTGCCCACCAGTTCCCCTTGCTGGCAAGACAGAGTAAACAGCTGAAATGTCTGCTCTGTACAGCACTGCTCAGCAACAGCTAAAAGATCAGTGTATTACAGACTTTGTTTTTCCTCCTAGAGCCAGCATGTCACGTCATGCCAGACATTAAGAAGAAAAAAATCAACTTTGTCCCAGCTGAAACCAGGACATTCCTAAATATTTATTTTGTTCTCTTTTTCATTTTTTTTTTCCATTTAGTTTTCACTTGCAATTAAGTTTTGAACTTAGAAACCTGTAACACTTAAAGAATTCTGTGTTAAGGAATTTTAAAGAAAGCATTTCTTTGTTTGTTTTGAATCCATTAATTTCAGCTGGTATACTCATTCCTGTATTATAGTAGGGTGCACAGCCTCATTCCTCTCCTCAATGTCACTGATAATTTTGATAGACATCATAATAAATTCCTCCCATCAGATCTTCTCCAGACTGAAAATCTTACCTAATTGCTCCCCACATAGGAGCCATTCTGTGTGTTTGTTCATCCTTGTCATCTTTTCCAATTCTGCTACATGCTTTTGACACAGACTGTCAGAGAGCAGAACTGCACAAAGGATTTATATGGTGACTGCGGTCATGAAGACACAGAAGATCAGTGCAGAAGATGATAAGGAAAGATGATTTCTATTAGATGACACTTAGGCACTGCAGTCTTGTGTTTATACAGTGATGGAATCCTTAAAATCCTCATTTACCTTTTGCTTAACCTTGCATTCACACAGTCTTAATCTTCAGTGGCCACAATTACTAGTTATAGATCTAAAACACTTAGAAGTATAGCAAGAATACAGTTCCCAGAATTACAGACCATGTGTCCCATTAAAGCACTGCTCTGCCATGAGGAGACATGGGCCATTTAGACCTGAATTGTTACAGTCAGTACTAACAAACTAGCCTTCTGACAATTGAATTTTGCAGCATTTAACTGATCCACACTTGCTTGAAAGTAAACAGGAATTGAACCCAGATACAGTAAACTTGCAGATTTTTTCCAGACTCTGAATGTATTTCTCTGTAATTTATTTATTGGGGAAAAAAAAAAAAAAAGACAATGTTGCTATCAGTTTACTCTGAGGATTTTTTCATTTTGGTTTTGGATTTGTTTAAATTTTTATTTTTTTAATACTGTGAGTGAGTAATTTTGTTGAGTCTCAATTTTATAGCTTTACCTCAGCATTGCCGTAACTGAGTTCACTAGATCACACTGATAACATCTTAAACTGAGACACCCTAAACTGTGTGGGTCTTTAACTAAATGTCTTGCCACAAGAGGCTTTCATTAGTATTCCGTATTTCAAAAGCTCCTAATGAGGGCTCTTTGGCAGAAGGTGTCCTTAAAATTACATCCTTGACAAATATCTTCTTAATGTTAATTACATTAGAAGAGGGAGTAGGAGAACAAAAAGGAATGTGGTAAGGAAGTGGCAAGGACAAAAATTATGTACTAGGCATGTTCAAGATCATGTAAGACAAATAATGTTTTACACATGTTTATGACCAATATTAAGTCTTCAGACCAGTCATTAAAGACACTATTTTGGATGAAAAAAGAGTGTGGTGTTTCAGCATTGCATATGCAGTAGTAGTGTTGAAATGTAAGGATGAAGTTTCTACCTTCAGCTGCATTTGAACAGTAAATGATTTCTTCCACCATAGAAGATAGAGAAATGCCATTTCTTTCATGCATTACAACATCTGCCTTACAAATACTTTGGCTTAAGATTCTAAATAGAATAGGATTGAAAAAGTTTGACATAATGAGCCAGTTATTTATGAACGAAAAGTTAAACATAAAAGCTAGATGAATCTTAGTGTTTGCAGTTTGCATTTTACTGTCTGGGTTTGAAATATCCTATTCAACACACAGAGAAGCATTTAAACTTAAGGGACCAAAGCAAGAATATAAACCACAAGAGCAACACAAGTATAAAATGTCCTTTGAAAGACTAGAAAGAAAATATTATGGTTTGAACAAAATATACAGAAATGTAAAATGCATGAAGACAGCAATAAATAGCTGTAAAGGGAATACATGAATTAGATTGCTCTGAAGATGATGCATTTACAGTGTCATTACTGAGCTTAGATGCTTAAATTGGCACTGAGGTGATGCCTAGATGTGTAATTCATTTTACGGTTTAGGCACCTCGATTTAAATTTACCATGCATGAAGATAAAATTTCATACTTCTCTGCCAATAAAGCTCATCTGGGATGAATCCTTGACTGACAGAGGACAACCTTTCTATCTATCTCCACTCTCTTGAAAGTATTATTCTAGGAAAGAGCATCTTTAATTCCATCCAAAAGACTTGATAAATCCCTGCTAGTGACTACTGTGCAGGAGAAATTAATTATTGCCACTTTTATCCAAGCTTATTCTCACTTATCTATGCAGTTTTAGCACTGGTAACTGCACAGTTTGGGGACAGAAATATTCCCTTGCACAGACACAGTATGTACAAGACATTCAGTAAGCAGACTTTTCCTGAAGTTGATCTAAAGAAGGACTGCCAGTGTTCAGTGTGTAAACAGGCAGAGTAATGAAGACAATACTGCTGTTCAATATTTTTTCTTTATCTTCAGAATCTTTCAGAAGGTGTGGATATTTTTTTCCTGCTTTGAACCCAGAAGTCTGGGTATAATGTTACAGTGGGACTGGACTTAACATTCTGTGACAACTAATTGCTAAGTAATAAGAAAACAAATTGAGCTGCAGTAGAGATTAAGTTAATAAGTGAAAGTTAAACCTCCGGTTTGTCTGTCAGTTTAAGAATATGCAGAAAATGCCTCATTAAGTAACTCAATGGAGAAGAAAAAAAAGGGCTAGGAATTTTTATGCAATCTCCAGATAGCTAATATGACTCATTTCCTAGTAGAGGAAAACCTGTACTAATGCCAACAAAATGTAAAAACAAAAACAAAAACCTTTTGCAAGAATTTGAAGGAGTGCTATGGAGTACTATTTATGCATATTCTGTAACATACCTGTCTTTCCTAAAGTTTATGGCAATGTCATTTATAATCAATGCAAGAGGATGCATGTTTACACATGTATAAACATGTTTCTTTATGCCCAAATATGCTTGAAGTAAAAATATTTCCACTGCAAGCAAAACATCAGGCAAGAAAGAAATAGGTAGTGAAAATATCTTGTGTTTTAATGTAAATGTTTTCTTATCTCTGTGATATTAATATGTACATATTTTCAATTTGCAGTTGATGACTGAAAAGATGTAAAAGATACTTGAAAACCAGCAGAATCTGTACAACTATGAAAAGAAGAATAGAACAGTGGTAAATAGCTCATTTCATTCTGTAACACAATACAGACTGACAATTCAACTTTATGTAGCTATTTTAGAATAATGTATGTGATATAAACAACTATCCAAGGCTGATTTGTCTTGGATAATTGAGAAGTATTAATTGTAAAATATTTCAAAAGAAATTAGTAGTATGAAGATACTGGAGCAAGATAATACTGTTTGTAGGTGGAATATGTTCAACTGTCTTGAAAAAGGATAAAGCGTGTATGATCGCTTGAGAGAAATTTTTCTGCTGTTTTCAGCCAGCAATAACAAAGACTAGGAGAAGGACATGAAGTATTTGGGGTTTTGTGATCATTTTAGGTCATCAAAAGGTTTGCGTCAACATCCAACCCCAGAGCACTCTGCTCTTTGACAGTTTTCATGTCACAGCTCCTGTCCAGTTTGAAAAAGAAATCCACCCAGAAGTGACCGGTATAAGCAAGATACATCCATGCACAGGGCTCCTGATATATTATAGTCCACCGATAGAATTCAAGCCTTTAACTTAAAAGGAAAAATATTGCATTTCAGATTTTGAATTGAAGTATGAAAATTCAACCCAACTCTATTCTGTGCAGCAAAACCTGTCTGAAATGGCAGACAGTGTTATTACTGCTGAGAAGTACCAGTAACACCTGCTGTTTCCCATGATGTGCCACTGCAATGACTCAAAGGGAGTCACTGACTGCGAGGCTCCCCGGTGTCACAGTAGCAACACATGCCTGACTATGGAAGAGAGGCTGGAAAAGAAATGTGCTGCAGATTTACTTCATTTAAATAATATCCAGAACTGGAAGGTCTTGCTGACATCCCTGTCTCTCTGAGGAGCCCTCACTGACACTTAAAATAGGAAACTGATGAAATTTATGATGCTATTTCTCAGCACAGGTTGAGAGGAGAATGCAGTCACCACGAGCTAAGCGTGAGCCTCAGAAGAAGCCCGAAGAGTCTTATGTTTTCGTCAAAGACTTATCTGTCTATCTCCTCTCTTGAATTTTTTCACAAGAGAAACTCTGGAGATATTCACAGAAAAACGTTTGTAAAAGAGAAGCTGAAGAAAAATATAGGGACAGATGTCGCTAGCCCCACTATTCCTTACCGTCTCTACTTTCCCTCAACACCACCAGTAGCATTTATAATCAGACAGTTATTTAAATGATCAGATTGCTGCCTTTTCTTTGTTCCCGATAGATGAAGTTGCAAAAGGCAGAGTTACAGTGCACTGATTTTATAGTGATTGTTACAGCCATTCAGAGATTGCATTCATAAGCTATTGCAAATAGCATATGAATGCTAATATAAATGAAATATAAAGAAAATGCTACCCAAACACAGTACTTAAATTCATTGAAGAAAAAAATGGAGGCATGGCTAATGTAATCAAGTGCTTGTTTGCTTTGAGAGATTCAGATTGGTGAATAGACAGTCTCCAGTAGAGGATCTTTATCTGAGGCTGCTAAGGTTGAGTCCATAGGGAAAAGACAAAGTGTAAGTTCTGAACTGTAGAAGAACTTGGCAGTACAATTGGGTCAGACCAATTGATAGCACAGCAGTTGTGTGAGAAATCACTTATTCTCAGCACATGAATCAAGAGAGTCTACCAAGCACTTTATGTAACAAGTTGAAAAGCCTTCAAAAAGTTGTAAATCGTTCTTTTTTGTTAAAGTCTGCCAAGTCTGCCTCTTTGCTGTTGAAGCAAATGTACAATGATCAGTTGAAGTTTGTAGGTTTTACTATGAAATCTGGAAAGGGATCTGGAAATAAAAATGCAAAGTTTTATTTGAGATTGATGTATTTCAGGCATATATTAAAAAAAAAGAAAAAGATTTATTTATTTGAACTATGTATAAGTCAGACTGCAGAGAAAGACTGCAGAGATGTTCCAGGGACTCTGAATCCTGGTCTCCATTGTCTAGTTCCATGATTGATTTTCTAAGTGAGGCGCAAGCCTGTGTGTAATGCTTGTACTAATGAGTGATCTCTAACTGCATATGAGGAAGCAATAATTTATGTACTGAAAGATGAAAAGAATGCATGCTAAGTCCTTCAATAGCTTTTCTATTCCTTCCTGGCCATGAGAGCCTGTATCTTTCCTAAAAGCTTGGCATCCGATTTTTCAGGAGATGTAATTAAGAGGTATGATCCAGTTATCTTAACACAGATAGCTAAAACTGATGGATATATGCAGAACATCTACAAGTGGCTGATATGTTGTTGACTTAGGGAGTTCTGCACCTTTTGAATGGTAATTAAACACCTAAAATTATATGAAAACATTGATTCTCACCCATACTGATCATGAAGACCCACACAACCTGAATAAGATGAATTTGTCCCCTGGTATAACTAAACAAGAAGATAAGGCTGGAGTCTATGGCCACCTCCATAAACATTCTACAAAGACAGAGCAACTTGTCATGTTGGAAGAACAATAAAGAGAAGTTGTTCCTCCCATGAATGGGTGAACAGAAGTCACATTTCTGGAAAAGAAGAGTTGAAGGAGGCAGTGCTTCTGCTGGCAGATCTGCTCTCCACTATGTGCCGGAGAGATAGAGATGGATGGCCCCAGGGGCACTGGAGTCTGGTGCCCTTGCCTGGGAAAGCAGAGGATCCGAAGTGATGGTCATGCTGCCTTGTTGCATTGCATTCCATCTTAGATTTAGCAAGAAAGTCTCACCAAGGAAAACTGTGACAGCTTTGTCATCAATTAGTTCAAAATATCCGTATTTTTCTGTAAGAGGAATTTCTGTTCAAACAGCATTTCTTGCTCTCTGAAGAATGCAGGAATTCTGACCAGCTCCTCAGGGTCAAGCACCCAAGCTACAGTCCTCATCCCTCAGTCTGCTACCTTAACTTTAATTGCTACCTACCATTTAATATTCTAGGAACATTTCTTTAGGAAGCTTTTCCATTTTGAAGAATTTTTGCTGTCCATTCCTTCCATTCATAACCTCTGTGGTACACCGAGTTATAGTGACAAAACAGGAGTTACCCTTTGAGTTACTACCTAGGGAAGACCACTTCTCCTGACTACAGAAGAAATCTAAGTAAACTAGCCAGTGTTCTTAAGCATCAGCAAAATCTAAAATCACAGAGACCTAAAAATTTTGTCTTCACAAATATATCATAAGATCCCTGAGTTAATAACTTTCTGGAGTTTACTTTAGGTGTCACAATAAGTTACTCAACAAGACCTTTCTTCTGGTCCATAAAGACATATAACTTTTTTTTTGTCCCTGCTTTGTAATTTATTGTGTGCCTTCATGCCTCAAGCCCTGTTTAGTGAATGCATATAGTTAGGCTTAAAGCTTCTGTGAGTTTCCAGCCAATATGAAACAGAAAGTGCTTTAGAATTCAAGGGATATTAATGTCATAAGATGACTGCACTATATTAAAGTTTCTAGTTGTTTTTATTTTTTTTTCTTTCCTTGGCTCCTGAGAAGTCAAGCATTACCATATGAACTTGTTGAGTACTAAAAAGTCATAGCTGCTACTGAATTTTATTAAGAAATTTTTTATTTGCAAAATGAGCAATTCTTGTAAGTGCCATATTTTCATGTGAATAACCTACAGGTTATCTGTCAAAAAAAAAATTAATTCTGAAGTATTGAGGGTTATACATATGCATAGGTAATACAACACAATTTTATTGAACGGAGCATTTTCCCTGACATAAAGCAAGATTCATCTTCCCTCCTTCCCTGTCCCTTGTCTTCCAGCAGCACAAGTGAAGCTAATGGCAATGGACACTCTTTTATCCACTGTGGGTATCTGAGAAAATGGAATGTAGTTCAAGAATCTTTATCAGTGCTCTTTTCAAAGACCACTACTTGTAAAGCAGCTAAGGCCACATGATGGATGGATTCTATGTGTGAAAATATAGTTTATTCTTAACTCTTTATTTCTAATATTTCCTGAATAATACTCTATTCTTTAGTGTATCAGGCACTCCCTTAGTTTCAGAAGACGTATCCTGTTTCATTGTCAGAAATGGTCTATATTGATTTAATTCAAATTAAAAGGCTCTTTAGATGACTGCAATCTAAAATGCAGGCACAGGCACATGAAATGCAAGGCGAAGTGTCTGAAAGTGATCAGGACAGCCTACTTTGTTGCTAATATTTGTGTTGGAATCTAGGCAAATATTCATCTCATTTGGGTATGTGAATTATATAAATGTCCTTATGTTTAGTAAGTATTAATAAGCCCACAGTCTCTTGGATGAACTAAAAAACATCAGTTCCTTGATCCATCAACTGACCTGTCATTTAAAAATAGACTTTAAACCATAGTATTTGTCCCCACATTCTCCTTCACATTCTACTTAAGTAAAAATGGGTTACATTTATGCAAAGTCAGTTTTGTCGCTGGAAATATAGTGATTCTGAGTTTCCTCTGGGCATTCTGGAGTGTAAATTTTCTATGAATTAATTATTTTAATTCAGTCACTACAATCAAATTCAACTGACTATCATAATTTATTTTAAGAATTACTCTGGTTAATGCATTCCTTACCACAGCAAATAACCCTGGTGGATAGGTCTTAAAAGTTTCAAATGTCAGAAGACTTTTAAATATTCTAATACGCTTCTTTGAAGGTTTGACAATAATCCACAAATTCCCTCTGCTCTTTTTCAGTATTCTAAATGCCAGGGAGGGATTTTTTAAGATTCTCCAAATGTTTTGCCACAGAATTGTCTAATTATCTTTCAGACTTGTTGCTGAGACACTTTCTTACCAGAAAATATTTATTTAAATAAAATGATCAAATACGTTTGTCCTTTAATTTTATTTCAAAATATTTCCTGAGATTTCTATTCAAAAATAAATTTTATTAAAGAAAGATTCTCTAATGAACCACTTCAGAGAACTATACATATATGTATATATATATATATATGTATAGCATTATGTTGCAATCTTTATTTTAATTACAGTTAATAGGATAATCTTCAAGTATGCATTATAAGGGAAAATAAGTGACTCTCAGTTGCTAGGAACAGAATGTTACTACATTTATGAGGAGAGCAGACTCTGAAAAAATAATTTTCATATAATACTTAATAAGTAAAATTTATAAATCATGCTTTAGTCTGTGTGTTATTAAGACTCCTAAACAAATTCACATCCAAGTAATTCAGATCTGATTTGAATCTCTGCACCTTTAAGAACAGTTGAGCTTTCTTCTAAACATTTGGAATAATATTCCACATATTGGCATATTCTCATATACAGCACTAAATGGGAAGGACTTAATACAGCTTCCGTAACTCCACTTTTCCAATCTCTACACTTTGAAGCCCCAAGGCTCTTTTAGGTTGTACGATTTAAAGTCACATCAACTAACTGAATGAGAGCTCAGGTTTAGAGCCATGCGCTCCAAAATGTGTCATTTATATAGAGGACATCAGGTAAGAATTGAGAACCTTGTGAATTAGTCCTTTCTGGTACACATCAAGGACATCTTCTAACCCTGCCCTTTAAATCAGACGAGGCAATATCAGGAATCAAGATCTTTCCAAAAGTTCGTTGCAGTATCAGACACTAAAATGAGTACAAGACTGTTGACTTCTGTCAGCAAAGAAGGGAGATCACAGTGACAAACAGAGAGAAGAATAAGCTGATACGCTGGGAGAAGTGAGCAGAAACTGGACAAACTGTAAAAGCTAAGTCTACTACCTTTAGGATGCATATTTTTCTCTAAGTATGTTGTAGAACTTATTCCTTAATTCCTGGAGTTTAGCACTGTCCTGCTGTCAGTAAATGTCTATGAAACTTTTAACTCTATCCCTCCCTCTCTCCTAGCTGGTTCCTGTAACAAACCCCTAAAGCCATTAATTGATATGCATTGAATCTGCATAGTTTATTCCTATGTCATTGAACTGTGTAAAGGGTCATTAAGATACCCGATACATTTTTTACATTTTTTTTAACTTTGCCTTAAAAATCACAACTCAAAAACTGTATACATTAAGCTGCATTTTAGAAAAAAAAACATTAGTGATACAAATTCAGGTGCTCATCGAACTCACTACTCAAGGAATTCCGAATTCACTTGCCAGAAGTGAACATTTTGAGAGTCATTATCCTATTTTTCTTCTAAAATTTCCTCCTCGCATACCAGAAAACTATGATTACCAGTAAATTCATAATAAGCATCCTAGAATGTGAAGTGAGATTGAACTTTGTGCTTGTCTTCAAAGAAACAGCATATTTAAGCACATAGAGTGAACAAGAGATTATTCCATTGGCACTAGTGCTCAAATGCTGATCCTATTTGTACGCAATGTACACTATTTCAAGCTAGTTAAATGCTGTTCTTTTCTGCCTTTGTCAGAATATTTTCTTCCAAAATACTACTTTCACCAGTTCCACAGAAAGTCCCAAAGGCATATGAGCTCTCTGCCGAGAATTTGCATGTCAGGATGCAAATTTCTATTGGCGTCAAAATACAGAATGAAGTCCTTTCGGTGAATGTAATATATTTTCATATTAAGATTCAAGTCAGCTTGTGACCCTCTGATAGCTACAACTGCTACAGTGAAAGCTTTTAGGATGTAGATAGATTAACCATGTAATTCAGTTTTCAGAAGAATGCAAAGTAATGTAATATAATTTAAAATTATTAATTTCAGTGAGATCTTCTCAGCATTTCTATCCAGAACTGTGTCAAAGCCACAGTAGTGTGTCAAACCTCTGCCTCCTGAAAATTGAGGCCTAAAAATACAGATATTTCACATTATGGGAAACTCAAGTTATAACTTGGAAAATAAGAAAGCCTTAAAATGTAGTGAGCAACAGAGAACAAGAGAAGAATGTAACTAATATTTGTAAGCCCTAAACCATATTGAAAATTAGAGTGGTTTTTTTGTTTGTTTGTTTGCTTGCTTGCTTGCTTGTTTTTAAGCTCATTTAATGCAGGAAAAAGAGGTTTTGGTGACCACATTCTGTCTTGCTCTTAGCTTTTGCCTCTCAGTTTCTTTAGAAACATTCCTAGCATTGGTTTCACTCAACAGAGAAACAAATTTAAAAAAAAAATCATGTTACCACAACTTTTGCCACTTTTTTCCAGAAAAGATCCCACTGTAGCATAGACAAAGGCAGCAGGGCAAATTTCATCTGTTTAGACAATGGAGACAGGTCTGCACCAGGTAAAGCTCTTTTTCTCCCAAATGTAGCAATAGTTTCGATAAATGCATAAAGGAAATGAAGTCTGTTTCTGCTGCTCTCTGTCTGACTACCCTACTCCTCATAGAGCAAAAGCAGATAAATGAAATGGAAGGAATAAGTGGAGAATGTTGAATCCCCAGATCACAGATCTTTATCAAATATAGAGATGAAAGGGAAAAGAAGCTACTCTTGAGGAGAATTGTAATTACCTTCCCTCCAGGGTTCTTGATAACTGATGTCTGAAGACAGCATAGGGAAATCGCCTGTGTCATTCTCTGCTGAATCTGTACAGTAGATGTGGCCAACGCAAGTTACACCTGAAGTCATACTGATGATCCCCAGTGGCTGGAGCAGCTTCATAAAGGATTAGTCCATAGCCCAGCTGTTTCAGAACAAAATAAACAATACAGCAACAGTCTTCTGTTTCTGACTGGCACTTTACTAAACATAATTTAATCAGGATGAAAATATCTGACCCTGTGGATCCAGAAGGGATTTAATTAAATATTCATTATTTAATGAATCCTCTTTCACTCTTTCAGGCAGAGCATTTTTTGACTTGAAGAACTTACAACTTCAAATATAGGGTTTTTTAAGGCCTTAATTATTTAATGTAAGATATACTGTTTCAGATAGGATAATAATGTCTAGATTTGCTATAAAAATATAGAATATTAATGTGTTAATTGGCACATGTAGTAAATGATAAGTTACCAGTTTTCTATATCACAAATCTGTAACAACATCTTGGAAACACAACTAAAGTATTTTAAGAGCATTTGATTAAAATTAATTCTGAGTCCACTAACAATATAATAACATTTAGTGTCAATCATTTTAAAAGTATCCCATGTCATAGGGGAAGAAAGCTATTAACAAGCGTAGGAATTAGCGGAAATGTCAGGCAAAAAAGAAAATAGCCTGTCATACTGCTGCTAATACTGATTAAGATCTAAGATGCCTTCCCCTTCATACAGAACTTAACAGCAGATAGGAGCTGAAGTATGCACATTAGGGACCAATGAAAGCTGCAGTCTGATGTTAAAGAATCATGTAATCGTATCCTTCTGCTCCAGCCCTCTGATCATCTTTGTGGCCCTCCTGTAGAACCCCTCCAAATCCTTCACATCCTTGTGCTGGAGGTCCCAGGCCTGGATCCAGTACTCCAGATAGGACCTCCCAAGGGTAGAGTTGAGGGGGCAGTCACCTCCCTCTTCCTGCTGGCCACCCACCCCTCTTTTGATGCAGCCCAGGATACAGTTGGCCTTCCAGGCTGCAAACACATGCTTCTGGTTTGCATTACACTTTTTGTCCACCAAAACCCCCAGGTCTTTCTTCACAGGGCTGCTCTCAGTGAGTTCTCCCAGTCTGTACACATCTCTGAGATTGCCTCAAGCCCACTTTTCAAGCCTGTCAAGGTGTCTCTGGATGGCATCCCTTCCTTCTGTTGTTTCAACTGCACCACTCAGATAAGTGTCATCAGCTAACCTGCTGAGGGTGCACTCAATCCCACTGTCTGTGTCATTGATAATGATGTTGAAGAGCACTGTTCCCTGTGGGACACCACTTGTGGCCGACCTCCACCTGGACATAGAGCCATTGACCACAACCTTCTTGCTGCAACCATCCAACCAGTTCTTTATCCTCCAAATAGGATAATAACCCTTCAAATCCATACTTCTGAAATTTAGAGGTTGTGATGAGGGACCATGTCAAAGGCCTTTCAGAAGTCCGAGTAGACAACATCAGCTGCCCTTCCTTGGTCCACTAATGCTGTCACTCCAGTGTAAAAGGGAAGCTGTATGACCAAGTATCCTTTCCCTTCTTCACTCATAGGTTCAATCCTTCTACCTCATGAAGCAAGCTTCTACTTCAATTTTTGTCATGTTCGGCCAGCCTCCCCTCCACTTTACTAACACCTCATGAAGGCCTTGCTAATCTGAGTATTTTCCATTCACCATTCCTATCTTGTTTACCTGAGCATAATCCGAGTTAGTTTCCCTACATTCAAATGCCTGTCTCTTTACTGTGTAATCTATGTTGCAGCACTGATTGCATTGACACTAAAAGGCTGGTTTTCAGTATGTCAGAATACTGATACCCTTACAAAACTATCTGAAATGCATTTTAAAATGATCTTCGTATAAGGCTTTTGAAGACAATGAGCAATTACTGACAAAATTTCTGTGAATCTTAAGAGGAAGAAAGTTGTTTGCATGGTTCCTACTAATCTATTTTCTGCTGACACAAGCTTCAGAGCAGGTACGACTGCACTGGGGAAGGGATTCAAAGTGAGAAGGGCTGACAAAAAGGTCTTTTGGGGGCTTTCTGAAACCAGCAAAATTGCTTTCCCAAACCCAGGGGCTGGCAGCTTGCCCATGGGCTGCTGAGCTAGTGTGGGAGGAGCTGGCATTGCCAACCCTCCACCAGGCTATACCAGGCCTTAAGTAGCCTCCAGGAGTGCAGCAGCTAGCTGCTGCCCACAGCACACAGGGTGAGCAGCTGGTGTTTGTTTGTGTGCCTTGCTGGCTCCAGCTTGTATGATGGTGCATTGAGCCTCTGCCAGTATACAAGGTGAGTTTGATCTCTTTAAGTGATTAAAGGTCTAGGTCTAGACCAAGAGGCCTCCTACCACCCCAGGGTGAAATCAGCGTGCTCAACTCACTCCCTGAAATGCCTGTACACCAATGCATGCAGTATGGGGAATAAGCAGGAGTTAGAAATCCGTGTTTGGGCAGGACATTATGATCTGGTGGCAATTACAGAGACATGGTGGGACAGATTACATGACTGGAATGTGATCATGGATGGATATGTCCTTTTCAGGAAAGACAGGGCAACAAGGAGATGTGGTGGAGTTGCTTTCTACATGAGTGAGCAACAATAATTCATTGAGTACTGTCCAGAGGCAGATTAGGAGCGAGTTGAGAGTTTGTGGGTGAGAATTAAGGGGCAGGCTAGCGTGGGTGATACTGCTGTGGGTGTCTGTTGCAGGCCACCAGATAAGGACAAGAAAGTTGACAAGGCCTTCTACAGAGAGCTGATAGCAGCCTCACAATTTCAGGCCCATGGGGGGTTTTAACTATCCTGATATTTGCTGGAAGGCCTACTCAGCCAGCCAGCCAGCCACAGTCCAGGTTCCTCCAGTACATTGATGATAACTTCCTGATGCAAATGGTGGATGAATTGACTAGAAGAGGAGTGCTGCTAGATCTTGTTCTCATTAACAAGGAGGGTCTGGTTGAAGCGGTGAAGGTTGAGGGCAGCCTTGGTTGCAGTGACCATGAAATGGTGGAGTTCAGGATCTCATGTGGCAGGAACAGAATGGCAAACAATCACAACCGTGGACTTCAGAAAGGCCAACTTGGGCCTTTTAAAGCAATTGCTAGGGCAAATCCCTTGGGACAGGGTACTTGAAGATAAAGGGTCCCAAGATAGTTGGTTGGCTTTCAAGGACTACTTCTTCCAAGCACAAAATCAGAGCATCCCAACAGGGAGGAAGTCAAGAAAAGGAGCCAGGAGACCTGAAAGGTGACCTCATTAATGTTTATAAATATGTAAAGAGTGAGTGCCAGGAGGATGGAGCCAGGCTCTTCTCAGTGACAGCTAATGATAGGACAAGGAGCAGTGGGTGCAAGGTGGAACATAGGAAGTTCCACATAAATTTGAGAAAAAAACTTATTCACAGTAAGGATAACAGAACAATGGAACAGGGTGCCCAGGCAGGTTGTGGGGGCTCCCTCTCTGGAGACATTTAAAACCTGCCTGGATGAGTTCCTGGGTGACCTAATCTAGGTGTTCCTGTTCGAGCAGGGGGATTGGACTAGGTGCTCTTTCCAAGTCCCTTCCAACCCCTGACATCCTGTGATTCTGTGATCTATCAAAATGCAGCCTTGATGATACTACATAATAAATTTCTCCACACACGTTTGGCCTTTCTGTCCTGTATGCCTGACCCAAGATCCATGGAAAGAAAAACCTCATTACAGATTTTTCTGATTTATTCACAGTAGATTTTTTCATTACTTTTTTATTAAAGAAGAGCATTAAAGTTTGACCACTTTAAAAAACTTACTCTATTGCTGCTATTACCAATTTCACCAGAGAAATTTAACACAGAACATCTCACATCACAGACATACACTTGACCCTCTTTTTTTTTCCAGATGGTGGAAGATGTAATTGGAAGTGGAAGTCTGTGTAGCTATTGAGTGTTTAAAACCTTAATGGCATGCAGCATCTTTTCCAGTTAAGAAAAGTCAGAAAGTTTCAGGGATGCTGAGATCTGTTTTCACTCTTTTCATTTTAGTGTCTTACACTGTATATTCATCTCAATATATAAATTCCTTTCCTTTTTCTCACTTTTTTTTTTTCCCATTACCTCCAGGAGCAAAACAGAGGAAAAGGTGAAGTATGTGAATTAAAATAGTCTTTGTTATACAGAACCTTTGAATGTTTGGGTAAACGCTGATTTTCATTTAGCTGATGTCATGAAGAAAGCTGAGTCAGTGTCTTCAACAAACAGTAAAGTCCTTCAAAGAGCATTTCATAGTGAACCAGTTACCTAATTAATCAAGTTGCATTTGCCGAATCCCTTTTTTGGCTATGAAAACTTTAATGAAGGATTTTAATAAGAACTGCTTTGGCAGTTTTTAAAACTAATGTTCCATTTATTGAAATAGAAGTGTATTTTCTCGTCTTTTTGAGTTTAGCTTTCCAGGTTGTTCTCTCTACTTACAAATGGATACAAATTAAAAGAAACAATTTTTGAAATAACTAGCATCACGAAAGTAGCCGAGGTCTGCTGCTCTGGAGCCGCGGCAACGAATCTCGAGGCGCCCAGCGACTTTCGGCAGTTTCCTCTCCCTGGGGAAACCCGGGAGAAGGGAGTGAGCGGGCACCGGCCGCCAGCTCTCGCGAGAGGTCCGGACGTGCCCTGCGCACGGCGAGGCAACGGCAGGAGGCTGAAACGGCTGAACCCCGGAGCTAGCGCTCACGGCCGAGGTTTGCTGCTTTGAAGCCGGCTCAGCCGGTGCCGCGGCAACGAATCCCGAGGTACAGAGGGGTTTCGGCTGTTTTCCTCTCCCTGGTGAAACCCGGGAGAGGAGACTGACCCTGCACTGGCCACCTGCACAGCGAGGAAGGATCAGCCCATTAAGTCTATAGCAGCAGGCTAGGCTGGGTCTGTCCTATACAGGTGGGGGTGTGTGTTCCCGAGCTGCTGCGGGCTTTTTAAACATGGAGTAACCGTTTGCTACCCATTCAACGTGAGTACACAGCAAGGAGGCTCGTTGTGTCACTGTTTTGTGAGTGGTAAGTGCAGGGGCACCTGTTAACAGGCTGGTAGTGTGGCAAGGGCAATGCCAGCCCTGCCGTAACAGGGCAGAGCAAATCACATTTGGCTACTCTAGATAGTGCTATTGAGCCTACTGGCTTGCTATGGCTGAGCCCCGGTGGAAGGCTTTTGCCTGGAAAGATGTGGAGACCCAGACAGAGGTCCCACTGCAGCATGCTAGTGCACAGGTCTCTGTCTGCAGTGAGTGCCAGAACCTGGCCCTTGCAGTGCAGGGCGACAGAGATAGTGCTTGTGTTAGTTGCAACCAACTGAATGATTTACTCAGCCTACTGACTGACCTGAAGAACGCGGTGGAGAGGCTGAGGTGCACTGGGGAGTGTGAGAGGGAGATTGATTGGTGATGCCAGTCCCTCCCAGCTCTGAGATTTAGGCAGCCAGCTGTGCTCCGCATGGAACACATTACCCCCTACCACCTTGCAAACAGGTACAGTGCTCTTCAGGGAGAACTGGACAACACTGGGGATGATGGCTCTTCCCTCTTAGGGGTGTCACCAAAGTCTAGCCAGACTACCCTTAGCATTAAAACTGCCTCAGCAAAGAAAAAAAGGTGGGTCATTGTCATTGGTGACTCACTGCTGAAGGGAACAGAAGGCATGATATGCAGACCAAACCCACTACACAGGGAGGTCTGCTGCTACTAGGGGGCCTGGGTTAAAGATGTAAGGAAGGAACTTCCTTCCCTAGTACAGCCCTCAGATTACTAACCCCTATGGTTGTTTCAGGGAGGCAGTGATGGAATAGGAAGAACTTCTCTAAGGACTGTGAAAGACTTCAGAGCCTTGGAGTGACTGGGCAGGGGTTTGGGAGCACAAGTATGTTCTCCTCTATCCCTCCAGTTATAGGGAATGATGAGGGACTGAACTCAACGGGGCAACAGATTAATATTTGTCTCTGAGCCTGGTGTGCCTTGCAGGGGTTTGGTTCGGCTTGATTTACATGAGAACAGGCCTGCTGGCAACCAATGGGAATAGCTTATCCCACCACTGAAAGGGGGTTTTATGATGGGAGTTGACAAGGTTCTTTGATAGAGCTTTAAACTAGGTATAAAGGGGAGTGGGGGTGAAACTGGTGTTACTAGGAAGGACCTTTATGTGACATGCCAGTGCTTGTGGAAGGGGGATGTGCTAGTAAGATCCCACAGTCTTGTGTCTTGGTGGAGGAGGAGGAAAACATACCATTTTGTAGGAAGAAGGGTTGGTGTGAGGTTGGTTACTATGGAAACATCTGAGTATGGTCAAGAGGGTATTAGGGCTTCTCCCACTCAAAAGGTGGCTGAGCTCAGGTGCATTTACACTAGTGCACGCAGCATGGATAACAAACAGGAGAAGCTGGAGGCCATTGTGCAGTCGGAAAACTATTATATAGTCGCCATCATGGAAACATAGTAGGATGACTCGCACAGCTGGAGTGCTGTGATCAGTGACTCCCAAGTTTTCAAAAGAAATAGGAAAGGCAGTGGTGTGGCCCTCTATGTTAAGAAAAATTGTGAATGTCTAGAAATTAATGATGGTGATGATAGGGTGGAGAGCTTATGGGTCAGAGTAAAAGCAAAGGCCAGTAAGAATGGTGTTATCGTGGAAGTCTGCTGCAGGCCTCCCAGCCAGGATGAAGAGGTGGATAAGATACTTTTTATACAGTTGGGTGAGGTCTTGTGATCTCTATCCCTTGTTCTTGTGGGGGACTTCAACTTCCCAAACATCTTCTGGAATTATAATACAGCAGAAAGGGAACAGTCCCTCAGGTTCCTAGAGTGTGTGGGAGATAACTTCCTGACACAGTTGGTGAAGGAGCCAACAAGGGGAAGCAAAATCCTGGACCTGCTGTTTGTTAACAGAAAAGGTCTTGTGGGGGATATAAAGGTTGGAGGCTTTCTGGGGCAGAGTCATCATGAAATGATAGATGTTTTGATCCTTGCTGAACCACAGAGGGGAGTCAGCAGAACTGCCACGTTGAACTTGCAGAGGGCAGACTTTGTTCTCTTTCAGAGCATGGTTGAGAGAGTCCCTTCGGAGGTAGTTCTGGAGGGCATGGGAGCCCAGGAAGGCTGGGAATACTTTAAGGAACATAATTTAAAGGTGCAGGAGCTGGCCATCCCCAAGTTACAGAAGATGAGCTGACAGGAAAGGAGACTGGTCTGGCTGAACAGAGACCTTTGGCTGGAACTCAGGAGCAAAAGGAAAGTTTGTGGTCTTTGGAAGAGGGGGCGGGCAACTTAGAAAGGTTACAAATACGTAGTAAAGCTGTGCAGGGAGAAAATGAGAAAGGCTAAGGCCCAACTAAAACTGAACTTGACCACTAAGCTGAAAGACTACAGTAAGTATTTCTGTAAATACATCAGCAGTAAGAGGAAGGCTAGGGAGAATCTCCATCCCTTCTTGGATGAAAAGGGGAACAAGGTGACCAAGGATTGGGATAAGGCGGAGGTACTTAGTGCCTTCTTTGCTTCACTCCTTAATAGTAAGACTAGTTGATCCCTGGGCACCCAGATCCTTGCGCTGGTAGATAGAAAAAAAGCCCTTCAAAAAGGGCATGAGTTGGTAACTTACACAGTTTATGTTACAAAAAAGATTTCTGATGATATTTTCACAACTCTAACAGAAAAATAAATGTAATTCAAGTTACTATATGACTTAATAACATTTTTATTATATAAGACATAATTAACAAAGCCATCAACATAATTTCATGGTTATTAGAAAAAAATATTAAGAGACACATGTAACAAACAATCGGCCTACAAAGAAAAGACTATTATGTACTCTTCTTCCCTTCTGGTACTCTTCAAAATTTTCATCAGGCTTTCAGGAGCTGTGGCAGCCAGGGACAAAGCTCTTCCTCAGCATCTCCTGCATCGTGCAGACCTTCTGGAAAGGGGGGAAAAATCGTCAGAACCCAGCCGTGAGTCCTCCAAGGCTGCTGCAGCCAAGTGTTTCTTTGTGCTGAAAAAGATTTCGTGGAGCATCCCAGTGAATCCACACCGAATGGCTTTTTCACTCCTCCAGGCTGGCTGCCCGAACTTTCTTTTGGCATTGGCAGCTCGGTCTGTTCCTGGTGGGTTCTCTTGCTTCCCCGTGGCCGGGATTTCTTTTCTTTTTCTGTCCCCGGACGCAGCTGCAGTCATGTCTTCTGTCCTGTTTCCCACACAAGAGGTAATCTGAATGTGTTCTGTTGGAATCCTTACTGCTGTTCCCAGTGGTCAGTGTTGTTTGCTAGATGTTGTGTGGCCTTTTGTCTTTCTCTTGCAGGATCTGAAATGTCCGAGCGAGACTCCAGCGTAGCCCATGTTGCCATTTCAGCAAGATGTTTCCCCTCCTGCCGAGGTGCTGTGGCAGCCAGGGACCGACCTGTTCCTCAGCATGTGCTGCCTCGTGCAGGCCTTCTGGGTCAGGTGGCAAAATCGCCAGCAGCCAGCTGTGAGTTCTCCCGGGCTGTTGCTGCCAGGCGTTTCTTTGTGTTGGGGTAGGTCCCAATGGATCCTCCCCGGTTGGCTTTTTCACCTGCTTTGTTTTGAATGTGGCTTTTCAGGAGGCAGTTGTGCGTGCTATTTCCGCGGAATGCTTCAAGTTTTCTTTCTTTCGTTCCTCCTTGGCTGTGCTTTGCTATGCTGCGCCAAGCTGTCCGATGGGCCTTTTCTCTCTGTGTTGTTTTCCTTTGCTTTGTAGCCTTTTTCTTTCCTATCTTTCTAATTGGTTTTGCCTTGCCTTGCTTTGCTTTACTGTGTTCCTTTCCTTTCTTTGCATTTGCAGATTACTTTTCTCTGCTGCTCCTCTGGCTCGGCTTTTGCATTGTTTGTTTTTCATTGCTGTTGCTTCTTTACCGCGCGGTTCCTTTCTTTGCATGCCTTGCATGCCTTGCTTGGTGGATTCCTTTTTTCTTCCTTTGAAATGGATTTTCTTTGCTTTCCATGGCTTTCCTCTCCTTTTCCTTTCTTTTCACGCTCCTTTTCCCTCCCTTCCTTTCGCTTCCTTGGCACCATGCCCTTCCCTTTCCTTTGAGCTTGCCTTCGCTTCCCTGACGTGATCCCTCTTGATTGTTTCTCTCTCTTTTATTTTCCTACGTGTTTAACCCAAGCCTCGTCTCTGCGCTTTCCTCCAGTGCCTGCTGGATTTGCAGGTGTTTCTCAATTGCAGGGATGGGTTCCTGCCTCCTGGGTGTCCTTGCTTCTTCCCTGGGGGTGGTCTTCAGGCTGTTCATCTGATGGCTGGGTAGATCCATGCCCGGTAGCTACCCTTTCCTCCTCCTTGGCATGACCTGGAGGGCTTTCCGTCATCCAGAGAGATGCTTGTTCTGGCTAGCAGCCCCGGACTGCTTTGGGGTAGGTAGCGGAGAAGTTGCATCTCTCGTGGACGTAGCAGCATGCCCAGTAGCTACCCTGTCCTCCTCCCGGGCATGGATGCTCGACCTTTGTTCTTGTCCGGTGTCAGCTGTCATGCTGGACAGCAGGCCTGGACTCCTCCAGGCTGGCTGCCCGACCTTTCTTTTGGCGTTGGCAGCTCGGTCTGTTCCTGGTGGGTTCTCTTGCTTCCCCGTGGCCGGGATTTCTTTTCTTTTTCTGTCCCCGGACGCAGCTGCAGTCATGTCTTCTGTCCCGTTTCCCACACAAGAGGTAATCCTGAATGTGTTCTGTTGGAATCCTTACTGCTGTTCCCAGTGGTCAGTGTTGTTTGCTAGATGTTGTGTGGCCTTTTGTCTTTCTCTTGCAGGATCTGAAATGTCCGAGCGAGACTCCAGCGTAGCCCATGTTGCCATTTCAGCAAGATGTTTCCCCTCCTGCCGAGGTGCTGTGGCAGCCAGGGACCGACCTGTTCCTCAGCATGTGCTGCCTCGTGCAGGCCTTCTGGGTCAGGTGGCAAAATCGTCAGCAGCCAGCTGTGAGTTCTCCCGGGCTGTTGCTGCCAGGCGTTTCTTTGTGTTGGGGTAGGTCCCAATGGATCCTCCCCGGTTGGCTTTTTCACCTGCTTTGTTTTGAATGTGGCTTTTCAGGAGGCAGTTGTGCGTGCTATTTCCGCGGAATGCTTCAAGTTTTCTTTCTTTCGTTCCTCCTTGGCTGTGCTTTGCTATGCTGCGCCAAGCTGTCCGATGGGCCTTTTCTCTCTGTGTTGTTTTCCTTTGCTTTGTAGCCTTTTTCTTTCCTATCTTTCTAATTGGTTTTGCCTTGCCTTGCTTTGCTTTACTGTGTTCCTTTCCTTTCTTTGCATTTGCAGATTACTTTTCTCTGCTGCTCCTCTGGCTCGGCTTTTGCATTGTTTGTTTTTCATTGCTGTTGCTTCTTTACCGCGCGGTTCCTTTCTTTGCATGCCTTGCATGCCTTGCTTGGTGGATTCCTTTTTTCTTCCTTTGAAATGGATTTTCTTTGCTTTCCATGGCTTTCCTCTCCTTTTCCTTTCTTTTCATGCTCCTTTTCCCTCCCTTCCTTTCGCTTCCTTGGCACCATGCCCTTCCCTTTCCTTTGAGCTTGCCTTCGCTTCCCTGACGTGATCCCTCTTGATTGTTTCTCTCTCTTTTATTTTCCTACGTGTTTAACCCAAGCCTCGTCTCTGCGCTTTCCTCCAGTGCCTGCTGGATTTGCAGGTGTTTCTCAATTGCAGGGATGGGTTCCTGCCTCCTGGGTGTCCTTGCTTCTTCCCTGGGGGTGGTCTTCAGGCTGTTCATCTGATGGCTGGGTAGATCCATGCCCGGTAGCTACCCTTTCCTCCTCCTTGGCATGACCTGGAGGGCTTTCCGTCATCCAGAGAGATGCTTGTTCTGGCTAGCAGCCCCGGACTGCTTTGGGGTAGGTAGCGGAGAAGTTGCATCTCTCGTGGACGTAGCAGCATGCCCAGTAGCTACCCTGTCCTCCTCCCGGGCATGGATGCTCGACCTTTGTTCTTGTCCGGTGTCAGCTGTCATGCTGGACAGCAGGCCTGGACTCCTCCAGGCTGGCTGCCCGACCTTTCTTTTGGCGTTGGCAGCTCGGTCTGTTCCTGGTGGGTTCTCTTGCTTCCCCGTGGCCGGGATTTCTTTTCTTTTTCTGTCCCCGGACGCAGCTGCAGTCATGTCTTCTGTCCCGTTTCCCACACAAGAGGTAATCCTGAATGTGTTCTGTTGGAATCCTTACTGCTGTTCCCAGTGGTCAGTGTTGTTTGCTAGATGTTGTGTGGCCTTTTGTCTTTCTCTTGCAGGATCTGAAATGTCCGAGCGAGACTCCAGCGTAGCCCATGTTGCCATTTCAGCAAGATGTTTCCCCTCCTGCCGAGGTGCTGTGGCAGCCAGGGACCGACCTGTTCCTCAGCATGTGCTGCCTCGTGCAGGCCTTCTGGGTCAGGTGGCAAAATCGTCAGCAGCCAGCTGTGAGTTCTCCCGGGCTGTTGCTGCCAGGCGTTTCTTTGTGTTGGGGTAGGTCCCAATGGATCCTCCCCGGTTGGCTTTTTCACCTGCTTTGTTTTGAATGTGGCTTTTCAGGAGGCAGTTGTGCGTGCTATTTCCGCGGAATGCTTCAAGTTTTCTTTCTTTCGTTCCTCCTTGGCTGTGCTTTGCTATGCTGCGCCAAGCTGTCCGATGGCCTTTTCTCTCTGTGTTGTTTTCCTTTGCTTTGTAGCCTTTTTCTTTCCTATCTTTCTAATTGGTTTTGCCTTGCCTTGCTTTGCTTTACTGTGTTCCTTTCCTTTCTTTGCATTTGCAGATTACTTTTCTCTGCTGCTCCTCTGGCTCGGCTTTTGCATTGTTTGTTTTTCATTGCTGTTGCTTCTTTACCGCGCGGTTCCTTTCTTTGCATGCCTTGCATGCCTTGCTTGGTGGATTCCTTTTTTCTTCCTTTGAAATGGATTTTCTTTGCTTTCCATGGCTTTCCTCTCCTTTTCCTTTCTTTTCATGCTCCTTTTCCCTCCCTTCCTTTCGCTTCCTTGGCACCATGCCCTTCCCTTTCCTTTGAGCTTGCCTTCGCTTCCCTGACGTGATCCCTCTTGATTGTTTCTCTCTCTTTTATTTTCCTACGTGTTTAACCCAAGCCTCGTCTCTGCGCTTTCCTCCAGTGCCTGCTGGATTTGCAGGTGTTTCTCAATTGCAGGGATGGGTTCCTGCCTCCTGGGTGTCCTTGCTTCTTCCCTGGGGGTGGTCTTCAGGCTGTTCATCTGATGGCTGGGTAGATCCATGCCCGGTAGCTACCCTTTCCTCCTCCTTGGCATGACCTGGAGGGCTTTCCGTCATCCAGAGAGATGCTTGTTCTGGCTAGCAGCCCCGGACTGCTTTGGGGTAGGTAGCGGAGAAGTTGCATCTCTCGTGGACGTAGCAGCATGCCCAGTAGCTACCCTGTCCTCCTCCCGGGCATGGATGCTCGACTTTTGTTCTTGTCCAGTGTCAGCTGTCATGCTGGACAGCAGGCCTGGACTCCTCCAGGCTGGCTGCCCGACCTTTCTTTTGGCGTTGGCAGCTCGGTCTGTTCCTGGTGGGTTCTCTTGCTTCCCCGTGGCCGGGATTTCTTTTCTTTTTCTGTCCCCGGACGCAGCTGCAGTCATGTCTTCTGTCCCGTTTCCCACACAAGAGGTAATCCTGAATGTGTTCTGTTGGAATCCTTACTGCTGTTCCCAGTGGTCAGTGTTGTTTGCTAGATGTTGTGTGGCCTTTTGTCTTTCTCTTGCAGGATCTGAAATGTCCGAGCGAGACTCCAGCGTAGCCCATGTTGCCATTTCAGCAAGATGTTTCCCCTCCTGCCGAGGTGCTGTGGCAGCCAGGGACCGACCTGTTCCTCAGCATGTGCTGCCTCGTGCAGGCCTTCTGGGTCAGGTGGCAAAATCGTCAGCAGCCAGCTGTGAGTTCTCCCGGGCTGTTGCTGCCAGGCGTTTCTTTGTGTTGGGGTAGGTCCCAATGGATCCTCCCCGGTTGGCTTTTTCACCTGCTTTGTTTTGAATGTGGCTTTTCAGGAGGCAGTTGTGCGTGCTATTTCCGCGGAATGCTTCAAGTTTTCTTTCTTTCGTTCCTCCTTGGCTGTGCTTTGCTATGCTGCGCCAAGCTGTCCGATGGGCCTTTTCTCTCTGTGTTGTTTTCCTTTGCTTTGTAGCCTTTTTCTTTCCTATCTTTCTAATTGGTTTTGCCTTGCCTTGCTTTGCTTTACTGTGTTCCTTTCCTTTCTTTGCATTTGCAGATTACTTTTCTCTGCTGCTCCTCTGGCTCGGCTTTTGCATTGTTTGTTTTTCATTGCTGTTGCTTCTTTACCGCGCGGTTCCTTTCTTTGCATGCCTTGCATGCCTTGCTTGGTGGATTCCTTTTTTCTTCCTTTGAAATGGATTTTCTTTGCTTTCCATGGCTTTCCTCTCCTTTTCCTTTCTTTTCATGCTCCTTTTCCCTCCCTTCCTTTCGCTTCCTTGGCACCATGCCCTTCCCTTTCCTTTGAGCTTGCCTTCGCTTCCCTGACGTGATCCCTCTTGATTGTTTCTCTCTCTTTTATTTTCCTACGTGTTTAACCCAAGCCTCGTCTCTGCGCTTTCCTCCAGTGCCTGCTGGATTTGCAGGTGTTTCTCAATTGCAGGGATGGGTTCCTGCCTCCTGGGTGTCCTTGCTTCTTCCCTGGGGGTGGTCTTCAGGCTGTTCATCTGATGGCTGGGTAGATCCATGCCCGGTAGCTACCCTTTCCTCCTCCTTGGCATGACCTGGAGGGCTTTCCGTCATCCAGAGAGATGCTTGTTCTGGCTAGCAGCCCCGGACTGCTTTGGGGTAGGTAGCGGAGAAGTTGCATCTCTCGTGGACGTAGCAGCATGCCCAGTAGCTACCCTGTCCTCCTCCCGGGCATGGATGCTCGACTTTTGTTCTTGTCCAGTGTCAGCTGTCATGCTGGACAGCAGGCCTGGACTCCTCCAGGCTGGCTGCCCGACCTTTCTTTTGGCGTTGGCAGCTCGGTCTGTTCCTGGTGGGTTCTCTTGCTTCCCCGTGGCCGGGATTTCTTTTCTTTTTCTGTCCCCGGACGCAGCTGCAGTCATGTCTTCTGTCCCGTTTTCCACACAAGAGGTAATCCTGAATGTGTTCTGTTGGAATCCTTACTGCTGTTCCCAGTGGTCAGTGTTGTTTGCTAGATGTTGTGTGGCCTTTTGTCTTTCTCTTGCAGGATCTGAAATGTCCGAGCGAGACTCCAGCGTAGCCCATGTTGCCATTTCAGCAAGATGTTTCCCCTCCTGCCGAGGTGCTGTGGCAGCCAGGGACCGACCTGTTCCTCAGCATGTGCTGCCTCGTGCAGGCCTTCTGGGTCAGGTGGCAAAATCGTCAGCAGCCAGCTGTGAGTTCTCCCGGGCTGTTGCTGCCAGGCGTTTCTTTGTGTTGGGGTAGGTCCCAATGGATCCTCCCCGGTTGGCTTTTTCACCTGCTTTGTTTTGAATGTGGCTTTTCAGGAGGCAGTTGTGCGTGCTATTTCCGCGGAATGCTTCAAGTTTTCTTTCTTTCGTTCCTCCTTGGCTGTGCTTTGCTATGCTGCGCCAAGCTGTCCGATGGGCCTTTTCTCTCTGTGTTGTTTTCCTTTGCTTTGTAGCCTTTTTCTTTCCTATCTTTCTAATTGGTTTTGCCTTGCCTTGCTTTGCTTTACTGTGTTCCTTTCCTTTCTTTGCATTTGCAGATTACTTTTCTCTGCTGCTCCTCTGGCTCGGCTTTTGCATTGTTTGTTTTTCATTGCTGTTGCTTCTTTACCGCGCGGTTCCTTTCTTTGCATGCCTTGCATGCCTTGCTTGGTGGATTCCTTTTTTCTTCCTTTGAAATGGATTTTCTTTGCTTTCCATGGCTTTCCTCTCCTTTTCCTTTCTTTTCATGCTCCTTTTCCCTCCCTTCCTTTCGCTTCCTTGGCACCATGCCCTTCCCTTTCCTTTGAGCTTGCCTTCGCTTCCCTGACGTGATCCCTCTTGATTGTTTCTCTCTCTCTTCTTTTCCGACGTGTTTAACCCAAGCCTCGTCTCTGCGCTTTCCTCCAGTGCCTGCTGGATTTGCAGGTGTTTCTCAATTGCAGGGATGGGTTCCTGCCTCCTGGGTGTCCTTGCTTCTTCCCTGGGGGTGGTCTTCAGGCTGTTCATCTGATGGCTGGGTAGATCCATGCCCGGTAGCTACCCTTTCCTCCTCCTTGGCATGACCTGGAGGGCTTTCCGTCATCCAGAGAGATGCTTGTTCTGGCTAGCAGCCCCGGACTGCTTTGGGGTAGGTAGCGGAGAAGTTGCATCTCTCGTGGACGTAGCAGCATGCCCAGTAGCTACCCTGTCCTCCTCCCGGGCATGGATGCTCGACTTTTGTTCTTGTCCGGTGTCAGCTGTCATGCTGGACAGCAGGCCTGGACTCCTCCAGGCTGGCTGCCCGACCTTTCTTTTGGCGTTGGCAGCTCGGTCTGTTCCTGGTGGGTTCTCTTGCTTCCCCGTGGCCGGGATTTCTTTTCTTTTTCTGTCCCCGGACGCAGCTGCAGTCATGTCTTCTGTCCCGTTTTCCACACAAGAGGTAATCCTGAATGTGTTCTGTTGGAATCCTTACTGCTGTTCCCAGTGGTCAGTGTTGTTTGCTAGATGTTGTGTGGCCTTTTGTCTTTCTCTTGCAGGATCTGAAATGTCCGAGCGAGACTCCAGCGTAGCCCATGTTGCCATTTCAGCAAGATGTTTCCCCTCCTGCCGAGGTGCTGTGGCAGCCAGGGACCGACCTGTTCCTCAGCATGTGCTGCCTCGTGCAGGCCTTCTGGGTCAGGTGGCAAAATCGTCAGCAGCCAGCTGTGAGTTCTCCCGGGCTGTTGCTGCCAGGCGTTTCTTTGTGTTGGGGTAGGTCCCAATGGATCCTCCCCGGTTGGCTTTTTCACCTGCTTTGTTTTGAATGTGGCTTTTCAGGAGGCAGTTGTGCGTGCTATTTCCGCGGAATGCTTCAAGTTTTCTTTCTTTCGTTCCTCCTTGGCTGTGCTTTGCTATGCTGCGCCAAGCTGTCCGATGGGCCTTTTCTCTCTGTGTTGTTTTCCTTTGCTTTGTAGCCTTTTTCTTTCCTATCTTTCTAATTGGTTTTGCCTTGCCTTGCTTTGCTTTACTGTGTTCCTTTTCTTTCCTTTCTTTGCATTTGCAGATTACTTTTCTCTGCTGCTCCTCTGGCTCGGCTTTTGCACTGTTTGTTTTTCATTGCTGTTGCTTCTTTACCGCGCGGTTCCTTTCTTTGCATGCCTTGCATGCCTTGCTTGGCGGATTCCTTTTCTCTTCCTTTGAAATGGATTTTCTTTGCTTTCCATGGCTTTCCTCTCCTTTTCCTTTCTTTTCACGCTCCTTTTCCCTCCCTTCCTTTCGCTTCCTTGGCGCCATGCCCTTCCCTTTCCTTTGAGCTTGCCTTCACTTCCCTGACGTGATCCCTCTTGATTGTTTCTCTCTCTTTTATTTTCCTACGTGTTTAACCCAAGCCTCGTCTCTGCGCTTTCCTCCAGTGTAGGAAATCAGCGGGAGAAATGCGACGGCCATAGTAGATAATCAGCAAATCTCGTTTATTGTTTCAGCTGCATGTACATTTATAGTGTGGATAATAGGCTCATACATACTGCTAAAGTGGAGCTCAGGATTGGCTCGCTAGTCAGTGTCAACTACGCCTAACTTTGTGCTCTGTGGTTATCTCACAGCAAACACTCTCTTACAGACTTCTCAAAACACTGTTGCCGGCTTTCTCCATTGGCATCCTGTTTTGTTCCTAGTTCTCATACCTGACCTTGCACGTAACAAGGTTGCTTAACCAGCTGCACAGTGTCTGCATGGCTTTTCTCAGTCAGCCAGTCATCAGTAAATCTCTCCACACTCCAGTGCCTGCTGGATTTGCAGGTGTTTCTCAATTGCAGGGATGGGTTCCTGCCTCCTGGGTGTCCTTGCTTCTTCCCTGGGGGTGGTCTTCAGGCTGTTCATCTGATGGCTGGGTAGATCCATGCCCGGTAGCTACCCTTTCCTCCTCCTTGGCATGACCTGGAGGGCTTTCCGTCATCCAGAGAGATGCTTGTTCTGGCTAGCAGCCCCGGACTGCTTTGGGGTAGGTAGCGGAGAAGTTGCATCTCTCGTGGACGTAGCAGCATGCCCAGTAGCTACCCTGTCCTCCTCCCGGGCATGGATGCTCGACTTTTGTTCTTGTCCGGTGTCAGCTGTCATGCTGGACAGCAGGCCTGGACTCCTCCAGGCTGGCTGCCCGACCTTTCTTTTGGCGTTGGCAGCTCGGTCTGTTCCTGGTGGGTTCTCTTGCTTCCCCGTGGCCGGGATTTCTTTTCTTTTTCTGTCCCCGGACGCAGCTGCAGTCATGTCTTCTGTCCCGTTTTCCACACAAGAGGTAATCCTGAATGTGTTCTGTTGGAATCCTTACTGCTGTTCCCAGTGGTCAGTGTTGTTTGCTAGATGTTGTGTGGCCTTTTGTCTTTCTCTTGCAGGATCTGAAATGTCCGAGCGAGACTCCAGCGTAGCCCATGTTGCCATTTCAGCAAGATGTTTCCCCTCCTGCCGAGGTGCTGTGGCAGCCAGGGACCGACCTGTTCCTCAGCATGTGCTGCCTCGTGCAGGCCTTCTGGGTCAGGTGGCAAAATCGTCAGCAGCCAGCTGTGAGTTCTCCCGGGCTGTTGCTGCCAGGCGTTTCTTTGTGTTGGGGTAGGTCCCAATGGATCCTCCCCGGTTGGCTTTTTCACCTGCTTTGTTTTGAATGTGGCTTTTCAGGAGGCAGTTGTGCGTGCTATTTCCGCGGAATGCTTCAAGTTTTCTTTCTTTCGTTCCTCCTTGGCTGTGCTTTGCTATGCTGCGCCAAGCTGTCCGATGGGCCTTTTCTCTCTGTGTTGTTTTCCTTTGCTTTGTAGCCTTTTTCTTTCCTATCTTTCTAATTGGTTTTGCCTTGCCTTGCTTTGCTTTACTGTGTTCCTTTTCTTTCCTTTCTTTGCATTTGCAGATTACTTTTCTCTGCTGCTCCTCTGGCTCGGCTTTTGCACTGTTTGTTTTTCATTGCTGTTGCTTCTTTACCGCGCGGTTCCTTTCTTTGCATGCCTTGCATGCCTTGCTTGGCGGATTCCTTTTCTCTTCCTTTGAAATGGATTTTCTTTGCTTTCCATGGCTTTCCTCTCCTTTTCCTTTCTTTTCACGCTCCTTTTCCCTCCCTTCCTTTCGCTTCCTTGGCACCATGCCCTTCCCTTTCCTTTGAGCTTGCCTTCACTTCCCTGACGTGATCCCTCTTGATTGTTTCTCTCTCTCTTCTTTTCCGACGTGTTTAACTCAAGCCTCGTCTCTGCGCTTTCCTCCAGTGTAGGAAATCAGCGGGAGAAATGCGACGGCCATAGTAGATAATCAGCAAATCTCGTTTATTGTTTCAGCTGCATGTACATTTATAGTGTGGATAATAGGCTCATACATACTGCTAAAGTGGAGCTCAGGATTGGCTCGCTAGTCAGTGTCAACTACGCCTAACTTTGTGCTCTGTGGTTATCTCACAGCAAACACTCTCTTACAGACTTCTCAAAACACTGTTGCCGGCTTTCTCCATTGGCATCCTGTTTTGTTCCTAGTTCTCATACCTGACCTTGCACGTAACAAGGTTGCTTAACCAGCTGCACAGTGTCTGCATGGCTTTTCTCAGTCAGCCAGTCATCAGTAAATCTCTCCACACTCCAGTGCCTGCTGGATTTGCAGGTGTTTCTCAATTGCAGGGATGGGTTCCTGCCTCCTGGGTGTCCTTGCTTCTTCCCTGGGGGTGGTCTTCAGGCTGTTCATCTGATGGCTGGGTAGATCCATGCCCGGTAGCTACCCTTTCCTCCTCCTTGGCATGACCTGGAGGGCTTTCCGTCATCCAGAGAGATGCTTGTTCTGGCTAGCAGCCCCGGACTGCTTTGGGGTAGGTAGCGGAGAAGTTGCATCTCTCGTGGACGTAGCAGCATGCCCAGTAGCTACCCTGTCCTCCTCCCGGGCATGGATGCTCGACTTTTGTTCTTGTCCGGTGTCAGCTGTCATGCTGGACAGCAGGCCTGGACTCCTCCAGGCTGGCTGCCCGACCTTTCTTTTGGCGTTGGCAGCTCGGTCTGTTCCTGGTGGGTTCTCTTGCTTCCCCGTGGCCGGGATTTCTTTTCTTTTTCTGTCCCCGGACGCAGCTGCAGTCATGTCTTCTGTCCCGTTTCCCACACAAGAGGTAATCCTGAATGTGTTCTGTTGGAATCCTTACTGCTGTTCCCAGTGGTCAGTGTTGTTTGCTAGATGTTGTGTGGCCTTTTGTCTTTCTCTTGCAGGATCTGAAATGTCCGAGCGAGACTCCAGCGTAGCCCATGTTGCCATTTCAGCAAGATGTTTCCCCTCCTGCCGAGGTGCTGTGGCAGCCAGGGACCGACCTGTTCCTCAGCATGTGCTGCCTCGTGCAGGCCTTCTGGGTCAGGTGGCAAAATCGTCAGCAGCCAGCTGTGAGTTCTCCCGGGCTGTTGCTGCCAGGCGTTTCTTTGTGTTGGGGTAGGTCCCAATGGATCCTCCCCGGTTGGCTTTTTCACCTGCTTTGTTTTGAATGTGGCTTTTCAGGAGGCAGTTGTGCGTGCTATTTCCGCGGAATGCTTCAAGTTTTCTTTCTTTCGTTCCTCCTTGGCTGTGCTTTGCTATGCTGCGCCAAGCTGTCCGATGGGCCTTTTCTCTCTGTGTTGTTTTCCTTTGCTTTGTAGCCTTTTTCTTTCCTATCTTTCTAATTGGTTTTGCCTTGCCTTGCTTTGCTTTACTGTGTTCCTTTTCTTTCCTTTCTTTGCATTTGCAGATTACTTTTCTCTGCTGCTCCTCTGGCTCGGCTTTTGCACTGTTTGTTTTTCATTGCTGTTGCTTCTTTACCGCGCGGTTCCTTTCTTTGCATGCCTTGCATGCCTTGCTTGGCGGATTCCTTTTCTCTTCCTTTGAAATGGATTTTCTTTGCTTTCCATGGCTTTCCTCTCCTTTTCCTTTCTTTTCACGCTCCTTTTCCCTCCCTTCCTTTCGCTTCCTTGGCGCCATGCCCTTCCCTTTCCTTTGAGCTTGCCTTCACTTCCCTGACGTGATCCCTCTTGATTGTTTCTCTCTCTTTTATTTTCCTACGTGTTTAACCCAAGCCTCGTCTCTGCGCTTTCCTCCAGTGTAGGAAATCAGCGGGAGAAATGCGACGGCCATAGTAGATAATCAGCAAATCTCGTTTATTGTTTCAGCTGCATGTACATTTATAGTGTGGATAATAGGCTCATACATACTGCTAAAGTGGAGCTCAGGATTGGCTCGCTAGTCAGTGTCAACTACGCCTAACTTTGTGCTCTGTGGTTATCTCACAGCAAACACTCTCTTACAGACTTCTCAAAACACTGTTGCCGGCTTTCTCCATTGGCATCCTGTTTTGTTCCTAGTTCTCATACCTGACCTTGCACGTAACAAGGTTGCTTAACCAGCTGCACAGTGTCTGCATGGCTTTTCTCAGTCAGCCAGTCATCAGTAAATCTCTCCACACTCCAGTGCCTGCTGGATTTGCAGGTGTTTCTCAATTGCAGGGATGGGTTCCTGCCTCCTGGGTGTCCTTGCTTCTTCCCTGGGGGTGGTCTTCAGGCTGTTCATCTGATGGCTGGGTAGATCCATGCCCGGTAGCTACCCTTTCCTCCTCCTTGGCATGACCTGGAGGGCTTTCCGTCATCCAGAGAGATGCTTGTTCTGGCTAGCAGCCCCGGACTGCTTTGGGGTAGGTAGCGGAGAAGTTGCATCTCTCGTGGACGTAGCAGCATGCCCAGTAGCTACCCTGTCCTCCTCCCGGGCATGGATGCTCGACTTTTGTTCTTGTCCGGTGTCAGCTGTCATGCTGGACAGCAGGCCTGGACTCCTCCAGGCTGGCTGCCCGACCTTTCTTTTGGTGTTGGCAGCTCGGTCTGTTCCTGGTGGGTTCTCTTGCTTCCCCGTGGCCGGGATTTCTTTTCTTTTTCTGTCCCCGGACGCAGCTGCAGTCATGTCTTCTGTCCCGTTTTCCACACAAGAGGTAATCCTGAATGTGTTCTGTTGGAATCCTTACTGCTGTTCCCAGTGGTCAGTGTTGTTTGCTAGATGTTGTGTGGCCTTTTGTCTTTCTCTTGCAGGATCTGAAATGTCCGAGCGAGACTCCAGCGTAGCCCATGTTGCCATTTCAGCAAGATGTTTCCCCTCCTGCCGAGGTGCTGTGGCAGCCAGGGACCGACCTGTTCCTCAGCATGTGCTGCCTCGTGCAGGCCTTCTGGGTCAGGTGGCAAAATCGCCAGCAGCCAGCTGTGAGTTCTCCCGGGCTGTTGCTGCCAGGCGTTTCTTTGTGTTGGGGTAGGTCCCAATGGATCCTCCCCGGTTGGCTTTTTCACCTGCTTTGTTTTGAATGTGGCTTTTTAGGAGGCAGTTGTGCGTGCTATTTCCGCGGAATGCTTCAAGTTTTCTTTCTTTCGTTCCTCCTTGGCTGTGCTTTGCTATGCTGCGCCAAGCTGTCCGATGGGCCTTTTCTCTCTGTGTTGTTTTCCTTTGCTTTGTAGCCTTTTTCTTTCCTATCTTTCTAATTGGTTTTGCCTTGCCTTGCTTTGCTTTACTGTGTTCCTTTCCTTTCTTTGCATTTGCAGATGACTTTTCTCTGCTGCTCCTCTGGCTCGGCTTTTGCACTGTTTGTTTTTCATTGCTGTTGCTTCTTTACCGCGCGGTTCCTTTCTTTGCATGCCTTGCATGCCTTGCTTGGTGGATTCCTTTTTTCTTCCTTTGAAATGGATTTTCTTTGCTTTCCATGGCTTTCCTCTCCTTTTCCTTTCTTTTCACGCTCCTTTTCCCTCCCTTCCTTTCGCTTCCTTGGCACCATGCCCTTCCCTTTCCTTTGAGCTTGCCTTCGCTTCCCTGACGTGATCCCTCTTGATTGTTTCTCTCTCTCTTCTTTTCCGACGTGTTTAACCCAAGCCTCGTCTCTGCGCTTTCCTCCAGTGCCTGCTGGATTTGCAGGTGTTTCTCAATTGCAGGGATGGGTTCCTGCCTCCTGGGTGTCCTTGCTTCTTCCCTGGGGGTGGTCTTCAGGCTGTTCATCTGATGGCTGGGTAGATCCATGCCCGGTAGCTACCCTTTCCTCCTCCTTGGCATGACCTGGAGGGCTTTCCGTCATCCAGAGAGATGCTTGTTCTGGCTAGCAGCCCCGGACTGCTTTGGGGTAGGTAGCGGAGAAGTTGCATCTCTCGTGGACGTAGCAGCATGCCCAGTAGCTACCCTGTCCTCCTCCCGGGCATGGATGCTCGACCTTTGTTCTTGTCCGGTGTCAGCTGTCATGCTGGACAGCAGGCCTGGACTCCTCCAGGCTGGCTGCCCGACCTTTCTTTTGGCGTTGGCAGCTCGGTCTGTTCCTGGTGGGTTCTCTTGCTTCCCCGTGGCCGGGATTTCTTTTCTTTTTCTGTCCCCGGACGCAGCTGCAGTCATGTCTTCTGTCCCGTTTCCCACACAAGAGGTAATCCTGAATGTGTTCTGTTGGAATCCTTACTGCTGTTCCCAGTGGTCAGTGTTGTTTGCTAGATGTTGTGTGGCCTTTTGTCTTTCTCTTGCAGGATCTGAAATGTCCGAGCGAGACTCCAGCGTAGCCCATGTTGCCATTTCAGCAAGATGTTTCCCCTCCTGCCGAGGTGCTGTGGCAGCCAGGGACCGACCTGTTCCTCAGCATGTGCTGCCTCGTGCAGGCCTTCTGGGTCAGGTGGCAAAATCGTCAGCAGCCAGCTGTGAGTTCTCCCGGGCTGTTGCTGCCAGGCGTTTCTTTGTGTTGGGGTAGGTCCCAATGGATCCTCCCCGGTTGGCTTTTTCACCTGCTTTGTTTTGAATGTGGCTTTTCAGGAGGCAGTTGTGCGTGCTATTTCCGCGGAATGCTTCAAGTTTTCTTTCTTTCGTTCCTCCTTGGCTGTGCTTTGCTATGCTGCGCCAAGCTGTCCGATGGGCCTTTTCTCTCTGTGTTGTTTTCCTTTGCTTTGTAGCCTTTTTCTTTCCTATCTTTCTAATTGGTTTTGCCTTGCCTTGCTTTGCTTTACTGTGTTCCTTTTCTTTCCTTTCTTTGCATTTGCAGATTACTTTTCTCTGCTGCTCCTCTGGCTCGGCTTTTGCACTGTTTGTTTTTCATTGCTGTTGCTTCTTTACCGCGCGGTTCCTTTCTTTGCATGCCTTGCATGCCTTGCTTGGCGGATTCCTTTTCTCTTCCTTTGAAATGGATTTTCTTTGCTTTCCATGGCTTTCCTCTCCTTTTCCTTTCTTTTCACGCTCCTTTTCCCTCCCTTCCTTTCGCTTCCTTGGCACCATGCCCTTCCCTTTCCTTTGAGCTTGCCTTCACTTCCCTGACGTGATCCCTCTTGATTGTTTCTCTCTCTCTTCTTTTCCGACGTGTTTAACTCAAGCCTCGTCTCTGCGCTTTCCTCCAGTGTAGGAAATCAGCGGGAGAAATGCGACGGCCATAGTAGATAATCAGCAAATCTCGTTTATTGTTTCAGCTGCATGTACATTTATAGTGTGGATAATAGGCTCATACATACTGCTAAAGTGGAGCTCAGGATTGGCTCGCTAGTCAGTGTCAACTACGCCTAACTTTGTGCTCTGTGGTTATCTCACAGCAAACACTCTCTTACAGACTTCTCAAAACACTGTTGCCGGCTTTCTCCATTGGCATCCTGTTTTGTTCCTAGTTCTCATACCTGACCTTGCACGTAACAAGGTTGCTTAACCAGCTGCACAGTGTCTGCATGGCTTTTCTCAGTCAGCCAGTCATCAGTAAATCTCTCCACACTCCAGTGCCTGCTGGATTTGCAGGTGTTTCTCAATTGCAGGGATGGGTTCCTGCCTCCTGGGTGTCCTTGCTTCTTCCCTGGGGGTGGTCTTCAGGCTGTTCATCTGATGGCTGGGTAGATCCATGCCCGGTAGCTACCCTTTCCTCCTCCTTGGCATGACCTGGAGGGCTTTCCGTCATCCAGAGAGATGCTTGTTCTGGCTAGCAGCCCCGGACTGCTTTGGGGTAGGTAGCGGAGAAGTTGCATCTCTCGTGGACGTAGCAGCATGCCCAGTAGCTACCCTGTCCTCCTCCCGGGCATGGATGCTCGACCTTTGTTCTTGTCCGGTGTCAGCTGTCATGCTGGACAGCAGGCCTGGACTCCTCCAGGCTGGCTGCCCGACCTTTCTTTTGGCGTTGGCAGCTCGGTCTGTTCCTGGTGGGTTCTCTTGCTTCCCCGTGGCCGGGATTTCTTTTCTTTTTCTGTCCCCGGACGCAGCTGCAGTCATGCCTTCTGTCCCGTTTCCCACACAAGAGGTAATCCTGAATGTGTTCTGTTGGAATCCTTACTGCTGTTCCCAGTGGTCAGTGTTGTTTGCTAGATGTTGTGTGGCCTTTTGTCTTTCTCTTGCAGGATCTGAAATGTCCGAGCGAGACTCCAGCGTAGCCCATGTTGCCATTTCAGCAAGATGTTTCCCCTCCTGCCGAGGTGCTGTGGCAGCCAGGGACCGACCTGTTCCTCAGCATGTGCTGCCTCGTGCAGGCCTTCTGGGTCAGGTGGCAAAATCGTCAGCAGCCAGCTGTGAGTTCTCCCGGGCTGTTGCTGCCAGGCGTTTCTTTGTGTTGGGGTAGGTCCCAATGGATCCTCCCCGGTTGGCTTTTTCACCTGCTTTGTTTTGAATGTGGCTTTTCAGGAGGCAGTTGTGCGTGCTATTTCCGCGGAATGCTTCAAGTTTTCTTTCTTTCGTTCCTCCTTGGCTGTGCTTTGCTATGCTGCGCCAAGCTGTCCGATGGGCCTTTTCTCTCTGTGTTGTTTTCCTTTGCTTTGTAGCCTTTTTCTTTCCTATCTTTCTAATTGGTTTTGCCTTGCCTTGCTTTGCTTTACTGTGTTCCTTTTCTTTCCTTTCTTTGCATTTGCAGATTACTTTTCTCTGCTGCTCCTCTGGCTCGGCTTTTGCACTGTTTGTTTTTCATTGCTGTTGCTTCTTTACCGCGCGGTTCCTTTCTTTGCATGCCTTGCATGCCTTGCTTGGCGGATTCCTTTTCTCTTCCTTTGAAATGGATTTTCTTTGCTTTCCATGGCTTTCCTCTCCTTTTCCTTTCTTTTCACGCTCCTTTTCCCTCCCTTCCTTTCGCTTCCTTGGCACCATGCCCTTCCCTTTCCTTTGAGCTTGCCTTCACTTCCCTGACGTGATCCCTCTTGATTGTTTCTCTCTCTCTTCTTTTCCGACGTGTTTAACTCAAGCCTCGTCTCTGCGCTTTCCTCCAGTGTAGGAAATCAGCGGGAGAAATGCGACGGCCATAGTAGATAATCAGCAAATCTCGTTTATTGTTTCAGCTGCATGTACATTTATAGTGTGGATAATAGGCTCATACATACTGCTAAAGTGGAGCTCAGGATTGGCTCGCTAGTCAGTGTCAACTACGCCTAACTTTGTGCTCTGTGGTTATCTCACAGCAAACACTCTCTTACAGACTTCTCAAAACACTGTTGCCGGCTTTCTCCATTGGCATCCTGTTTTGTTCCTAGTTCTCATACCTGACCTTGCACGTAACAAGGTTGCTTAACCAGCTGCACAGTGTCTGCATGGCTTTTCTCAGTCAGCCAGTCATCAGTAAATCTCTCCACACTCCAGTGCCTGCTGGATTTGCAGGTGTTTCTCAATTGCAGGGATGGGTTCCTGCCTCCTGGGTGTCCTTGCTTCTTCCCTGGGGGTGGTCTTCAGGCTGTTCATCTGATGGCTGGGTAGATCCATGCCCGGTAGCTACCCTTTCCTCCTCCTTGGCATGACCTGGAGGGCTTTCCGTCATCCAGAGAGATGCTTGTTCTGGCTAGCAGCCCCGGACTGCTTTGGGGTAGGTAGCGGAGAAGTTGCATCTCTCGTGGACGTAGCAGCATGCCCAGTAGCTACCCTGTCCTCCTCCCGGGCATGGATGCTCGACTTTTGTTCTTGTCCGGTGTCAGCTGTCATGCTGGACAGCAGGCCTGGACTCCTCCAGGCTGGCTGCCCGACCTTTCTTTTGGCGTTGGCAGCTCGGTCTGTTCCTGGTGGGTTCTCTTGCTTCCCCGTGGCCGGGATTTCTTTTCTTTTTCTGTCCCCGGACGCAGCTGCAGTCATGTCTTCTGTCCCGTTTTCCACACAAGAGGTAATCCTGAATGTGTTCTGTTGGAATCCTTACTGCTGTTCCCAGTGGTCAGTGTTGTTTGCTAGATGTTGTGTGGCCTTTTGTCTTTCTCTTGCAGGATCTGAAATGTCCGAGCGAGACTCCAGCGTAGCCCATGTTGCCATTTCAGCAAGATGTTTCCCCTCCTGCCGAGGTGCTGTGGCAGCCAGGGACCGACCTGTTCCTCAGCATGTGCTGCCTCGTGCAGGCCTTCTGGGTCAGGTGGCAAAATCGCCAGCAGCCAGCTGTGAGTTCTCCC
Organism: Gallus gallus; assembly: GCF_016699485.2. Taxonomy (NCBI): domain Eukaryota; kingdom Metazoa; phylum Chordata; class Aves; order Galliformes; family Phasianidae; genus Gallus; species Gallus gallus. The sequence goes on from NC_052532.1 coordinate 28,325,983, forward strand.
GGGCTGTTGCTGCCAGGCGTTTCTTTGTGTTGGGGTAGGTCCCAATGGATCCTCCCCGGTTGGCTTTTTCACCTGCTTTGTTTTGAATGTGGCTTTTTAGGAGGCAGTTGTGCGTGCTATTTCCGCGGAATGCTTCAAGTTTTCTTTCTTTCGTTCCTCCTTGGCTGTGCTTTGCTATGCTGCGCCAAGCTGTCCGATGGGCCTTTTCTCTCTGTGTTGTTTTCCTTTGCTTTGTAGCCTTTTTCTTTCCTATCTTTCTAATTGGTTTTGCCTTGCCTTGCTTTGCTTTACTGTGTTCCTTTCCTTTCTTTGCATTTGCAGATGACTTTTCTCTGCTGCTCCTCTGGCTCGGCTTTTGCACTGTTTGTTTTTCATTGCTGTTGCTTCTTTACCGCGCGGTTCCTTTCTTTGCATGCCTTGCATGCCTTGCTTGGTGGATTCCTTTTTTCTTCCTTTGAAATGGATTTTCTTTGCTTTCCATGGCTTTCCTCTCCTTTTCCTTTCTTTTCACGCTCCTTTTCCCTCCCTTCCTTTCGCTTCCTTGGCACCATGCCCTTCCCTTTCCTTTGAGCTTGCCTTCGCTTCCCTGACGTGATCCCTCTTGATTGTTTCTCTCTCTCTTCTTTTCCGACGTGTTTAACCCAAGCCTCGTCTCTGCGCTTTCCTCCAGTGCCTGCTGGATTTGCAGGTGTTTCTCAATTGCAGGGATGGGTTCCTGCCTCCTGGGTGTCCTTGCTTCTTCCCTGGGGGTGGTCTTCAGGCTGTTCATCTGATGGCTGGGTAGATCCATGCCCGGTAGCTACCCTTTCCTCCTCCTTGGCATGACCTGGAGGGCTTTCCGTCATCCAGAGAGATGCTTGTTCTGGCTAGCAGCCCCGGACTGCTTTGGGGTAGGTAGCGGAGAAGTTGCATCTCTCGTGGACGTAGCAGCATGCCCAGTAGCTACCCTGTCCTCCTCCCGGGCATGGATGCTCGACCTTTGTTCTTGTCCGGTGTCAGCTGTCATGCTGGACAGCAGGCCTGGACTCCTCCAGGCTGGCTGCCCGACCTTTCTTTTGGCGTTGGCAGCTCGGTCTGTTCCTGGTGGGTTCTCTTGCTTCCCCGTGGCCGGGATTTCTTTTCTTTTTCTGTCCCCGGACGCAGCTGCAGTCATGTCTTCTGTCCCGTTTCCCACACAAGAGGTAATCCTGAATGTGTTCTGTTGGAATCCTTACTGCTGTTCCCAGTGGTCAGTGTTGTTTGCTAGATGTTGTGTGGCCTTTTGTCTTTCTCTTGCAGGATCTGAAATGTCCGAGCGAGACTCCAGCGTAGCCCATGTTGCCATTTCAGCAAGATGTTTCCCCTCCTGCCGAGGTGCTGTGGCAGCCAGGGACCGACCTGTTCCTCAGCATGTGCTGCCTCGTGCAGGCCTTCTGGGTCAGGTGGCAAAATCGTCAGCAGCCAGCTGTGAGTTCTCCCGGGCTGTTGCTGCCAGGCGTTTCTTTGTGTTGGGGTAGGTCCCAATGGATCCTCCCCGGTTGGCTTTTTCACCTGCTTTGTTTTGAATGTGGCTTTTCAGGAGGCAGTTGTGCGTGCTATTTCCGCGGAATGCTTCAAGTTTTCTTTCTTTCGTTCCTCCTTGGCTGTGCTTTGCTATGCTGCGCCAAGCTGTCCGATGTGCCTTTTCTCTCTGTGTTGTTTTCCTTTGCTTTGTAGCCTTTTTCTTTCCTATCTTTCTAATTGGTTTTGCCTTGCCTTGCTTTGCTTTACTGTGTTCCTTTTCTTTCCTTTCTTTGCATTTGCAGATTACTTTTCTCTGCTGCTCCTCTGGCTCGGCTTTTGCACTGTTTGTTTTTCATTGCTGTTGCTTCTTTACCGCGCGGTTCCTTTCTTTGCATGCCTTGCATGCCTTGCTTGGCGGATTCCTTTTCTCTTCCTTTGAAATGGATTTTCTTTGCTTTCCATGGCTTTCCTCTCCTTTTCCTTTCTTTTCACGCTCCTTTTCCCTCCCTTCCTTTCGCTTCCTTGGCACCATGCCCTTCCCTTTCCTTTGAGCTTGCCTTCACTTCCCTGACGTGATCCCTCTTGATTGTTTCTCTCTCTCTTCTTTTCCGACGTGTTTAACTCAAGCCTCGTCTCTGCGCTTTCCTCCAGTGTAGGAAATCAGCGGGAGAAATGCGACGGCCATAGTAGATAATCAGCAAATCTCGTTTATTGTTTCAGCTGCATGTACATTTATAGTGTGGATAATAGGCTCATACATACTGCTAAAGTGGAGCTCAGGATTGGCTCGCTAGTCAGTGTCAACTACGCCTAACTTTGTGCTCTGTGGTTATCTCACAGCAAACACTCTCTTACAGACTTCTCAAAACACTGTTGCCGGCTTTCTCCATTGGCATCCTGTTGCCCCGGACTGCTTTGGGGTAGGTAGCGGAGAAGTTGCATCTCTCGTGGACGTAGCAGCATGCCCAGTAGCTACCCTGTCCTCCTCCCGGGCATGGATGCTCGACCTTTGTTCTTGTCCGGTGTCAGCTGTCATGCTGGACAGCAGGCCTGGACTCCTCCAGGCTGGCTGCCCGACCTTTCTTTTGGCGTTGGCAGCTCGGTCTGTTCCTGGTGGGTTCTCTTGCTTCCCCGTGGCCGGGATTTCTTTTCTTTTTCTGTCCCCGGACGCAGCTGCAGTCATGTCTTCTGTCCCGTTTCCCACACAAGAGGTAATCCTGAATGTGTTCTGTTGGAATCCTTACTGCTGTTCCCAGTGGTCAGTGTTGTTTGCTAGATGTTGTGTGGCCTTTTGTCTTTCTCTTGCAGGATCTGAAATGTCCGAGCGAGACTCCAGCGTAGCCCATGTTGCCATTTCAGCAAGATGTTTCCCCTCCTGCCGAGGTGCTGTGGCAGCCAGGGACCGACCTGTTCCTCAGCATGTGCTGCCTCGTGCAGGCCTTCTGGGTCAGGTGGCAAAATCGTCAGCAGCCAGCTGTGAGTTCTCCCGGGCTGTTGCTGCCAGGCGTTTCTTTGTGTTGGGGTAGGTCCCAATGGATCCTCCCCGGTTGGCTTTTTCACCTGCTTTGTTTTGAATGTGGCTTTTCAGGAGGCAGTTGTGCGTGCTATTTCCGCGGAATGCTTCAAGTTTTCTTTCTTTCGTTCCTCCTTGGCTGTGCTTTGCTATGCTGCGCCAAGCTGTCCGATGGGCCTTTTCTCTCTGTGTTGTTTTCCTTTGCTTTGTAGCCTTTTTCTTTCCTATCTTTCTAATTGGTTTTGCCTTGCCTTGCTTTGCTTTACTGTGTTCCTTTTCTTTCCTTTCTTTGCATTTGCAGATTACTTTTCTCTGCTGCTCCTCTGGCTCGGCTTTTGCACTGTTTGTTTTTCATTGCTGTTGCTTCTTTACCGCGCGGTTCCTTTCTTTGCATGCCTTGCATGCCTTGCTTGGCGGATTCCTTTTCTCTTCCTTTGAAATGGATTTTCTTTGCTTTCCATGGCTTTCCTCTCCTTTTCCTTTCTTTTCACGCTCCTTTTCCCTCCCTTCCTTTCGCTTCCTTGGCACCATGCCCTTCCCTTTCCTTTGAGCTTGCCTTCACTTCCCTGACGTGATCCCTCTTGATTGTTTCTCTCTCTCTTCTTTTCCGACGTGTTTAACTCAAGCCTCGTCTCTGCGCTTTCCTCCAGTGTAGGAAATCAGCGGGAGAAATGCGACGGCCATAGTAGATAATCAGCAAATCTCGTTTATTGTTTCAGCTGCATGTACATTTATAGTGTGGATAATAGGCTCATACATACTGCTAAAGTGGAGCTCAGGATTGGCTCGCTAGTCAGTGTCAACTACGCCTAACTTTGTGCTCTGTGGTTATCTCACAGCAAACACTCTCTTACAGACTTCTCAAAACACTGTTGCCGGCTTTCTCCATTGGCATCCTGTTTTGTTCCTAGTTCTCATACCTGACCTTGCACGTAACAAGGTTGCTTAACCAGCTGCACAGTGTCTGCATGGCTTTTCTCAGTCAGCCAGTCATCAGTAAATCTCTCCACACTCCAGTGCCTGCTGGATTTGCAGGTGTTTCTCAATTGCAGGGATGGGTTCCTGCCTCCTGGGTGTCCTTGCTTCTTCCCTGGGGGTGGTCTTCAGGCTGTTCATCTGATGGCTGGGTAGATCCATGCCCGGTAGCTACCCTTTCCTCCTCCTTGGCATGACCTGGAGGGCTTTCCGTCATCCAGAGAGATGCTTGTTCTGGCTAGCAGCCCCGGACTGCTTTGGGGTAGGTAGCGGAGAAGTTGCATCTCTCGTGGACGTAGCAGCATGCCCAGTAGCTACCCTGTCCTCCTCCCGGGCATGGATGCTCGACCTTTGTTCTTGTCCGGTGTCAGCTGTCATGCTGGACAGCAGGCCTGGACTCCTCCAGGCTGGCTGCCCGACCTTTCTTTTGGCGTTGGCAGCTCGGTCTGTTCCTGGTGGGTTCTCTTGCTTCCCCGTGGCCGGGATTTCTTTTCTTTTTCTGTCCCCGGACGCAGCTGCAGTCATGTCTTCTGTCCCGTTTCCCACACAAGAGGTAATCCTGAATGTGTTCTGTTGGAATCCTTACTGCTGTTCCCAGTGGTCAGTGTTGTTTGCTAGATGTTGTGTGGCCTTTTGTCTTTCTCTTGCAGGATCTGAAATGTCCGAGCGAGACTCCAGCGTAGCCCATGTTGCCATTTCAGCAAGATGTTTCCCCTCCTGCCGAGGTGCTGTGGCAGCCAGGGACCGACCTGTTCCTCAGCATGTGCTGCCTCGTGCAGGCCTTCTGGGTCAGGTGGCAAAATCGCCAGCAGCCAGCTGTGAGTTCTCCCGGGCTGTTGCTGCCAGGCGTTTCTTTGTGTTGGGGTAGGTCCCAATGGATCCTCCCCGGTTGGCTTTTTCACCTGCTTTGTTTTGAATGTGGCTTTTTAGGAGGCAGTTGTGCGTGCTATTTCCGCGGAATGCTTCAAGTTTTCTTTCTTTCGTTCCTCCTTGGCTGTGCTTTGCTATGCTGCGCCAAGCTGTCCGATGGGCCTTTTCTCTCTGTGTTGTTTTCCTTTGCTTTGTAGCCTTTTTCTTTCCTATCTTTCTAATTGGTTTTGCCTTGCCTTGCTTTGCTTTACTGTGTTCCTTTCCTTTCTTTGCATTTGCAGATTACTTTTCTCTGCTGCTCCTCTGGCTCGGCTTTTGCACTGTTTGTTTTTCATTGGTGTTGCTTCTTTACCGCGCGGTTCCTTTCTTTGCATGCCTTGCATGCCTTGCTTGGTGGATTCCTTTTTTCTTCCTTTGAAATGGATTTTCTTTGCTTTCCATGGCTTTCCTCTCCTTTTCCTTTCTTTTCACGCTCCTTTTCCCTCCCTTCCTTTCGCTTCCTTGGCACCATGCCCTTCCCTTTCCTTTGAGCTTGCCTTCGCTTCCCTGACGTGATCCCTCTTGATTGTTTCTCTCTCTCTTCTTTTCCGACGTGTTTAACTCAAGCCTCGTCTCTGCGCTTTCCTCCAGTGCCTGCTGGATTTGCAGGTGTTTCTCAATTGCAGGGATGGGTTCCTGCCTCCTGGGTGTCCTTGCTTCTTCCCTGGGGGTGGTCTTCAGGCTGTTCATCTGATGGCTGGGTAGATCCATGCCCGGTAGCTACCCTTTCCTCCTCCTTGGCATGACCTGGAGGGCTTTCCGTCATCCAGAGAGATGCTTGTTCTGGCTAGCAGCCCCGGACTGCTTTGGGGTAGGTAGCGGAGAAGTTGCATCTCTCGTGGACGTAGCAGCATGCCCAGTAGCTACCCTGTCCTCCTCCCGGGCATGGATGCTCGACCTTTGTTCTTGTCCGGTGTCAGCTGTCATGCTGGACAGCAGGCCTGGACTCCTCCAGGCTGGCTGCCCGACCTTTCTTTTGGCGTTGGCAGCTCGGTCTGTTCCTGGTGGGTTCTCTTGCTTCCCCGTGGCCGGGATTTCTTTTCTTTTTCTGTCCCCGGACGCAGCTGCAGTCATGTCTTCTGTCCCGTTTCCCACACAAGAGGTAATCCTGAATGTGTTCTGTTGGAATCCTTACTGCTGTTCCCAGTGGTCAGTGTTGTTTGCTAGATGTTGTGTGGCCTTTTGTCTTTCTCTTGCAGGATCTGAAATGTCCGAGCGAGACTCCAGCGTAGCCCATGTTGCCATTTCAGCAAGATGTTTCCCCTCCTGCCGAGGTGCTGTGGCAGCCAGGGACCGACCTGTTCCTCAGCATGTGCTGCCTCGTGCAGGCCTTCTGGGTCAGGTGGCAAAATCGTCAGCAGCCAGCTGTGAGTTCTCCCGGGCTGTTGCTGCCAGGCGTTTCTTTGTGTTGGGGTAGGTCCCAATGGATCCTCCCCGGTTGGCTTTTTCACCTGCTTTGTTTTGAATGTGGCTTTTCAGGAGGCAGTTGTGCGTGCTATTTCCGCGGAATGCTTCAAGTTTTCTTTCTTTCGTTCCTCCTTGGCTGTGCTTTGCTATGCTGCGCCAAGCTGTCCGATGGGCCTTTTCTCTCTGTGTTGTTTTCCTTTGCTTTGTAGCCTTTTTCTTTCCTATCTTTCTAATTGGTTTTGCCTTGCCTTGCTTTGCTTTACTGTGTTCCTTTTCTTTCCTTTCTTTGCATTTGCAGATTACTTTTCTCTGCTGCTCCTCTGGCTCGGCTTTTGCACTGTTTGTTTTTCATTGCTGTTGCTTCTTTACCGCGCGGTTCCTTTCTTTGCATGCCTTGCATGCCTTGCTTGGCGGATTCCTTTTCTCTTCCTTTGAAATGGATTTTCTTTGCTTTCCATGGCTTTCCTCTCCTTTTCCTTTCTTTTCACGCTCCTTTTCCCTCCCTTCCTTTCGCTTCCTTGGCACCATGCCCTTCCCTTTCCTTTGAGCTTGCCTTCACTTCCCTGACGTGATCCCTCTTGATTGTTTCTCTCTCTCTTCTTTTCCGACGTGTTTAACTCAAGCCTCGTCTCTGCGCTTTCCTCCAGTGTAGGAAATCAGCGGGAGAAATGCGACGGCCATAGTAGATAATCAGCAAATCTCGTTTATTGTTTCAGCTGCATGTACATTTATAGTGTGGATAATAGGCTCATACATACTGCTAAAGTGGAGCTCAGGATTGGCTCGCTAGTCAGTGTCAACTACGCCTAACTTTGTGCTCTGTGGTTATCTCACAGCAAACACTCTCTTACAGACTTCTCAAAACACTGTTGCCGGCTTTCTCCATTGGCATCCTGTTTTGTTCCTAGTTCTCATACCTGACCTTGCACGTAACAAGGTTGCTTAACCAGCTGCACAGTGTCTGCATGGCTTTTCTCAGTCAGCCAGTCATCAGTAAATCTCTCCACACTCCAGTGCCTGCTGGATTTGCAGGTGTTTCTCAATTGCAGGGATGGGTTCCTGCCTCCTGGGTGTCCTTGCTTCTTCCCTGGGGGTGGTCTTCAGGCTGTTCATCTGATGGCTGGGTAGATCCATGCCCGGTAGCTACCCTTTCCTCCTCCTTGGCATGACCTGGAGGGCTTTCCGTCATCCAGAGAGATGCTTGTTCTGGCTAGCAGCCCCGGACTGCTTTGGGGTAGGTAGCGGAGAAGTTGCATCTCTCGTGGACGTAGCAGCATGCCCAGTAGCTACCCTGTCCTCCTCCCGGGCATGGATGCTCGACCTTTGTTCTTGTCCGGTGTCAGCTGTCATGCTGGACAGCAGGCCTGGACTCCTCCAGGCTGGCTGCCCGACCTTTCTTTTGGCGTTGGCAGCTCGGTCTGTTCCTGGTGGGTTCTCTTGCTTCCCCGTGGCCGGGATTTCTTTTCTTTTTCTGTCCCCGGACGCAGCTGCAGTCATGTCTTCTGTCCCGTTTCCCACACAAGAGGTAATCCTGAATGTGTTCTGTTGGAATCCTTACTGCTGTTCCCAGTGGTCAGTGTTGTTTGCTAGATGTTGTGTGGCCTTTTGTCTTTCTCTTGCAGGATCTGAAATGTCCGAGCGAGACTCCAGCGTAGCCCATGTTGCCATTTCAGCAAGATGTTTCCCCTCCTGCCGAGGTGCTGTGGCAGCCAGGGACCGACCTGTTCCTCAGCATGTGCTGCCTCGTGCAGGCCTTCTGGGTCAGGTGGCAAAATCGTCAGCAGCCAGCTGTGAGTTCTCCCGGGCTGTTGCTGCCAGGCGTTTCTTTGTGTTGGGGTAGGTCCCAATGGATCCTCCCCGGTTGGCTTTTTCACCTGCTTTGTTTTGAATGTGGCTTTTCAGGAGGCAGTTGTGCGTGCTATTTCCGCGGAATGCTTCAAGTTTTCTTTCTTTCGTTCCTCCTTGGCTGTGCTTTGCTATGCTGCGCCAAGCTGTCCGATGGGCCTTTTCTCTCTGTGTTGTTTTCCTTTGCTTTGTAGCCTTTTTCTTTCCTATCTTTCTAATTGGTTTTGCCTTGCCTTGCTTTGCTTTACTGTGTTCCTTTTCTTTCCTTTCTTTGCATTTGCAGATGACTTTTCTCTGCTGCTCCTCTGGCTCGGCTTTTGCATTGTTTGTTTTTCATTGCTGTTGCTTCTTTACCGCGCGGTTCCTTTCTTTGCATGCCTTGCATGCCTTGCTTGGCGGATTCCTTTTCTCTTCCTTTGAAATGGATTTTCTTTGCTTTCCATGGCTTTCCTCTCCTTTTCCTTTCTTTTCACGCTCCTTTTCCCTCCCTTCCTTTCGCTTCCTTGGCACCATGCCCTTCCCTTTCCTTTGAGCTTGCCTTCACTTCCCTGACGTGATCCCTCTTGATTGTTTCTCTCTCTCTTCTTTTCCGACGTGTTTAACTCAAGCCTCGTCTCTGCGCTTTCCTCCAGTGTAGGAAATCAGCGGGAGAAATGCGACGGCCATAGTAGATAATCAGCAAATCTCGTTTATTGTTTCAGCTGCATGTACATTTATAGTGTGGATAATAGGCTCATACATACTGCTAAAGTGGAGCTCAGGATTGGCTCGCTAGTCAGTGTCAACTACGCCTAACTTTGTGCTCTGTGGTTATCTCACAGCAAACACTCTCTTACAGACTTCTCAAAACACTGTTGCCGGCTTTCTCCATTGGCATCCTGTTTTGTTCCTAGTTCTCATACCTGACCTTGCACGTAACAAGGTTGCTTAACCAGCTGCACAGTGTCTGCATGGCTTTTCTCAGTCAGCCAGTCATCAGTAAATCTCTCCACACTCCAGTGCCTGCTGGATTTGCAGGTGTTTCTCAATTGCAGGGATGGGTTCCTGCCTCCTGGGTGTCCTTGCTTCTTCCCTGGGGGTGGTCTTCAGGCTGTTCATCTGATGGCTGGGTAGATCCATGCCCGGTAGCTACCCTTTCCTCCTCCTTGGCATGACCTGGAGGGCTTTCCGTCATCCAGAGAGATGCTTGTTCTGGCTAGCAGCCCCGGACTGCTTTGGGGTAGGTAGCGGAGAAGTTGCATCTCTCGTGGACGTAGCAGCATGCCCAGTAGCTACCCTGTCCTCCTCCCGGGCATGGATGCTCGACTTTTGTTCTTGTCCGGTGTCAGCTGTCATGCTGGACAGCAGGCCTGGACTCCTCCAGGCTGGCTGCCCGACCTTACTTTTGGCGTTGGCAGCTCGGTCTGTTCCTGGTGGGTTCTCTTGCTTCCCCGTGGCCGGGATTTCTTTTCTTTTTCTGTCCCCGGACGCAGCTGCAGTCATGTCTTCTGTCCCGTTTTCCACACAAGAGGTAATCCTGAATGTGTTCTGTTGGAATCCTTACTGCTGTTCCCAGTGGTCAGTGTTGTTTGCTAGATGTTGTGTGGCCTTTTGTCTTTCTCTTGCAGGATCTGAAATGTCCGAGCGAGACTCCAGCGTAGCCCATGTTGCCATTTCAGCAAGATGTTTCCCCTCCTGCCGAGGTGCTGTGGCAGCCAGGGACCGACCTGTTCCTCAGCATGTGCTGCCTCGTGCAGGCCTTCTGGGTCAGGTGGCAAAATCGCCAGCAGCCAGCTGTGAGTTCTCCCGGGCTGTTGCTGCCAGGCGTTTCTTTGTGTTGGGGTAGGTCCCAATGGATCCTCCCCGGTTGGCTTTTTCACCTGCTTTGTTTTGAATGTGGCTTTTTAGGAGGCAGTTGTGCGTGCTATTTCCGCGGAATGCTTCAAGTTTTCTTTCTTTCGTTCCTCCTTGGCTGTGCTTTGCTATGCTGCGCCAAGCTGTCCGATGGGCCTTTTCTCTCTGTGTTGTTTTCCTTTGCTTTGTAGCCTTTTTCTTTCCTATCTTTCTAATTGGTTTTGCCTTGCCTTGCTTTGCTTTACTGTGTTCCTTTCCTTTCTTTGCATTTGCAGATGACTTTTCTCTGCTGCTCCTCTGGCTCGGCTTTTGCATTGTTTGTTTTTCATTGCTGTTGCTTCTTTACCGCGCGGTTCCTTTCTTTGCATGCCTTGCATGCCTTGCTTGGTGGATTCCTTTTCTCTTCCTTTGAAATGGATTTTCTTTGCTTTCCATGGCTTTCCTCTCCTTTTCCTTTCTTTTCACGCTCCTTTTCCCTCCCTTCCTTTCGCTTCCTTGGCACCATGCCCTTCCCTTTCCTTTGAGCTTGCCTTCGCTTCCCTGACGTGATCCCTCTTGATTGTTTCTCTCTCTTTTATTTTCCTACGTGTTTAACCCAAGCCTCGTCTCTGCGCTTTCCTCCAGTGCCTGCTGGATTTGCAGGTGTTTCTCAATTGCAGGGATGGGTTCCTGCCTCCTGTGTGTCCTTGCTTCTTCCCTGGGGGTGGTTTTCAGGCTGTTCATCTGATGGCTGGGTAGATCCATGCCCGGTAGCTACCCTTTCCTCCTCCTTGGCATGACCTGGAGGGCTTTCCGTCATCCAGAGAGATGCTTGTTCTGGCTAGCAGCCCCGGACTGCTTTGGGGTAGGTAGCGGAGAAGTTGCATCTCTCGTGGACGTAGCAGCATGCCCAGTAGCTACCCTGTCCTCCTCCCGGGCATGGATGCTCGACTTTTGTTCTTGTCCGGTGTCAGCTGTCATGCTGGACAGCAGGCCTGGACTCCTCCAGGCTGGCTGCCCGACCTTTCTTTTGGCGTTGGCAGCTCGGTCTGTTCCTGGTGGGTTCTCTTGCTTCCCCGTGGCCGGGATTTCTTTTCTTTTTCTGTCCCCGGACGCAGCTGCAGTCATGTCTTCTGTCCCGTTTCCCACACAAGAGGTAATCCTGAATGTGTTCTGTTGGAATCCTTACTGCTGTTCCCAGTGGTCAGTGTTGTTTGCTAGATGTTGTGTGGCCTTTTGTCTTTCTCTTGCAGGATCTGAAATGTCCGAGCGAGACTCCAGCGTAGCCCATGTTGCCATTTCAGCAAGATGTTTCCCCTCCTGCCGAGGTGCTGTGGCAGCCAGGGACCGACCTGTTCCTCAGCATGTGCTGCCTCGTGCAGGCCTTCTGGGTCAGGTGGCAAAGTCGTCAGCAGCCAGCTGTGAGTTCTCCCGGGCTGTTGCTGCCAGGCGTTTCTTTGTGTTGGGGTAGGTCCCAATGGATCCTCCCCGGTTGGCTTTTTCACCTGCTTTGTTTTGCATTTGGCTTTTCAGGAGGCAGTTGTGCGTGCTATTTCCGCGGAATGCTTCAAGTTTTCTTTCTTTCGTTCCTCTTTGGCTGTGCTTTGCTATGCTGCGCCAAGCTGTCCGATGGGCCTTTTCTCTCTGTGTTGTTTTCCTTTGCTTTGTAGCCTTTTTCTTTCCTATCTTTCTAATTGGTTTTGCCTTGCCTTGCTTTGCTTTGCTGTGTTCCTTTCCTTTCTTTGCATTTGCAGATGACTTTTCTCTGCTGCTCCTCTGGCTCGGCTTTTGCATTGTTTGTTTTTCATTGCTGTTGCTTCTTTACCGCGCGGTTCCTTTCTTTGCATGCCTTGCATGCCTTGCTTGGTGGATTCCTTTTCTCTTCCTTTGAAATGGATTTTCTTTGCTTTCCATGGCTTTCCTCTCCTTTTCCTTTCTTTTCACGCTCCTTTTCCCTCCCTTCCTTTCGCTTCCTTGGCGCCATGCCCTTCCCTTTCCTTTGAGCTTACCTTCGCTTCCCTGACGTGATCTCTCTTGATTGTTTCTCTCTCTCTTCTTTTCCGACGTGTTTAACTCAAGCCTCGTCTCTGCGCTTTCCTCCAGTGTAGGAAATCAGCGGGAGAAATGCGACGGCCATAGTAGATAATCAGCAAATCTCGTTTATTGTTTCAGCTGCATGTACATTTATAGTGTGGATAATAGGCTCATACATACTGCTAAAGTGGAGCTCAGGATTGGCTCGCTAGTCAGTGTCAACTACGCCTAACTTTGTGCTCTGTGGTTATCTCACAGCAAACACTCTCTTACAGACTTCTCAAAACACTGTTGCCGGCTTTCTCCATTGGCATCCTGTTTTGTTCCTAGTTCTCATACCTGACCTTGCACGTAACAAGGTTGCTTAACCAGCTGCACAGTGTCTGCATGGCTTTTCTCAGTCAGCCAGTCATCAGTAAATCTCTCCACACTCCAGTGCCTGCTGGATTTGCAGGTGCTTCTCAATTGCAGGGATGGGTTCCTGCCTCCTGGGTGTCCTTGCTTCTTCCCTGGGGGTGGTTTTCAGGCTGTTCATCTGATGGCTGGGTAGATCCATGCCCGGTAGCTACCCTTTCCTCCTCCTTGGCATGACCTGGAGGGCTTTCCGTCATCCAGAGAGATGCTTGTTCTGGCTAGCAGCCCCAGACTGCTTTGGGGTAGGTAGCGGAGAAGTTGCATCTCTCGTGGACGTAGCAGCATGCCCAGTAGCTACCCTGTCCTCCTCCCGGGCATGGATGCTCGACTTTTGTTCTTGTCCGGTGTCAGCTGTCATGCTGGACAGCAGGCCTGGACTCCTCCAGGCTGGCTGCCCGACCTTTCTTTTGGCGTTGGCAGCTCGGTCTGTTCCTGGTGGGTTCTCTTGCTTCCCCGTGGCCGGGATTTCTTTTCTTTTTCTGTCCCCGGACGCAGCTGCAGTCATGTCTTCTGTCCCGTTTTCCACACAAGAGGTAATCCTGAATGTGTTCTGTTGGAATCCTTACTGCTGTTCCCAGTGGTCAGTGTTGTTTGCTAGATGTTGTGTGGCCTTTTGTCTTTCTCTTGCAGGATCTGAAATGTCCGAGCGAGACTCCAGCGTAGCCCATGTTGCCATTTCAGCAAGATGTTTCCCCTCCTGCCGAGGTGCTGTGGCAGCCAGGGACCGACCTGTTCCTCAGCATGTGCTGCCTCGTGCAGGCCTTCTGGGTCAGGTGGCAAAATCGTCAGCAGCCAGCTGTGAGTTCTCCCGGGCTGTTGCTGCCAGGCGTTTCTTTGTGTTGGGGTAGGTCCCAATGGATCCTCCCCGGTTGGCTTTTTCACCTGCTTTGTTTTGAATGTGGCTTTTCAGGAGGCAGTTGTGCGTGCTATTTCCGCGGAATGCTTCAAGTTTTCTTTCTTTCGTTCCTCCTTGGCTGTGCTTTGCTATGCTGCGCCAAGCTGTCCGATGGGCCTTTTCTCTCTGTGTTGTTTTCCTTTGCTTTGTAGCCTTTTTCTTTCCTATCTTTCTAATTGGTTTTGCCTTGCCTTGCTTTGCTTTACTGTGTTCCTTTCCTTTCTTTGCATTTGCAGATGACTTTTCTCTGCTGCTCCTCTGGCTCGGCTTTTGCATTGTTTGTTTTTCATTGCTGTTGCTTCTTTACCGCGCGGTTCCTTTCTTTGCATGCCTTGCATGCCTTGCTTGGTGGATTCCTTTTCTCTTCCTTTGAAATGGATTTTCTTTGCTTTCCATGGCTTTCCTCTCCTTTTCCTTTCTTTTCACGCTCCTTTTCCCTCCCTTCCTTTCGCTTCCTTGGCGCCATGCCCTTCCCTTTCCTTTGAGCTTGCCTTCGCTTCCCTGACGTGATCCCTCTTGATTGTTTCTCTCTCTTTTATTTTCCTACGTGTTTAACCCAAGCCTCGTCTCTGCGCTTTCCTCCAGTGCCTGCTGGATTTGCAGGTGTTTCTCAATTGCAGGGATGGGTTCCTGCCTCCTGGGTGTCCTTGCTTCTTCCCTGGGGGTGGTTTTCAGGCTGTTCATCTGATGGCTGGGTAGATCCATGCCCGGTAGCTACCCTTTCCTCCTCCTTGGCATGACCTGGAGGGCTTTCCGTCATCCAGAGAGATGCTTGTTCTGGCTAGCAGCCCCGGACTGCTTTGGGGTAGGTAGCGGAGAAGTTGCATCTCTCGTGGACGTAGCAGCATGCCCAGTAGCTACCCTGTCCTCCTCCCGGGCATGGATGCTCGACTTTTGTTCTTGTCCGGTGTCAGCTGTCATGCTGGACAGCAGGCCTGGACTCCTCCAGGCTGGCTGCCCGACCTTTCTTTTGGCGTTGGCAGCTCGGTCTGTTCCTGGTGGGTTCTCTTGCTTCCCCGTGGCCGGGATTTCTTTTCTTTTTCTGTCCCCGGACGCAGCTGCAGTCATGTCTTCTGTCCCGTTTCCCACACAAGAGGTAATCCTGAATGTGTTCTGTTGGAATCCTTACTGCTGTTCCCAGTGGTCAGTGTTGTTTGCTAGATGTTGTGTGGCCTTTTGTCTTTCTCTTGCAGGATCTGAAATGTCCGAGCGAGACTCCAGCGTAGCCCATGTTGCCATTTCAGCAAGATGTTTCCCCTCCTGCCGAGGTGCTGTGGCAGCCAGGGACCGACCTGTTCCTCAGCATGTGCTGCCTCGTGCAGGCCTTCTGGGTCAGGTGGCAAAGTCGTCAGCAGCCAGCTGTGAGTTCTCCCGGGCTGTTGCTGCCAGGCGTTTCTTTGTGTTGGGGTAGGTCCCAATGGATCCTCCCCGGTTGGCTTTTTCACCTGCTTTGTTTTGCATTTGGCTTTTCAGGAGGCAGTTGTGCGTGCTATTTCCGCGGAATGCTTCAAGTTTTCTTTCTTTCGTTCCTCTTTGGCTGTGCTTTGCTATGCTGCGCCAAGCTGTCCGATGGGCCTTTTCTCTCTGTGTTGTTTTCCTTTGCTTTGTAGCCTTTTTCTTTCCTATCTTTCTAATTGGTTTTGCCTTGCCTTGCTTTGCTTTACTGTGTTCCTTTTCTTTCCTTTCTTTGCATTTGCAGATGACTTTTCTCTGCTGCTCCTCTGGCTCGGCTTTTGCATTGTTTGTTTTTCATTGCTGTTGCTTCTTTACCGCGCGGTTCCTTTCTTTGCATGCCTTGCATGCCTTGCTTGGTGGATTCCTTTTCTCTTCCTTTGAAATGGATTTTCTTTGCTTTCCATGGCTTTCCTCTCCTTTTCCTTTCTTTTCACGCTCCTTTTCCCTCCCTTCCTTTCGCTTCCTTGGCGCCATGCCCTTCCCTTTCCTTTGAGCTTGCCTTCGCTTCCCTGACGTGATCCCTCTTGATTGTTTCTCTCTCTTTTATTTTCCTACGTGTTTAACCCAAGCCTCGTCTCTGCGCTTTCCTCCAGTGCCTGCTGGATTTGCAGGTGTTTCTCAATTGCAGGGATGGGTTCCTGCCTCCTGGGTGTCCTTGCTTCTTCCCTGGGGGTGGTTTTCAGGCTGTTCATCTGATGGCTGGGTAGATCCATGCCCGGTAGCTACCCTTTCCTCCTCCTTGGCATGACCTGGAGGGCTTTCCGTCATCCAGAGAGATGCTTGTTCTGGCTAGCAGCCCCGGACTGCTTTGGGGTAGGTAGCGGAGAAGTTGCATCTCTCGTGGACGTAGCAGCATGCCCAGTAGCTACCCTGTCCTCCTCCCGGGCATGGATGCTCGACTTTTGTTCTTGTCCGGTGTCAGCTGTCATGCTGGACAGCAGGCCTGGACTCCTCCAGGCTGGCTGCCCGACCTTTCTTTTGGCGTTGGCAGCTCGGTCTGTTCCTGGTGGGTTCTCTTGCTTCCCCGTGGCCGGGATTTCTTTTCTTTTTCTGTCCCCGGACGCAGCTGCAGTCATGTCTTCTGTCCCGTTTCCCACACAAGAGGTAATCCTGAATGTGTTCTGTTGGAATCCTTACTGCTGTTCCCAGTGGTCAGTGTTGTTTGCTAGATGTTGTGTGGCCTTTTGTCTTTCTCTTGCAGGATCTGAAATGTCCGAGCGAGACTCCAGCGTAGCCCATGTTGCCATTTCAGCAAGATGTTTCCCCTCCTGCCGAGGTGCTGTGGCAGCCAGGGACCGACCTGTTCCTCAGCATGTGCTGCCTCGTGCAGGCCTTCTGGGTCAGGTGGCAAAATCGTCAGCAGCCAGCTGTGAGTTCTCCCGGGCTGTTGCTGCCATGCGTTTCTTTGTGTTGGGGTAGGTCCCAATGGATCCTCCCCGGTTGGCTTTTTCACCTGCTTTGTTTTGAATGTGGCTTTTCAGGAGGCAGTTGTGCATGCTATTTCCGCGGAATGCTTCAAGTTTTCTTTCTTTCGTTCCTCCTTGGCTGTGCTTTGCTATGCTGCGCCAAGCTGTCCGATGGGCCTTTTCTCTCTGTGTTGTTTTCCTTTGCTTTGTAGCCTTTTTCTTTCCTATCTTTCTAATTGGTTTTGCCTTGCCTTGCTTTGCTTTACTGTGTTCCTTTCCTTTCTTTGCATTTGCAGATGACTTTTCTCTGCTGCTCCTCTGGCTCGGCTTTTGCATTGTTTGTTTTTCATTGCTGTTGCTTCTTTACCGCGCGGTTCCTTTCTTTGCATGCCTTGCATGCCTTGCTTGGTGGATTCCTTTTCTCTTCCTTTGAAATGGATTTTCTTTGCTTTCCATGGCTTTCCTCTCCTTTTCCTTTCTTTTCACGCTCCTTTTCCCTCCCTTCCTTTCGCTTCCTTGGCGCCATGCCCTTCCCTTTCCTTTGAGCTTGCCTTCGCTTCCCTGACGTGATCCCTCTTGATTGTTTCTCTCTCTTTTATTTTCCTACGTGTTTAACCCAAGCCTCGTCTCTGCGCTTTCCTCCAGTGCCTGCTGGATTTGCAGGTGTTTCTCAATTGCAGGGATGGGTTCCTGCCTCCTGGGTGTCCTTGCTTCTTCCCTGGGGGTGGTTTTCAGGCTGTTCATCTGATGGCTGGGTAGATCCATGCCCGGTAGCTACCCTTTCCTCCTCCTTGGCATGACCTGGAGGGCTTTCCGTCATCCAGAGAGATGCTTGTTCTGGCTAGCAGCCCCGGACTGCTTTGGGGTAGGTAGCGGAGAAGTTGCATCTCTCGTGGACGTAGCAGCATGCCCAGTAGCTACCCTGTCCTCCTCCCGGGCATGGATGCTCGACTTTTGTTCTTGTCCGGTGTCAGCTGTCATGCTGGACAGCAGGCCTGGACTCCTCCAGGCTGGCTGCCCGACCTTTCTTTTGGCGTTGGCAGCTCGGTCTGTTCCTGGTGGGTTCTCTTGCTTCCCCGTGGCCGGGATTTCTTTTCTTTTTCTGTCCCCGGACGCAGCTGCAGTCATGTCTTCTGTCCCGTTTCCCACACAAGAGGTAATCCTGAATGTGTTCTGTTGGAATCCTTACTGCTGTTCCCAGTGGTCAGTGTTGTTTGCTAGATGTTGTGTGGCCTTTTGTCTTTCTCTTGCAGGATCTGAAATGTCCGAGCGAGACTCCAGCGTAGCCCATGTTGCCATTTCAGCAAGATGTTTCCCCTCCTGCCGAGGTGCTGTGGCAGCCAGGGACCGACCTGTTCCTCAGCATGTGCTGCCTCGTGCAGGCCTTCTGGGTCAGGTGGCAAAATCGTCAGCAGCCAGCTGTGAGTTCTCCCGGGCTGTTGCTGCCAGGCGTTTCTTTGTGTTGGGGTAGGTCCCAATGGATCCTCCCCGGTTGGCTTTTTCACCTGCTTTGTTTTGCATTTGGCTTTTCAGGAGGCAGTTGTGCGTGCTATTTCCGCGGAATGCTTCAAGTTTTCTTTCTTTCATTCCTCCTTGGCTGTGCTTTGCTATGCTGCGCCAAGCTGTCCGATGGGCCTTTTCTCTCTGTGTTGTTTTCCTTTGCTTTGTAGCCTTTTTCTTTCCTATCTTTCTAATTGGTTTTGCCTTGCCTTGCTTTGCTTTACTGTGTTCCTTTCCTTTCTTTGCATTTGCAGATGACTTTTCTCTGCTGCTCCTCTGGCTCGGCTTTTGCATTGTTTGTTTTTCATTGCTGTTGCTTCTTTACCGCGCGGTTCCTTTCTTTGCATGCCTTGCATGCCTTGCTTGGTGGATTCCTTTTCTCTTCCTTTGAAATGGATTTTCTTTGCTTTCCATGGCTTTCCTCTCCTTTTCCTTTCTTTTCACGCTCCTTTTCCCTCCCTTCCTTTCGCTTCCTTGGCGCCATGCCCTTCCCTTTCCTTTGAGCTTGCCTTCGCTTCCCTGACGTGATCCCTCTTGATTGTTTCTCTCTCTTTTATTTTCCTACGTGTTTAACCCAAGCCTCGTCTCTGCGCTTTCCTCCAGTGCCTGCTGGATTTGCAGGTGTTTCTCAATTGCAGGGATGGGTTCCTGCCTCCTGGGTGTCCTTGCTTCTTCCCTGGGGGTGGTTTTCAGGCTGTTCATCTGATGGCTGGGTAGATCCATGCCCGGTAGCTACCCTTTCCTCCTCCTTGGCATGACCTGGAGGGCTTTCCATCATCCAGAGAGATGCTTGTTCTGGCTAGCAGCCCCGGACTGCTTTGGGGTAGGTAGCGGAGAAGTTGCATCTCTCGTGGACGTAGCAGCATGCCCAGTAGCTACCCTGTCCTCCTCCCGGGCATGGATGCTCGACTTTTGTTCTTGTCCGGTGTTTGCTGTCATGCTGGACAGCAGGCCTGGACTCCTCCAGGCTGGCTGCCCGACCTTTCTTTTGGCGTTGGCAGCTCGGTCTGTTCCTGGTGGGTTCTCTTGCTTCCCCGTGGCCGGGATTTCTTTTCTTTTTCTGTCCCCGGACGCAGCTGCAGTCATGTCTTCTGTCCCGTTTCCCACACAAGAGGTAATCCTGAATGTGTTCTGTTGGAATCCTTACTGCTGTTCCCAGTGGTCAGTGTTGTTTGCTAGATGTTGTGTGGCCTTTTGTCTTTCTCTTGCAGGATCTGAAATGTCCGAGCGAGACTCCAGCGTAGCCCATGTTGCCATTTCAGCAAGATGTTTCCCCTCCTGCCGAGGTGCTGTGGCAGCCAGGGACCGACCTGTTCCTCAGCATGTGCTGCCTCGTGCAGGCCTTCTGGGTCAGGTGGCAAAGTCGTCAGCAGCCAGCTGTGAGTTCTCCCGGGCTGTTGCTGCCAGGCGTTTCTTTGTGTTGGGGTAGGTCCCAATGGATCCTCCCCGGTTGGCTTTTTCACCTGCTTTGTTTTGAATGTGGCTTTTCAGGAGGCAGTTGTGCGTGCTATTTCCGCGGAATGCTTCAAGTTTTCTTTCTTTCATTCCTCTTTGGCTGTGCTTTGCTATGCTGCGCCAAGCTGTCCGATGGGCCTTTTCTCTCTGTGTTGTTTTCCTTTGCTTTGTAGCCTTTTTCTTTCCTATCTTTCTAATTGGTTTTGCCTTGCCTTGCTTTGCTTTACTGTGTTCCTTTCCTTTCTTTGCATTTGCAGATGACTTTTCTCTGCTGCTCCTCTGGCTCGGCTTTTGCATTGTTTGTTTTTCATTGCTGTTGCTTCTTTACCGCGCGGTTCCTTTCTTTGCATGCCTTGCATGCCTTGCTTGGTGGATTCCTTTTCTCTTCCTTTGAAATGGATTTTCTTTGCTTTCCATGGCTTTCCTCTCCTTTTCCTTTCTTTTCACGCTCCTTTTCCCTCCCTTCCTTTCGCTTCCTTGGCGCCATGCCCTTCCCTTTCCTTTGAGCTTGCCTTCGCTTCCCTGACGTGATCCCTCTTGATTGTTTCTCTCTCTTTTATTTTCCTACGTGTTTAACCCAAGCCTCGTCTCTGCGCTTTCCTCCAGTGCCTGCTGGATTTGCAGGTGTTTCTCAATTGCAGGGATGGGTTCCTGCCTCCTGGGTGTCCTTGCTTCTTCCCTGGGGGTGGTCTTCAGGCTGTTCATCTGATGGCTGGGTAGATCCATGCCCGGTAGCTACCCTTTCCTCCTCCTTGGCATGACCTGGAGGGCTTTCCGTCATCCAGAGAGATGCTTGTTCT
This sequence comes from Gallus gallus, assembly GCF_016699485.2. Lineage (NCBI taxonomy): Eukaryota > Metazoa > Chordata > Aves > Galliformes > Phasianidae > Gallus > Gallus gallus. The sequence continues at coordinate 28,345,885 of NC_052532.1, forward strand.
GGCTAGCAGCCCCGGACTGCTTTGGGGTAGGTAGCGGAGAAGTTGCATCTCTCGTGGACGTAGCAGCATGCCCAGTAGCTACCCTGTCCTCCTCCCGGGCATGGATGCTTGACTTTTGTTCTTGTCCGGTGTTTGCTGTCATGCTGGACAGCAGGCCTGGACTCCTCCAGGCTGGCTGCCCGACCTTTCTTTTGGCGTTGGCAGCTCGGTCTGTTCCTGGTGGGTTCTCTTGCTTCCCCGTGGCCGGGATTTCTTTTCTTTTTCTGTCCCCGGACGCAGCTGCAGTCATGTCTTCTGTCCCGTTTCCCACACAAGAGGTAATCCTGAATGTGTTCTGTTGGAATCCTTACTGCTGTTCCCAGTGGTCAGTGTTGTTTGCTAGATGTTGTGTGGCCTTTTGTCTTTCTCTTGCAGGATCTGAAATGTCCGAGCGAGACTCCAGCGTAGCCCATGTTGCCATTTCAGCAAGATGTTTCCCCTCCTGCCGAGGTGCTGTGGCAGCCAGGGACCGACCTGTTCCTCAGCATGTGCTGCCTCGTGCAGGCCTTCTGGGTCAGGTGGCAAAATCGTCAGCAGCCAGCTGTGAGTTCTCCCGGGCTGTTGCTGCCAGGCGTTTCTTTGTGTTGGGGTAGGTCCCAATGGATCCTCCCCGGTTGGCTTTTTCACCTGCTTTGTTTTGCATTTGGCTTTTCAGGAGGCAGTTGTGCGTGCTATTTCCGCGGAATGCTTCAAGTTTTCTTTCTTTCATTCCTCCTTGGCTGTGCTTTGCTATGCTGCGCCAAGCTGTCCGATGGGCCTTTTCTCTCTGTGTTGTTTTCCTTTGCTTTGTAGCCTTTTTCTTTCCTATCTTTCTAATTGGTTTTGCCTTGCCTTGCTTTGCTTTGCTGTGTTCCTTTTCTTTCCTTTCTTTGCATTTGCAGATTACTTTTCTCTGCTGCTCCTCTGGCTCGGCTTTTGCATTGTTTGTTCTTCATTGCTGTTGCTTCTTTACTGCGCGGTTCCTTTCTTTGCATGCCTTGCTTGGTGGATTCCTTTTCTCTTCCTTTGAAATGGATTTTCTTTGCTTTCCATGGCTTTCCTCTCCTTTTCCTTTCTTTTCACGCTCCTTTTCCCTCCCTTTCTTTTCGCTTCCTTGGCACCATGCCCTTCCCTTTCCTTTGAGCTTGCCTTCGCTTCCCTGACGTGATCCCACTTGATTGTTTCTCTCTCTTTTATTTTCCTACGTGTTTAACCCAAGCCTCATCTCTGCGCTTTCCTCCAGTGCCTGCTGGATTTGCAGGTGTTTCTCAATTGCAGGGATGGGTTCCTGCCTCCTGGGTGTCCTTGCTTCTTCCCTGGGGGTGGTCTTCAGGCTGTTCATCTGATGGCTGGGTAGATCCATGCCCGGTAGCTACCCTTTCCTCCTCCTTGGCATGACCTGGAGGGCTTTCCGTCATCCAGAGAGATGCTTGTTCTGGCTAGCAGCCCCGGACTGCTTTGGGGTAGGTAGCGGAGAAGTTGCATCTCTCGTGGACGTAGCAGCATGCCCAGTAGCTACCCTGTCCTCCTCCCGGGCATGGATGCTCGACTTTTGTTCTTGTCCGGTGTCAGCTGTCATGCTGGACAGCAGGCCTGGACTCCTCCAGGCTGGCTGCCCGACCTTTCTTTTGGCGTTGGCAGCTCGGTCTGTTCCTGGTGGGTTCTCTTGCTTCCCCGTGGCCGGGATTTCTTTTCTTTTTCTGTCCCCGGACGCAGCGGCCGTGATGTTATTTTCTGATTTTAACCCTATTAACTTCTATAGTGTAGGGTATCCTGCACACAGTAACCCCTGAATGTTTTATAGATTATAACAGTACTTGAACTTGCTAAACTGGTATGTATATCACGTGGTATTTTAATTTCTTTTGAGATACTAAAATGAAAAATTCTTTTCATATTTAACCTTGGATCAACATGCAGTGTTGCAGTGTGGTATAGTAATACTTTCACTCTGCCTACATAGAGCATTCAGTTTTTCTGACCGCTTGGCAGAGATTCCCTATGATATTCAAAAAGATTTTCTCCATCTATGGTCCTGGCAAAACCACAAAGCATGTCTGATAACATTACTTGGCAAATTCATGTATTGTCAAGTTGGACTAGATACGCTTTTGGAGAATTAATCTCTCAAGCACAAGAAGTACTGAAGTTGGCATTGCAAAACCAGTTAGTGCTCGATATGTTGTTTCTTAAGGAACACGATGGATGTAGCATGTCTGTGTTCACCTGGATTCTGGCTTACTCTCCTTTCACAAACACTGGGACTTACCAGGGTGGGGAACAGCTGACACAATACCGGACTAACTGTATTAATTGGACCTCTTTTTTTTTTTATTGTTTTTTTTTCTTAGTTGATATTGTTAAATGCATGATTACTTGGCTTCTTTTTTCTGTCTCTTTTCACTTTCTACTTTCTATTCCTAGTATCAAATTCATGTCACCAGTCCTGAAGATGAACATTTTGTTATGCATTAACTGATTTTAGTCACTAGGTGATGTCTGTGGCAAACTGACTCTAAAGAATGACTAATTGCTGTCTATAAATTGAACGATAATGATAAAATTGTTAAACAAATTGCCCATGGGTGAAACGTATTCTCTTTTATCTATTGTGTGCTGTTGTAACTCTTCTGTTTGTTCTTTCTATGCTTGCATGTTTGATTCAACTTTGTAACCACTTCAACAGATGTACAAGCCCAACAGATCATGGCAAAATTTGTAACCAAGAACAAGAAATCTTTTGTAGCAATTCTGTAACATTTAACTCTCCCTTACCATCCCCTCACTCCCCCTTTCCATTTTGCTGTTTGTTTGTTTGAGATTTCTTTGCTTCTTTTTCTTTTCTTCTTCTTCACTACCAAGGTCACATGCATCCATTTCAAGCAACCTTTGAGCTACCAGATGGTGAGAAAGACGGTTTAATGAACCCTTCTTTTTTTCTTGGCTCAAAGCTCACTTCCTGAGGTGAAGAGACTGTAACTGACAACTGTGAATTATCTCAAGGGGCGAGCGGTGGGTGTCACCATGGCACAGTACTTCTGCTTATGGTTTTAAAGGTAAGCAGAAGTGGAACAAGTGGACTTTTCACGGGGTGGCTTGAAGGATCTGACCACTACAAAAATGTTCACCCTCAGTCTTAACCCTTAAATGTAACCATTTACACTAGCACAACGGTTTAACCATTTACCCTAACCCTGAAAGATAGCCCATAACAGCAACACAAATTGGTAACCTTTAACACTAATCCAAAAAGATAACTCTTAACCCTAACGCAAAATGGTAAGTGTCATCCCTTAACCCTAACACCAAATGGTATCCCTTAACCCTAAACTAAAATGATAACTTTTATCCTTAACCCAAATGGGTAACACTTAACCCTAACCCAAAATAGTAACCCTTAAACATTAACCCTAACCCAAAACAGTAATCCTTAATCTTAACACAAATGGTTACCCCTAAGCCCTTAATCTTAAGCCAAAAGAATAACCCTTAAAACTAACCGAAACAAGGAACTGTTAACCCTTAACCATAATAAAATATAGGAACACTTATCCATTTACCAGAAACAGTAACCCTTAACCCTAACACGACTGAGTAAGCCTTAACATATAAACCTAAACCAGAATGTTATCCCATAAATCAAAAGGGTAACACTAAGCACTTAACCCTAACCCAAAGGGGTAACCATTAACTCAAACTGAAATGGGTAGCCCTTAAGTCTAACCCAAAATGCTAACCCTTAACCCTGAATGCCTACCCAAAAGAATAACCTTTAAGCCTTAAGCCTAACCCAAAAGGATAATCCATAACCCAAACCCAAAGAATTTATAATTCTTAAGCCTAACTAAAAAGTGTAATGTTAATACTCCTCTGAAGTGGATAACCCTTAACTCTTTAACATAAACCAGAAGGGTAACCCTTAACTATTCCATCTCAAAAAGAAAACATTGCCGAAATGGGTAACTCTGATCCCTTAACCCTAACTTAAATTGGTGACCATTATCCTTAACCTGAAATTGTTACCGTTAAGCATTAACCACAATCCAAAATGGCCACCCACCCTAAGCGAAAAAGGTATTACTGAACCCTTACTCTAAAGAATAACTTCCAACCCTTGTCCCAAAAGGTAACCCTTAACCTTCAAAAAATGGACAACCCAGCACTCTTTACCCTAACCCAAAAGAGTAACCCCTAATGCTTAGCCCTGTCCCAGATGAGTAACCCTTAACTCTCAACCCAATTGGATAACCCACAACCTTAAGTCCTATTGTGTAATCCTCAGCCCTAACCCAAAAGTGTTAACCCTTAACCATGACTCAAATGGATATCCCTTAACCACAACACAAAATGGTAACCCTAAAGCCTCAACATAAATGGGCAAAAATGTTAGCCTTTAACCCTTAACCCTAACACAACAAAGTAACCCTTATCCATAACCCATATAGGTGACCCTTAAAACTAATACTAATCCAAAATATTAACCCTTAACAGTTACCCAAATGGGTAATTCTTAATGCTAACCAAAATGGGATTCCCTTAACAATAACCAAAATTCTTAGCACTTAGTGTAAATCTTAGCACTTAACCCTAAACCAAAAGTGTAACCCTTAACCATAATCCAAAAGGTTTGCACATAACACTAAAACAAATAGTAAACCATTAGCACTAACTCCAAATGGTAACACATAGCACTAACACAATCAGCACTAACCATATCTCAAAAGGGTAAGCTTTAACACTAACTCAAAATAGTAATCCTTTACCCTAACACTAAGTGGTAACCATTAACCCTTATTCAAAAAGATATATCTTTAATACAAATGTGTAACCCTTAACTGTTAGTGTTAACCTTAACACAAATTGGTAACCCTTACCCCTTAACCATTCCCCAGATGGGTAACCCTTGATGCTAATACAAAAGTGTAACTTTTAACCCTAACCCAAATGGTCATTGCGTGACCCTTTACTCTAACCTAAATGGGTAACCCTTATCCCTAATCTCAAAAAACAAAGTTTAATCCTTAAATCTAAATCAAAAGGGTAAACATTTCTCTTAACAAAGAAGGGTAGCCCTTACCAATAACACAAAACAGTAACCTTTAATCCTCACCCAGAAGGGAAACCCTCAACCCTTAACCATAACATTCAATGGTAACTCTTATCTATAACCCAAATAAATAACCCTTAATCATAACATTGAATGGTAACCCTTAGATATAACCCAAATAAATAATCCTTAACTCTAAACTAAATGAGTAACTCTTAGCCGTAATGCAAATGGGTAACTCTTAGTCCTAAGCTAAATGGGTAACCCTTAACCCTAACACAAAGGGGAATCACCTAACCCCAACCCAAAAGGGTAGCCATTAACCCTTTGCCTTAACACAAATAGGTAACCCTTAACCATAATTCAAATGAGTATCCCAAGTCCCTTAATACTACCAAAAAAGTGTAACACTTAACCCTAACCCAAAAGGGTAATCCTTAAACCTAAACCAAAATGTTAACCCTTAAACTTCAATCCAAATGAGTAACTCTAAACCCTTGACACTAACCCAGAACTGCAATCCTTATCTCAAACAAAAACGGTAACCCTTCGCCTTTAACCTTAACACAAATGGGTAACCATTAACCCTAAGCCAAAATTTTAATCCTTTTCCCTTAAGCCTAACCCGAAATGATAACCTTTAACCCTAACCATTAACTCAAACAGATAAACCTTATTCCTAACCCAAATGAGTAACTTTTAATCCTCAACCCAAAAGGTTAAGCCTTAACTCTTAACCCAAATAAGTAATCCTTAACCCTTAACTGTAACCCAAATGGTAAACCCTTAACCCAAACGGGTTACTGACAACCCTAAACCAGAACTGAAATTCTTAACACAAACCACAAAATGATAATCCATAACCCTTAAACCTAAAACAAAATGTTAAATTAACCCTTAAGCCTCAACCCAAATGGGTAACCCTTAACCCTAACTGAAAAGCAAAACCCTTCAACCAAACCCAAAAATGGGTAACCTTTAACCTTTGCTTCTAACCCAACTCCCTCAACCACTCCTCATAAGGTCTGTGCTCCAGACCCCTCACCGGCTTCATTGCCCTTCTCTTAACATGCTCCAGGGCCTTGATGTCTTTTTTGCAGTGAGGGGCCCAAAACTGAACACAGTACTCAAGATACGGCCTCACCAGTGTTGAGTACAGAGGCAAAATTACTTCCCTGCTTCTGCTGGCAGCACTATTTCTGATACAAGCCACAATACCATTGGCCTTCTTGGCCACCTGGGCACACTGTTGGATCATGTTCAGCCGAGCATCGCCCAATATATTCAGGTTCCTTTCCTCTACACAGTCTTTCAGCCACTTTGCACCAAGCCTGTGGTGTTACCTGGAGTTGTTGTGGCCAAAGTGCAGGACCCAGCATTTGGTCTTGCTGAATCTCATCCCACTGACTTCAGCCTGTCCACATCCCTCTGTAGGGCTTTACTACCACCAGGCAGATTGACACTACCTTCCAACTTGGTATCACATGCAAACTTACTGAGGGTGAACTCCGTGCCCTCTCCCAGGTCATCAATAAACATACTGAAGAGGGCAGGTCCCAGCACCGATCCCTGGGGAACACCACTTGTGACCGGTCGCCAGCTGGATTTAACTCCATTCACCACCACTCTCTGGGCCCAGCCCTCCAGTCAGCTCCTTACCCAGCAAAGAGTGTACCTGTCCAAGTCACGGGCTGCCAGCTTCTCCAGGAGAATACAAAGTCATAGGCTTTGCTGAAGTCAAGGTAGACCACATCAACAGTCTTTCCATCCTGGCAGGTCACTGGATCATAGAAAGAGATCAAGTTAGTCAAGCAGGACCTGCCTTTCAAGAACTCATGCTGGCTAGGCCTGATCCTGAGGCTGTCCCACACATGCCATGTAACTTTATCCCAAATTGTTAACCATAACCCTAACCCTAATGGGTAATCCACAACTCTTAACCCTAACACAAAAACGTCACTCTTAATGCTAACCCCAAAATGGTAATTTTTAACCCCTAAAACTAATCCAAAATAATGTCCATTAACACTAAAGCAACAGGGTAATCCTTAACCCTAACCCAAATTGTTAGGCCTTAACCCTCAACCCTATCCCAAAAGGATATTACATAGAATCATGTAGAATCACAAGGTTGGAAAAGACCTACAAGATCATCTAGTCCAACTGTCCTCCTATCACCATTACCACCCAATAAGCTACTAAACCATATCTTTTAGCACCTCATCCAGACACTTCCTTCCTACCATACTATTACCTATACTATACCTATACTCTTCCTACCATAAATTTAACCCAAAATGGTAACCTTTCACCATTAATTATTACTCCAAATAGTAACCCTTAACAAAAGCCCAGCAGGGAACCCTAACTCTTTAACACCAACCCAAAAGGGTAACCCATAGCCCAAACCCAAATGTGCAATCCTTAACGCATAAACCTAAACATAAGTGTTAACATTTAAACCTTAACAAAAATGAGTAACCCTTAACCTTAACCATAACCCAAAATTGCAATTCTTAATCATAACCCAGAATCCTAAAAATAACCCTAAAAATAAAATAAAAAAACCCTAAATCCTAACTCTCAACTCAAAAAGGGTAAGCCTTAACCCTTATCCCTAACCCAAAAGGTTAACCCTTAACCCTCAGCCAAATAGAGTAACCTCTAATCCTAACCCAAAATTGTAATACTTAACACAAAAAAATATTCCTTAACCCTAATTCAAATGGTTAGACCTAATCCCTTAACCCGAACACAAAAAGAAAACCTTCAACACTAATTTAACTTTTAACATAAAGGCAAAAAGGTATCCCTTAACCCTGACTCAAAAGGGTAACCCTTAACACGTACCCCTAACCCAAAAAGGTAAGCCTTAGCCGTAAACCAGTAGGGTAACTCTTAACCCTTATGCAGATATGTTGTGGTTTTGTGATTTTTGTTGTCAGTAATCCACATCATAATATAATGTAAAGCAGTCAGAGTTAAAGCGTTAATGTTCTGGTTCTGTTGACTGCATTTTTGGGGCATTTTGGTTCTGGGAGGGGAGGAGCTGCATTCCCCAGAAGACTTCGCGCCCAGAGGAAGAAAGGTGGAGCTCCTGGCAGGACTGCAGCCCCTCCACCTCTCGCTTGCTCTCTCACCCAGTCCGCAGCCAAGAAGCATGCATTCTACAGAGTAAGGCCTCAGTTTTAGACTCTCTCATTTTGTTTGATTTGTTGGTCTCAATTACAATTGTGTTGTATTATCTTGCATACCAAGATCATAGTAAATTAACATTCCTTCTCAGATCGTTGCTGCTGCTCTGGTTTTTTTTGTTTTTATTTTTGTTTTTTTTTGTTAGACCCATCTACTATCTCCCTCCCCTTCCCCTCTCTCATGAGGCACACAAGTGCCCTGCCTCATTAGTCACGGGCAGGCGAGACCAGCTGTAAACGGTTAACACTTCCCCCCCCCCCCTTCTTTTCTTTTCTTTTCTTTTCTTTTCTTTTCTTTTCTTTTCTTTTCTTTTCTTTTCTTTTCTTTTCTTTTCTTTTCTTTTCTTTTCTTTTCTTTTCTTTTCTTTTCTTTTCTTTTCTTTTCTTTTCTTTTCTTTTCTTTTCGTTTCTTTTTTTTTTTTTTTTTTTTTTTTTTTCCTTCGGGTGTGGGCCCTCTGTCACAGACACAGGTCCAGAGATAAGTCGGTGACAAAATGGATATTTGTTAACCCCAACTCATAACATTTAACCCTTAAGCTGAATGGGCAATCCTTAACCCTAACAGAAAAGGTTAAGGATAACCCTTAATCCTAACCCAAATGGACAGCCCTTAACCTTTTACTCTAACCCAACAGGGAAACCCTTAACCCTAAACAGAAAAGGGATACCCTTAACCCTTAATTCAAACGGGCAGCCCTTAACCATAACCCTAAATAGGAATCCTTAACTCTAATCCAAAATGGGAACCGTTAACACTTATCCTTACCACAAAAGGAAAGCCCTTCACCCTGACCTAATATGGTAACTCTTACCCTAAACACTAGCCCCAAACAGTAAACTTTAACCTAATCCAAAAGGGTAATCCTTCAACCTTAACGCAAACACAAATTGATAACACTTCACCTTTGAACCCAAAGCATGCGCAATGAACGATAACACTAAATGGTCACACGAACCATAATCCAGAGTGGGATGAGGCTGACCTTCTGTGCTCATGGGGCTGCTCTCAGATACAGGGCACGGCGAGTGGCTACAGGCAGCGCAGCTCACAGATGAGTGCCTGGAACCAGCTGCTAGCTGTCCTTGGGGAGGGCCCGTCATCATCATAGAAACGCTCTGTAACAGAACACAGGTTCCAGGAACCTATGTGATGTCACCTGCATTGTCACATCCTCTGGCTGGCCTAGAACCGCAGCCTCCAAGCTTTTTTGACCTAACCAGAAAAAGCCAGCTGTCCTGCACTTGGTCCCTGCAGGCAGCAGCCCTTTGGCTGTAGGATGCTGTACTGGCTGTGTGAGCTCTGTTGCAGCAGTCAGAAAACATTATTTACAGAATTCTGCCAAAGAACAGAGTTTCTGTTACTAGTGCAACTTCATAGCACCCTTGTTTAGCCAGGATTGTTTAAAACCTCCTTGTATAACACTGATGACAGATTAAGTTGGTGTTTCTGGAGGGATCTTTGGGATGGAAAGATGCTCACAGGCATGGGATGCTTTTAGAAAAGGGTTTACTGAACAGAGATGGCAAAAGACTCAGTGGCACACAGACTGAGTAAGGGCAATAACCCCTGATCCTAAAACCATGTGTAACAAGCATCATAAATTGAAGGATATTTCTAAAGTGAAAAATGATAGGCAGAGGGAAGGAATGGGCTGACTTATCTGCAAAGTAGAAAATTCAGAATGAATAAAAGGAAATGTTTGGAAACAATTGGGGTTGAAGGGTTCATTGTCAGCAAAGGATTTAGGGTTAAGAACGTGCAAGTGAAAGGCTGACAGTACTTGCAGAAAGAGCCTATCTTGAACAAGCCATGCAATAACCCCTTCTCAGTGCTGCCAGGTGTGAGACAGCGCAAGGGGCTCATGACTCTGGACAGAGCCCATATCTGCAGCTGGAGAGGAAATGGAAATGGAGAGGAAATGGAAAGGAATGCGCACAAACTGATTTGTCTTTTTTGCGTACATAGCATGTATCTCTTAAAGAAAACTGTATAGCTATATGTGAGAGGGAACATATACTTAACGTAACTATTTTCATTAATTATTATGGAAAACTCCCTGGTCTGTTACAGCCCTCTAATTATTATCTGCTTCTTTTAGATCAAGTTGGCAGCAATGAAGTCAAGAGGAGAAGCCTGAGGACTATCAGAAGGGATGTGCATCAGGGCATTTAAGTTAGTCCAAGGACCAGGGAGCTCAGGTGGTGTTTTCCTTGATCCCTTCAGTAGCAGGAATAACTACTGAGAGGAAAAGGAAAACCCACCTGATCAACACATGGCTAAGAGACTGATGCCATTAAAGGAATTTTGGATTTTTTTGATCATGGGGCAGTCTATTCAGCTGTCAGGCCTGCTGACAACAGATAGAGTCCACCTGTCTCAAAGGAGGATGTCAAGGGTTTAAGGGCTGGTCCGGCCCGGTTCCGCGACATAAAACCATGACAGAGGAAAAGAATTCTATCCCGGGAATTGACAGGGCTTGTTGAGAGGGCTTCAAACTAGATTTGAAGGGAAAAGGCTCACTAGAGATGGGCTTAAGGGCAGCATGCCAGGATTGGGGATGAGACCTATAGCCCAGCTGGAGTGCACCTGCACTTCTAGTGATAAACTATCAGATGGCATGCCACTATCAGAGGGGTTCCTTGCTAGTGAGGTCCTTCAGTATGCTCCGCAAGGTGCTGGGTATGATGAAGTATATCTGAAATGCTTCTACACCAATGCACACAGTATGAGAAACAAGCAAGAAGAGCCAAAAACATAATGTGATAGGTGAGCAGTTGGCTGATTGGTTGCGCCCAAAGGGTTATAGTAAATGGAGTTACATCAGGCTGGCAGCTGGTCACTAGCAAGGCTCCCCGGGTCTATTTTAGGGCCAGTTCTCTTTAATGTTTTCATAAATGACTTAGGTGTAGAACTAGAAGATGTTATTAATAAGTCTGCAGATATTATTTAATTGGAAAGAGCTGATGACTCCGTTGAGTTTGTGAGGCCTTGCAGAGAGATCTTGACAAATTAGAGAGCTGAGCAGTCACCAACCACATGAAGTTTAGCAAGAGCAAGTACCAGATTCTGCACCTGGGAAGGGCTAACCCTGGCTATATAGACAGACTGAGAGATATGATGCTGGAGAGCAGCTCTGTTGAAAGCAGTGTGGGAGTCTTGGTTAACAGCAAATTGAACATGAGTCAGTAGTGGGCCTAAGGAATGTAAAGAAAGTAATTGTCCCAGTAATTGCATTGGTACTGCCTCACCTTGAGTAAAGTGTGCATCTCTAAAACAATTACAGATTGTCCAAAGGAGAGCTACAGAGATGGTGAAAGGTCTAGAGGGTAAGACATGTGAGAAGAAGCTGAAGTCCCTTGGTTTGTTCAGCCTAGAAAAGACTGAAGGGAGATCTCATCGTGGCCTATGGCTTCCTCATAAGGAGAAGCAGAGGGGCAAGTGCTGATCTCCTCTCTCTGGTGACAGTGACAGGACCCAAGGGAACGGCATGGAGCTGTGTCACGGGAGGGTCAGGTTGGATATTAGGAAAAGGTCCTTCACTGAGAGGATGGTCAGGCACTAAGAGGATGGTCAGGCTCCCCAGGAGAGCTTGCCAGAATTCAAGAAATATCTGGACAATGCTCTCTGTTACACGCTCTGATTTTTGGATGGTCCTGTTTGGAGCTAGGAGCTGGACTCAGTGATCATTATGGGTCCCTTCCAACTCGATATATTCAATGACTCTATGATTCTGTTATCCACTTTATATGCAAAAATTGGTTTCAGCTTATGAGGAAGTGGACACATTAATTGAAACATAAAAATTCGCCCTTAGAGACTAGTACTAGATTTTAAATCTACTAACAATATATTCAACTGAACTGATTTAAAGTTATCCTTTCGCTTCCTTTCATTTTCCTTAGGTTTTAATTGTCCATATGAACAGCTGCTTCAAGAGGTGAGTGATTACTTAAATAGACTAAGCACTTAAAGAACTATAAAATAGGGAAAGTGTAATGACATAATCTCAACAGCATTTATTAGTATTCAAGAAGAGAGACTTTTCAAGGGGAGATCAAGCCTCACAACCATGAGTAAGTAGTCATTCTCAACATAACTAACATGGTAACTGATAGTACCAGTCTTGAAAATGACAGACTTAAAACACTCTAGCTGTAATTGCGAAACTGTTATCTGTCTCTTAGCTGTTCTATAGCTATATCTAGATTTATTCCATATAATGTTTATTTTGTATTACAAAAGCATTAACTGTCTTGAGAGTAATAAGGTACAAATTTACATACTTCCATTTATTTTTTTACTATCCAAGACAGAAACCAATTTCTTTCACTATCTTTGAATACCTATTAAAGAAGACCTAGATCATTCCTAGAAATATTTTATACTATCTCTACAGTAATTGTATGCAACTATATCATTACCATTGCATTTTATTTCCTATAACTCTTTGACATATCATGAAGAGAATGCATATGACGTAAAATTTTATAACCCTGACCAGGATTTCATAATAAAGTAAACCTGAAGCATATTAACTAAATGTCACTGAGGCAAATAAATTTCAAACAAAGATATCTAAAATATTATGATCTTTTCCAGCCTTGTGGACATCTAAAACTGTGATTTGAATGTAGGAAAATCCCAGGATGAAAGAAGTTTTGCCTGGACTGAGGCAGGAAAGAAACAGTGTTTTAATGGTCACCATGACTTCTTGTTTCCTTCTGATTCTCCTGTCAAAGAATTTTCCCTTGGATTCTACCCCAGCCAACATCCAGGCTAATTTCACCTTATAGTTTAGCCAGAACAGTGTCACCAGGAGGAAAGAGTAGAGAGTGTCTGGTAAAATAACTCTGTTATTACATTCTAATCCACAAATACTAGGTACACTAATTAATAATGCTTTGCAATAATATAGTTCATTTGATTAAAGGTTCAGAAAGTGGTTTATTTTTATTGATTGGTATAAAATTGTGCTAGATCCTGAAGATAGGCAAGCACTGCATCTCATTTCTCATAGTTGATAGTTTTAACACAAATAAAATTGTAATTCATGAGTGTAAATTCAAATCCCAGTGTTGTAACCATTTTTTGCCACCAAAATTAATGTGGGAAGAATTAATAAACAGGATTCTGATGTGCAATGATATTAAAGGAAATATGCTACCTTTGTAGCTTAAATATTCTGTATATTCAGAGGCATTCCAAGACAGTAGAAAAGAAAAGGAAATATTTTAAGTTCTTTTTCATTGAATAATTATATATATGCATGTACATGTATGTACATTTTAATTCCTCTAAAAATGATTTCTTTCTCATTAATTTTCTGATCAATCCACTATCCTAAATATCCTTTGGTCAGAAATCTTCTGTGAACTTTGATATATTTGCAGAAGCATCAGGATAAAACCTAAATTACCAATCATTTTATATTTACATCATACTTTTCAAGCTAAACATCCGTGGTAGAAAAGCATGCCTTCTGGAGATCTTGTTCTCAGACAGAAAAGGAAAAAAAAAAATTATCATCTAGAATGTAACTTTGAATTTATCAGTTTCATTGCTCATCTCTGTGATAAGATGAAGAGGATATATATATATATTTTTCAACTGAGACTGTAGGGCTTACCACTTCATTGGTCTTATTAGAAGATAATAAAGATCTGGGTTTTCAGACAGCTCCAATCAGTGGCAGACTGGTATAATGGAGCTTTTGCTTCATGAGAAGAAGGATTAAGTCTTCTCTTATGGGGATACGTGGAACCTATTTGCTATACACAGCTAATTTGTTTAACTTTACCAGTATAACCCAGATAGTTACAGGCAGGCCCACAGTACACTCCAGTGGTGTTAAAGGTCAGTAATTTCAAAGCTAGGATCCAATCACCAATTGTCAAATTTTAGCAATAAATGGCTGTATTATCTTATAAAGTGAGATGTTTTAGCTATACATTTACATGAAAGAAAAGGCTCAATATATGGGAAACACCACACATAGCATCATAAAATATCCTGAATTAGAAGACACTAACAAGGGTCATCAAATACAAGACCTGGCTCCACAGAGAACCACCCAAAATTCAAACCATATGTCTGAGAGTACTGTCCAAATGCTTCTTGACTTCTGGCAGTTATGTACTGTGACCACTGCCCTGGGAAACCATTTTCCAGTGCCCAACCACTCTCTGGTGAAGAACCTTTTTCTGATACCTAACCTGACCCTCCCTGACACAGCTCCACGTTTTTCCCTCGAGTCCTTTTGCTGTCAACAGAAAGATCAGTGCTCCCCCTCCTGTCGTGAGGTGATGTAGGCTGAATGGCTTCAGCTGCTCCTCATACATATTACCCTCTAGACTCTTCACTGTCTTCATAGCCCTACTTTGAACACTCTAACATCTACGTCCTTCTTATATTGTAATGCCCAAAATGCTCACATTCAAGGTGAGGCTGGACAGTGCAGAGCAGAGCAGGACAAACCCTCCCCCAGCTGTCAGTGCTGGGCCTGATGAACTCCAGGGTATGGTTGGCCTTCTCATTACCAGGGTCACTGCTGACTCATGTTCAGCTTGCCCTAAACCAGAACATGCAGATCTCCTTTTGTTGGGCCATTACAACCTCTCATTCCCCAGTCTGTATGTTTAGCCAGGGGCGCCCAATTCCAGGTGCAGAATTGGGCAATTGCTCTTGCTAAATTTCATGGAACTGGTGGATTGCATAGTCCTGTTATCTGTCAATATCTCTCTGCAAGACTTCTCTACCCTTGAGGGAGTTATGGTTAGGGTTAGGTTTAGGTCACCAGCCTGATGAAACCCCATTTACTATAAGCCTTGAAGTCTGATCTGCCAGCCAATAGTGCAGTAGAAGCCAATAGAGGCTTTTGTAAGTTTCTGAAACAGTGTAAGAGCTGTCTAGCACAAGGGGACTAAGGTAAGAGAGATATTCCAATAAGCAGCATTAGCTCAGAAGGATCATTAGAATAAGCTTTTTTTAAAAAAAAAAAAAAAAAACATAATATGAAAGAACAATAGTATTTTCTTTAATAAATCTGTAAGGCCAAAGAGTAAGTAATAACAGAAAAAGAAGGCTGAAATGATTTTCTTCTTGCACACATGTAGAAAATTGACAATACAAAGAATTTTGTCCAGCATTATCAGCTGTTCATTCTTTGCCTGGATAAACTTAAAAAATCTTGGGAAAACCAGGTTGAGAAATTTGTGACCTTAGGAAGTTCATCTGAAGTCAGAAAAAAAAATCTCAAAGGAAAATACTTCTACTTGTACAAGGGGTTTTATTCTGAGCTTACAAAGCCTTTTTCCCTTATCATGGCCTCAGAATGGGATGTCCCATGCTGTAGTTATCAGCTTGGCATTTCAGTTTAAGTAGCGTCTCTTTCAGGAGAGCACATAATGTTCTCTTTCTTGTCTGTTCTCCTTAAAATCATAGCACACTTTTGATTCACCATTAGTCTTACACAGATATTGAAGGAAAGAGGAGGATATTCAGCCACCTTACTGTGTTAGTGATGCTTATTCACACTATAGGCATATGTCAAGAATAATTTAGGTTGAAAAAAAATCTTCAAGATCATCAAGTCTAGCCATCAACCTAACACTACTGAAGAGTGAGAACAGGATGCTGCAGAAGGGCCTCACAGCAAGAAAAGGGAAAGTAGCTTCACAGAGTAGAAATAAGGGCCAAATAGAGATAGTTTATGTGGAGAGTGTTAGAAAACAAGGGATTCCGAGCACTTTCACAGACACTAGGTCTGGAATAACAAGGAGGATGAAGGCCATAAAGATAAGGACTGGAGAGCAGCTCAAAAACATTTGGCAGGGAGGTGATTAGATGTCCGGGGCAAGTTGAAACCGGTTTGGGGGATGCCCCTCCTTTGGGGTCAGAACTTTGCAGCGAGGAAGACTACGAGCCTTCGCGAGGAAGACTATGAGCCTTCATCATCACGACCTACTCTGCATGTGCAAGGGGGGGAGGGACTGCATGCTAATGGGCCCTTTGGAATGTAATGAATATGTATCCGAATTCCTGTCAACTACTGATTACGTATTAGTTCGACATATATCTATAGCACAATTTCTCCTGACGGTGTGCAAGTTAGGTGGAACGATCCCCCTTGCACCAGAGTGTACGCGCATCACCAATAAACACATGCCTGCTCTATATCCTTACCGGCTATAGGGTCTGATTTCCACATGTCACTACCAAGTAAGTCCACCACTAAACCATGTTGCTAAGCAACACATCTGTATATCTTTTAAATACCTCAAGGGATGAGGATGCCACTACTTCACCATGCAGCCTGTTTCAATGCCTAATTACCCTTTCCATTAAGAAGTGTATCCTAATATCTAATCTAAACCTCCCCTGATGTAACTTCAGACCATTTCCTGGCACTCTACTTGTCACCCGAGAAAAGAGATGGATGCCCTTCTCACTGCAACCTCCTTTCAGGTATAGAGGAACAAGGTCTCCACTCAGCCTCCTGTTCTCAGACTAAATAATGCCAGTTTCCTCAGCTTTTCCTCATATGTCTTCTTCATCTTGTCTTCTCTGAATGTATTTCAGCATTTCTCTATTTCTAGGTCTGCAGATTTTTAGGGATTTATTATCATTATTTCTTTGCTTGCTTGTTTGCTTGTTTTATTTACTGCACTATTTGTTAGCTCAGTTTCAAGTTCCTGTAAACACAATTCAAGATTTTTTCCTCTGCAAAGCAATTTAGAAAGTTAAACTCCATGACAAAAATCCCGTGATTCGCAGAAAATAAATGGTCATGGGGTTTGCTTCAATTTCAGTAATCAAAGGAGGTCAAGAAAGTTTCTTTTAACTGCCAGAAGAGTCTTGCTGGTTACTGTGCTCCAGCATTGAGCTAATCCAATGTTGGTTAAGGCTTTAATGTCAGCCCTCAAGCAAAATCATGTACTTTCTTCCTTGATCTTTATATAAGTGATCATTAACGTACAAGCCTACATACTGTAACTGCAGTGGGACATAGCATACTCTGTAATGTAAATTATGCCACAAGATATTTGAAAGAATTGAAATTATGACTTAGTTTTAATGGATAGTAATAAGAAAATAGAAGAATTGATTTTCTTAGCTTAGTCTATCACTTCAGTATTTTGTAGTTAGAATTTCATTGATACTGTACACAAAAGCACTGTTACTGCTACTGTTAGTTGCTCTCAATGTGTGAACAGTTCTTTCAGAAATATATCTTCACACAAAAACACCAGTCCTAACTAAAATTGAGACATCTGTGACTGTTTTAACTTCAGAATGTTGGTAGTCCATAAAATTAATCTGAAAAATTTTGAATTTTTATAGAACTTTGTGTCATATATTCTAAGTTTGTTAAAACTCTGTGTCATATGTAATTTCAATAAAACACAAAATTCAAAGGACAAATCTCAAATAATAAGAGATTCCAAGGCACTCAGAATTTGCTTTTCAATTATATGTAATTCCTAAAATACTAACTCTGTAAAAAGCACTCTTTTTGTTTCTCACCTACATTTTTTATACACTTATGTATACATGTTAAGGTTCAAAATATGCTAATTATCTACGTATTCCTTCCTATGATCATTTCTAGTTGTATTAGAAATTAAACAAACAAACAAACAAAGAAACGTAGGAAAATGGAGAAAAACTGTTGTTATATATCAAAAATATATTCATTCACAGAAATAGCCAATAAACCAGGCTTATATGTTTCCAGTGCCATTTCTCAAACAGACCTTTTTGAAAACAGAGGTCATAAATTTAGAGGACTGATGACTGCTTAGCATGATCATTTTGTGTTGTATTGTCTTTCTCATATCATTCTTAAATCAAATAATGCTGAATAATAGGATAACTGGCTTTGTGAATCTAAGTCACTTAATAGGAAATATGAAATTTAAGAGATGGTGAAATTATAGTATTTCCAGCAGTCAGAGCATCTAAGCTTTTAGGAAAGACAAGCCTGTATGAGTACAAAGGAGATAATAGATTGGTGTAGAAAAAAAAAATATGTAAAAGGTTATTTGTAAGTTTTTCCCCTCAGGAAAGGATTTGAAAGATTCAGGCTACTCTGAGTGAATGAATAAGATGAAGCAGGTAAAGCACTGACATGTTATAAGATTGTTTAAGCTTTTCAGGAATTAGACTTAAACACTGAGTCATAGAATCAATATTTAACTGTTCACATGGAAATTAAAAGTTTCAGTGTAGAGCTCTACTTCTTAAAATTGTGTATTTCTGTAAAGAACCTGTATCATTTGCAGTGTTTACAAAACATCAAAACAGCTTCCAAATTCCTTGCTATACTTAAACAAAACAACAATAACTGAATACTGTTTATTTTTGTTTTTTTAAAACTGTTGTAACTTTATATTTTATTACAGAAATAGAGATGACAAAAACAGGATCTGAAAATAAAAGTCTACATTAGGTTCAATTACACAAACAAGAGTGTATTGTCAACTGAAAACCCTGGTCATTTTTCTCTTCAAACACTTCTTCAGAAATCACTAGTTCCTCATGGGGATTTTCAGATTACATCTCTGAAATTCAAATATCTGTTAATATAAATGTGTGTGAACACCTTTCAGAGGTGTTCCAGTAACCATGGCAATTTAGTCACATACTTACATAGGGTATCTTTCATTGAGAAACTATAAATGAGGTAGAATCAAGTGATCTATAGCAGAGCTGTATGTTTGTTGCAGATCAATTTTTCCTGTTTAATGATTTGGGAAAAAAAAAAAAAGAAAAAAAAAAGAGTTAATTTGAAGCAATTACTTGCACCAACAAGCAGACAGCATAAATCTTCAGCAAGGCCAGCCAGGAGCAGGAAAATCAATTTATCCAAACATGTTGGCATATTTGAGTGATAAAAATGTGAAACCCAATATAAGCATTTCAACAGTAGATTTTTCCTGAGTACAATTTGGCTACTGCTCACTATCTCTTAACAGAAGTAACCATAAGGTACTATGATGTAAGTACAGTATGATATGCATCAAGAGATCTGGAAGAACAGTTTCAAATGGAATTTTAAGCCGTGATAACCTTCTAAACAAATTAAATGGGAGATAATTTATGCAGTAGCTTTTGGGCCAATGTCAGCATGGGATGTTAGAAATGTGGTCTACACTGCTGCTGGGAAAGGTGGCTGCACCAGGAGTCTCTGACAGAAAGCACCAGGAGAGACTCTAGGTTGTCCCCTAGGGTTTTGGAGCTGAGAGTCTGTGGTCTTCTATACTCTCATCAAAAAAGAGAAAAATACCCAGGAATCTTGGAACTGATCACGGACTGGCCAGAAGACAAAGATTTCAGAAGATCATCAGAAGACGAGGTGACGTGCTGAATAAGCCCCACTGTATAAAAAATCACTAGAAAACAGGAAGCAATATGCCCTGTTCACTGATAGTTCCTGTCTGAGCCCTGAGGTCTTCCTCCTCTCCTCCTTGAACAGCGCATAACAAGTCTTGGTAGGGATGGGCTAGGCCCCACTGCTCTGCAGTGATTTGTGTCTCTGAAATTGCCAGTGTGACAGCATACTTTTTTCAAATGTTTTACCAGTTTTTCAAGATTCTGCACTTGTTCAGGGATGAAGTTCCAAAACCCCAGAGGAGCCCACTGTCCTAAATACCTGCCCATAATATCCCACACACCCTGTCATAACTAACCAGTCTTGGGGCAGATCTCTCAGTGGTATTCTTAAAAAATTATTTAACCTTAAACAAATCTTGAAACCCCTTCAGGAGACTTAGCAAGAGGAGCATTCTGGTTTGAACATATCAAAGATACTCAGAATTCTCAAGAGCTTTTGTAACTAGCTTGAAGGAGAAGAGCAAGATGAAGGAATAAAAGAAGGTGAATCAAGCCAATTTGCAGAAGAGAAAACCATCTTGCTGGAAGTAGATACTGCTGAATGAGAAAAGTGGCCAGTATTTTCTCTCTGTACTGACTCTTGGATGGTGGTGAATACACTGTGGGGACATAATGGAAGCAGAGCAACTGAAAACTGAAAAAAATCCTCCTCCACTTCACCTATTCATACTTAAGCTGTTCAGCTACCTGAATAAAATAACATTGTCTAAACTTCTGAAAATTGTTCTTCTCTACTTCTTAACATAATTCAGATTTTGTTAAAACAAAAGTTTACTTCCATTGAATCTGTTGAGTTTTGGTTCTGGAGTAGTACACAAGGGGATATATTCAGCTTTCATCTGAGGCTGAAGACCTAAATAAGACAGACTTTGCACCTAGTATTACCATTTTTAAAAGCCACGTATTCTTAGCCAGGTCTTCACCAGTTGGATGAATCTGACCTCAAACACATCAGTGAAGATTTTCTTGAACAACAGGTAGAAATTACTGAATGCCTACTGTCCAATGACTTCAAAGAGCTATCATTCTTCATTCTGCTATTCTGAGCTTCTCTTTAGTAGACAGAGATACATCCATGTTATGAAATATTATTCTGTCATTGCAAGCCACTTAATAGCGCTACTGGGAGACAAAGGAATGAACAAAAAAACAATAAAGTTGCACAACCTAGCTATGATAGTACCACGTCATTACAGAACAGCAATAGTAATTTATCACTTTCCTGCCACCCTCAAAGAGCTAGATTTCATCAGCAATATCAAATATCAAATAATGATTTATTCTCTCATTTGTACATGGATTTTATTAGTGTTCATGGTATTTTATAAGATAGTCTAGATCAAATTCCATTTTCACAGTTGAGAGCTACGCAAGTTGTTCACTGCAAAAACCATGTCTTGGGAAGATTTACAGGAAGGGAAGTGGGCAATCAGGGGATGTATTTCACCTGATTTCCTAACTACTCAAAGGTAGTGGAGAAGTAGAGTCAGTTCATAGGGAAACTAAAATGCTATTCTTGCAAAAGATGCCAATATTATTCTTGGTGATATTAATTTCTGGGCTTTGGAGATAAAGTTCTTAATTAATTCATTTAAAAGATATCTTGTGAAAGAATCTTAATTAGATTAAATCATTATTTCAGGAAGTAATGTGCCAAATTAAGCAAAGCTAATTAGGGTAGTCAGGAAATTGGCTTATCCACCAGTTTATGGGCAATGTCTTTTATCTGTAGCTATCTCTTTGCAGCAGGAATAGCATTTTATTTGAATTTATCAAAGACTTGGGAATAATCTCATTAAGAAAGACTGTGGAAAAAGCAAAAACAAATATTCTCCATAGCGTAGTTAGAATTGTTTAATTTATTTACAATAGCAAATCATTAAAAATTACCTGCTAGATGCTATCAACAGTGACATCTCAGGAAAATGTATCATTTGAGACATCAGTTTTTCCTTTTTTAAATTTTTTTTACCCCTCCAAGGAAATAGATTCCTTTGTCTTCATAAATATTGTTTTAAAACTAATATTAGCCATTAACTTGGACGACAAGATGGAAAGAGTTCAAACTTTTATTTTTTGCACACATTTTAATAACTTGAAATGAATTTTCTGAACTTTAGCTTTTCCATAGACATAGAATAGAGCAGCACTAGTACATTATAAAACAATAATTAGTTAATTTGGTCTCATCAGAAAAGCCATGCTGTTAAATGAAATTTCAACCAAAGCAAAGTCCATTTACCACCAGGCATTAAAAAGTAAGGATTAAGTATTGAAAAAGACACAGTGAATGACAGTATATTGTCCATAATCTTGTGATTGGAATTCTGCATGGCAAAGAATTCAGAAATCAGTTATGTGAGAATTTCAATTAATTTATATATTATTACTCAGCAAGGAGAAAATCCTTTATGCTGAAAAGCAATATATGAAGCACACTGTATATGATTTATTGGTCTAAATGAAAAATATGATTTTTTTTTTGACATCATTATAATAAGAGGAGAAATTGAAATTTAAAAAATCACATACCTAAAAAATCATTCATCCATTGTTTATTCATATACTCTATTCTGGAGACAAATTTACTAGACTTTGCCTTGAAATCCCAAATAATATCTTCTGGTGACCCAAGTCTGTTTTGCAACTAAATGTCTATTAAAATGTCATTACTGGGAAACAACCTTTGCTACCTTTCCAGTCCTATCAGCATAGCAGACCTCAAGACGTTCTCTCAGTTCTGCAAGATATATCTTTTGTGTTTAATATATACTTGTTTAATAACATTGAAACATATTGAATACTGAAACTGCCTTATATTAAAAAAAAAAACAACAACAATAGAAGAAAAACAAATCTAAATAATCATTGATTGAGTTGTTACTTGATTGTTGTTGGCATCTGTGGAAAAAGGGAAGGCAACTGATGTTATTTACCTGGACTTCTGCAAGGCCTTTGACATGATCCCCGACCACATCCACGTGAGCCAGCAGTGTGTGCTTGCAGCCCAGAAGGCCAATGGTATCCTGGGTTCCATCAGAAGAGGGGTGGCCAGCAAGGAGAGGGAAGTGATTGTCCCCTTCTACTCTGTCTTAGTGAGGCCCCAGTTGTAGTACTGCATCCAACTCTGGGGCCCCCAACACAGGAAATATGTGGAGCTTTTGGAGAGGATCCAGAGGGCCACAAGGATGATCCAGGAGTAAGTGCACCTCTCTATTGGTGATAGGCTGAAGAAACTGAGTTTGCTTCTATTGGAAAAATAGAATGCTGCAGGGAGACCTTATTGCAGTCTTCCAGTATTTAAAGGAAGTTTATAAACCTGAGGGGAATTAACTTTTTACATGTGTAGATAGATTAAAGGGGAATGGTTTTAAAATAAAGGAAGGGAGATTTAGATTAGATGTCAAGGGAAAGCTTTTCACTGAGTGAGTGGTCAGGTGCTGGAACAGGTTACCCAGAGAGGTTGTGGATGCCCTGTCCCTGGAGGTGTTTAAAGCCAGGTTGGATGGGACCCTGGGCAATCTGTTCTAGCAATTGGCAACCCTGCCTGTGGCAGGGGTTTGGAATTTGATGAACCTTGAGGTCCCTTCTAACCCAAGCCATTCTATGATTCTGTGATTCTATGATTCTATGTTTTGTATCAGATCACAGTTGGGCTTAATGAGGAATCAGCATTTTTTTTTTTTTTAATAGTTATGAGTCTAACTGGGGAAATTAACAATTTTCTAGTGTAATAGTTTGTTTGACACGAGTCATGCTAGCTAGCAGATCGGTAGCAGAAATGGTCATGAACCTTGAGCATTTTGAAAAAACACCTTCTAGCATTAAAAATACGTTGTGTTTGTATGCTTTATCTGTAAACAAAAACAATTAAAACAAATCCATCTAATAACAGGAGAATTTATAGAAACGTATATATCCACTGCCTGTTGTATGTGTACCTGATCTTCAGTGTATACAAGTATCACTGATAATGGTGTTCAGTCTTGAAAACAAAAAACGCAAAAGGTATCTATATTTTTAAATAGGTACTTGTAAAATTAGATACGGCTAACAAGTCATAATATATAAGCCTACTCACTTACAAAGGATGTTGCTTTTATAAAGCAAGTATGGATCATGTAGTGGACTTAATAGAGAGAATAACAGTCATGCATTGTGTCTGCTACAACATTATAGATACTAATAATACATAAAGAGCACTGTATATGAATAAAGAGGTAGTAATCTCCTAAATAAAGGTGATAAATCTACTCCTGAATTAATACTTTTTTTCTTTAAAAAGAATAAAAAAGCTCTGCCTTGATGAACCAGCTATTTTTTCTTTACATTAATGTATTATGAATCCAGATGGTTCACTCAATTGTTTTGAATTTTTACTTATACTATAGAAGCATTTTATTAGTTAGTAAAATAGGTATGACCTGACTGATAAAGAGAGCTTAGTTCGAAGTTCTATTTTCTTCTAGGCTCTCTTCAGTGTACAACTTCCTACAGTTTCATTTCATGATGAGGGGTTGAGTTATTGACAGCAAATGTCAACTGCCTTTTCTATATTTGCAACTCCATTTTATATTAACTTATGGGAACAATGTCATGAACAGTCTTCAAAGTCAATCTGGCCATCAGCAAAACAGCCATTCACTTCATGAACATTCATAGATAAATTCCACTCCTGTGCTCAGCGGTAGCAGACAAAGCAACCTCTGTTTTTCAGAGGTCAGGAAAAAAATCTGCTTAACTGAAAAGCCCTCTTCCATCAGATGTTGATTTTCACAAAGAGAAAGATTACTAGTGTATGGGAACTGTTGAGTCATGGCCTGAACCACTGACTGATCACCTGAGGCAAGGATTGAGTCAGCCATGGGGGCACAGGTGAAGGCAATTCAGCTGTGTGACCAGAAGGGGTGGAGCCTGGCTGCACCTCTCCTAGACCCCATTTAAGGGCTGACTGCTACTTGGGGAGGATCTCTTTCTGGAGGTTGTTCCATTTGGAGTTTTCTACTGTGAGCATAGGAGCATTTAATTTATTTTTGATTATCTCTTTCCACTGTGACAAACCTTCTGTAGTGCTAGGTAGCAAAGGAACTCTTAACTGTCAACCTAGGCCCCACACATATAAGCAAGTGTGGTCAGACCTATCTTATTTATCTATTCTTCAACCCATTCTGTCTGTGTTGGAGGCCTGTTGTGGGGTATGCTAGAATGCCAGTGTATTGTTTATGGTATTCTTCCTCATTATCACTCTGCTACTTTTATTCCTACTTTCATTCTCCACATCTCTGTTCTTCAACCTTCTTGTCTCAAGCAAATTATTTATGTGTGTTTATTCAATATGTTATGTAGAATAAGACTTTAGGAGACAGCTTTAGAGAAGGAGGAATGGCTGATCATTAGTTATATTAATTATAGGGCATTTGGCATAGTCAGCATGCTCAGGCTTCTGGAAACATTCAGTGACCATTTAGGTGTAGGTTGCTCTTAATACTGATATTGGCATTAGTGTTCCCATAACAGTACTTCTGTATCTCATTAGCATATTCAGACTTGATGCCTACGATTTTAGAACCATAATCTGAGGGTAGGTGTGTGCACTAAGGATGATGGTAGTGTGCATTTAAAAATCTACTTGGCGTGTTCTTGGTAAGATTTCTGTTCACTTCTCATTGCTACATTCTTGTTACACGTGATAAGATTCCAGCATAGTTCATTTAACATTAATCAGAGAATGCAGGAACCAAAGCTTCTCATTTTTATTATGTATTTGACACCTTCTACCATTAATTATTTATCCTTCTTTTGTATTTTGCTCTGAGACCAGCACAAAAACAGCACTGTCTATGCACTCTTGTTAAGGATGAAGTCAAATGTTATTCAAAGGTTATTATGATATTTAATGGTGAGGTATGCATTTTACCACTTTTTCATATGCAGTACTGTTTTTGTGCTCCCACCGGCTCCTTTGTTACAGTGCATTACAGCATTAAATGTAATTTCAAAGAATTGCAGTTATCCTATGCTTAACTGACTCTAGGACACAAAATTAATCATTTTACAGGCCATGTTCATTTTACTTCTCTCTGTCTCTCTTGAATATAATTATGTCTTTATATCAGATAGACTAATGATCTAATGATAAAATTAGAGATTAATTACTTTTTCTCATTTCTTTAAGATCAGATATGACACCATAGGACAGTGTTATAAGATCAAGGTTGATAATTACAAAACTTTATACTGTTTGCTGCTTTCACTTTTGGATCATCAGTAGACAGAGTACTGTGCCTTAATCTTAAGGCCATGCTTTGCAAATTATAAAAAAATGTAGAGCCCCCCTCTAGGCTCTGAAATATACTATTTGGTCCCTTTCAGTCAATTCCATACACAATACACTCAGTTTCATTCAGTGAGTAGGTGATAGATGATGGTACAGCACAATCTTGAAACACTCAGATACCTGTGTGCATAGAATGGAGTAATCAGTTAAAAAAAAAATTAATATTCTGATTTTTCAAAAATGATTATTCTTGTTAAATAACATTAATTTAACGTTTTAACCTAATTACAGTAATGATACCATAATTATTCTTATTGTTAAACCTAGTCCTAAAACAGCTGTTTTTGAGAAGTTAAACTTATATATTGCACTTGAGATTAATTCATTTTTGTTTTGTGTGCACTTAAATGATATTATGTTGTGGCATTGCAAAGAGACATGCACGTTTTGTTGCGAAAGACTTGAAAATCTTACTTTTCTAGGCATACCGTATTGACACTGCATTTAGGAAAAAAGGCAACAAACAAAAGGAACAAAAAGAACCCCGAAGGTATTGCACCCTATTTCTAGTTTAGAAGATAATTTGTATGGAGAAACTGGTACAATTGATCCTACAAGCCTTCCCTTGCTTTTCAACCCATCATCTTCTACTCTGCAACAAATACAGAAGCAGAGGTCTTCTTTCAAAGAATTGTAGAATGGCTTGGGTTGGAAGGGACCCCAAGGATCATCAAGTTCCAAAACCCCTGCCACAGGCAGGGCTGCCAACCTCCACATCTGGTATCAGACCAGGCTGCCCAGGGCCCCATCCAACCTGGCCTTAAACACCTCCAGGAATGGAACATCCACAGCCACTCTGGGCAGCCTGTTCCAGGATCTCACTACTCTCTATGTGAAGAACTTTTTTCAGTTTCTCTAGAACTTTCTTCTTCAGTAAGACAGAAGTAAGCTATTTTACAGGACAATAGGAAATACAGACTATGAATAAAAATGGAAAAAGGAGACTCTACTAATATAATTTACACTGTTCAGGAAGTGACACACTGATGTGCATGATGAAAATCCTCATCTCAGAATCTGTGGGTCAATAAAAACCTATTTCTGAACCTGTGAACCCCCTTTCATGAATTCAGAGTAACTCAAAATGTTCTTCAAGATGAATATCATAAATACGAAAATAGCTGTGCCAATCTTGATAATGTTACTGGATCATTACTGGACAGCTATTAAATAATACATTATACAGTAATAATACCCATCTTCCCATAGCTTTGAAATAGGTCTGCTGTGGTTTTCTTGTGTCTTTAAATCTAAAGCTAAGCTTGAAGGTGAGTTTGCTTTATAATTTTCAAATGATAGAAAATGGGATAATTTAAGCCACTGTGCTGCTATATTTTAAATTTCTTATTCATTCTATGTAACACTTTGCTCTTCATTCATGTCCCAGCCTGGCTGAATGACCAGTTTGGTCCTCTTTCAGCAGCTTGTTATATAGTTAATATCTTTACAAAGATCCCCATGCAGTAAATGACTGAAGTAAGAATACAGACATTTCCATTTAAAATAGAAATACAAATAACAACTATGTGTACATAACATCAAATTTACATGTTTATCTACTGTTCTTTCAGCTCACGTATGTTTGTAGAATAACCTTCATATGTAGCTGTAAAAGGTTTACATTTAAAAATGACTATCTCTGCTTAAGATTTATATCTATTCCTTCCTAGCAGCCAGAGCTTCTGAGAATCATCTGCTTTTTTCATACAAGTTTTAACACTGTGTTCTGTAATACTGTATAGTTTTCAAAGTATTTATCTAAAGAGATTTTTACTCAACACATAAACAGTGCCAGTGGTCTCGAAGACTGAACTTCAATGATACAGCTTCAATGATACAGAGCCTTCCAGTGGCTCTCTTGCGCGTTTTGGCCCTGTTGAAAACTCTAGTTCAGCCAAACACCACGCTGTTTTTCTATCCTGTCTCTCTGGTGTACGCTTAGCCGTTTAACTTTATTGAACAGGTCTTCTCTCAAGACTTTCTCATGGTTCATTCATGCACATTTCCTGTGGATGCTTTTTCTTTATAAGATTTGCAGACTGAAGTCTCAGGAGCTATCAGTCTTTTCCTGTGAACTGGTACACTGATTTTTTTCTTCTTCAAAAACAGCTACCATATACCTGATTATTTATTAGAGCCCTAATGAGAAAGGCATGAATTCTCTGTTAGACAGTGGAAAACACATGTTTTTCTGCTCAGAACTTCTCAGGAGGCAGTATTTGGTACTTTACCTGAATGTAGAGCCAGATAAATAGGGAAGGAATGTGACAAGGGGCTTTTTAAGTCTTGACACAAATTTTGTAAAGGGTGACACTACAGAGAATAACTCCTTCCTGTTCTTCCTGGCCTGCAGAGAAGATTTCCTAGACTTTAGAAGAGTTATGAGACAAAAGTCCTTTGAATACTTACATTATTGATAAGAAAGTAAGATAGCTATGGGTGAATCACTGTGATGAATGTTTTTCTTATCCACCTGCTGGTGCAGTCTGTTTTCCTTCTTTTGAAGGATCCTATGTATCAGAGGCATAGTTCATGTTTGAAGTGGTCTGGGGAGACTTTTAAAGATGGGCTCAAAACAGCACATGGAGTTTTGTTTGTTTTTAAGATAACTTACAGAATTAAGCATAATTACTGGTACTCATTTCAACAACAGAATGAATAATTGCAAACACTAGGACAGAAAATGATAAAATATAGCTAAGGAAATATAAATCACATGTATACTCTGGCATGAAAGTCAATAGTGATGAGGAAGATCTAAGGGTGAAAGAACCAGAATATTGAGTGGTAGCCAATGAGATAGATGGATATAAAATAGCCACATAGTTATTTCACTGCTTTGTATAACTATGGATTTCTACAGTAATACAAATGAGCAAACAAAGTGAACATCTGTGTAGCTGAACCATCTGATTGGGTGGCTATTATCTACTGGAATAAAAAACGCTGAAGAAAGATGGTACTGAACAGGAGTATTTGGGTGTGATTGACATAAATGCTAGAATAAAATTTCAACATACAATAAAATGTACATTGTCTTTCAAGTAATCTTCTGGACAGCAAGACTTACATTATGCATTAACTTTGAAGAAGAATATTCAAGAACTACTTATTTATACTGAATCATACAGTCATAACCCTTGCTGCAGTCAGATTTGTCTCCTGTTTTGTGTCCCAAGGCTTGGTGTTGTCCGGTGACAGAAATTCTTCCTTGCAAAGAATTGTAGTTTTTGAAGTTTTGTCTCATCTTTTAGAATGCTTTTAATTCTCAGAAGTGGATGGGAGCAGCTTGAAAATATAGGCAGAAGGTACCCTAAACATTCAGAAGAAGATTTTCAAATGCAGAATTTTGGAAGTCAAACTTACTTTAAAATAATATTTAGTTTCAGAAGATTTGTTGCATCTTCAAAATGGTTGTAATAAAATACTGGGCAGTGGTTGGTGCCCTGATTAACTTTACATTATCACCTAATATGGAAGCAATTGAACTGTACATCCTCTTGGTCTCTACTTTTGTTCATTTGTTTGGTAACTTCTTGTGAAGATCCATCCTCTCTTTACTGAAACTTCTGGTTTTATTTCATTCTCTTTTATCATTGCCTCAGAAGTTTAGTTCAGCTCAGGTTCATTCCATGGCTTTATTTATGATTTGGGTTCTGATGGAAATGAAATTCAAAAATGAAGGCAAAATATTGATGCTGCTTCAACGCATTTTTGTGGCTGAAATATTGTCTAGTACCACTGCGCCTGAAATTGGGTTCAGGTGTGAAATGAAGAAGGTGGCTTATGTAATTATGTAATGTTGTTATAAAATAGAGCAAGTTTAACAAATTAAATAATATTTGAAGTAGTTACTTCAATTCTGTCTACATCTGGGATACTTTATTATGCATGTCTGAAGAGACTAATATCCAGAGTGCTTCAAGTGCTCAGAAAATCTCTGCTGTCTGTCTCACAATTGTTCACAATCAAAGTTATTCAAATTATTTAAAACATATTTTCAACAGAGAACACAAGGACTTCCTGAATATAGAAGCTTCTTATTAAATAGAATCAAATAAATGCTGGTGAAGAAACAAATATTGGTAGCTTTTAACATCAGAAGAAACATGTTCCACTTCAGGCTGTCTCATATTGCCAGAAGTTCTGTAGCAGTTGTTGAAAACAAACTAAAAGAAAATTGTCACTTCTATACATAGTGTTGCTACTGAAATGTGTTTTTTTCTTAGTGCATGAAATTCTTTTGAAGAGAATGTTACTGTTTAATAAAAAATATCTTCTGCTCATAGTCAGCTATGTTTATTTCAAAAAATTAAATCTCTTTGATTTTTTTTTTCCTGGTGCCAGGAGAAAAAAAGAATACAAAAACTTCTCAGATGGTTTTAGACTCTATCTCATCTCTCTAAAAAAAAAATATGCAATTCAGTTTCAGATTGATGTTGAGCTTTTTATTATTTCATGTTTCCAGATGTGGGTATCTCAATCTCCTTTCAGTGTTGCAAGATGAATCTCATTTTACGTAGAACTATTGTTTTCCTGTTTAAAATATCAAAATGCTTTTTAAAATACAACCGCTTTTTTAAAGAGTTTGCCTTGTATCCCTTATAGCGGTATGTAAGTCAGGTTCTTTCAGAAATTGCGATTTATCATGCTTTTTTTTTTTTTTTTTTTGTCCAGCACCCAAGAAATAATGAGAAATCTCACATGAGATTCAAATACCCCAAATAATTATAAAAACTGGAGAAGCCCAAGCAACCACAATATTGTAACTTGTATCCTGGGCTGCATAAGAAGTGTGACCAGCAGTGATCCTTCCTTTCACTCCATGACACCTCCTGGAATACTGCATCCAGCTCTAGAGCCCTCAGGACAAGAAAGAGGTGGACATGTTGGAGTGGGTCCAGAGGGAGGCCATAGGAATAATAACACATTTGTATCACCTCTCCTATGAAGATAGTCTGAGGGAGATGGGGTTGTTTAGACTGGGGAACGCTACACAGATTTTACTGCAGCCTTTCAGTACTTAAGCAGGGATTATAATAAACATAGGGAGAGACTTTTTATTGGGAAGACATTATAGCAGATCAAAGGGGAGCTACAAGGAAGCTGGAGAGGCTCCCTTTATCAGGGAGCATAGTGATAGGACTAGGCTTTTGACACTGTCTTCCATAAAATCTTCATAGGTAAGCATAGGAAGTGAATGTAAATGACTGGGCAGTGAGATGGAATGAGAACTGGCTGACTAGTGGATCTCAGAAGGTTGTGATTGCTGCCACGGAGCCTAGTTGGAGGTCTGTAGCTGGTTTTCTCCAGGGGTTGATACTGGGTCTGGTCTTGCTTAACACCTTCTTTAATGACCTGGATGAGTGAGGGTTTCAGTTTTGAACTTCCTAGTTTATATTCTTAGATATTGAACATCAATGTCTTCTCTTAAGCACAAAAAATATACTGAAACTTGTACTAAGTTCATTACTTTGAAATAAACTGGAAAGTTGGATTTTAGTCTAGTCTATCCTAAGACTGTTACTATAATGCAGTAGTACAGAAAATTTTATTTTCTGTAATAGAAAAATGAGTTATTTTCTTGTTGATTGTACGCTGTGGCTAGTTGTACAAGCAGGAAAAAAGCAAAATATCTTTTTACAGAAAAGTAAAATTCTAAAATCATAAAAATCCATAATTTTTGAAAGTTTTTGAAAAAAGAATAGCACCCAAGTTATTACTAAAGAATGCCAGTGAATGGCCTTCATTGTTTGGAATTAGCTGCCTCCAGTTCTTTCCGAACAAGTAATGTGGGGACTTTGGTTTTCAGTATGTGGTTCACCGCCCTTCTCATTCTCCATAATAACACTGGGACTTTGCTTTTCTCAGAAGGGCTTTTGTTACCATTGCTGCATCAATCATTCTCATATTTCCAGTTCAGTTATTCAGGATCCTTAGGGCTCTATTGTTAATCTTCATTAATGTATTTCTGACTTTCATAACCAATTTAGTTTGAATTCTGAATAAATCAGCACTGCTTACAGAGGACATGCTCATTTCTTTCTGCATGTAACTGATTTAGACATTGAGAAGATAGTTAGTCAGAATTCCTTGAACTTCTGGTCTCACTAGAATAACATATGCATAATGAAAAGTGGGAAAAAATGTCTTAAACTTAGAAACTCAATTTACCTGGCTTTTACATCCCTCTGAAGAGCTTTGAGAGGCGCTAACTACCTTAACTTGTCTTGTGTTCTCAGTAATCAGTTTACTCAATATATTGCCTATACAAAAACAGGCTACTTTTCTTTTTTTGCTTTTCTCTCTTACAGGTGGGCTGAAGCATAACCTTTGGGTGGTACACAGTGTAGGCAGGGCAGGACCTCACTAGTCAGGTACTATTCCAGTACCAGGGGCTCTGCTCTGCCTGCACCATGCCAGGGAATGATGGCCATGGGCAAGATTGTGGAGATGTCCCAGGGCAGAATGACCTGATCAGGAAAGCCTCTTAATGACCTCAGTATTCTGAGTCTTCAGGCCAAATTCTGTTTTCTTGATCATACTTGTTATCATAACCCACAACAGACTGAGTGCAGGCAGCCTATGAAGGGAACAGAAAGCTTTGTTTTAGATTCAACAATGAAAATAAAAGTTTCTGTATGCACAACTCCCGCTAACTTCAGGTGGAAGGTGAACGGTGGTTCTCCATTAATTCTTGGAAGCTGATATTTTAAAGTCAAATTATTGGATTTTCTTTCAGCTAAAGATAATTACTGTGTAAGCTCTTTTAATAAGTTATGTTTGAAGATTTTCTTATCATTCTCCATTTTTTCTCTTCTGATGACCATGTACTCTCTTTCCTTTATTTAAAGCTTAATGATACACGCTAAAGGAATATACTTCATCTGTTCACAATAAGGTATAATTTTACAATTTACAGGAGATATAACAATTAACATATGTCATTTAACTTCCAGAGACTGGATGTTTAGGTCAGCAATGCATAAATCAGTGATGCTGTAGGAATAGCACAGAGCTTAAGAGCTTGAATTTCATGTTCATTCCACAATCATTCTTCAAAGTGTCCATTTGAGTTTATTCTTTTTTTTTTTTTTTTTGGCATTCATTTAATTTTACCTATGCAAAAAACTTAATTGGTGAATGAATAAATATATCATTGAATACAATAGAATGGAGAATATAAAGAAAGTGTCCTGAACAGGTCCATTGAGGGGAAAAGAGTGGCTTCTATCAGTTTCTTATACTGCAAGAACATCAATCTCATAATATTTTCTGGGGCCATGTAACAGTGTTCCCTTCCTTCCAAGGACCAGTTGCCAGATAATCTTTAATGCTGTATTTGAAGTCACCTCATTTCTTTCCTGGATCTAGAGTACTTGCTGTTCTCTCTCTTACTGAAATAGAGAAGACTTCAGCAGTGACTGATTACAAAGAAAGCTGGATTCCAAGGGCTGTCCTCACATTTCCTAATCTTGCCAAGCACTCTCTTTTTGGGGTTGGAACGTCCTGTTAAAATATCAGTTGTTGAAATAACCTCCGGCAGCACTATGCTTTTACTGATAGTGTTCTTGTGATACGTAAAATATGGTCTTCCCTTAACTGCCAAGGAAGACCAGCATGTTAAAAAATGGATCTGAAGCCTAGGTTTATGAGGATCAGCTGCTGAACATATGCTGAACATAAAGGTGTTCACACTACCTTTAAGAGCCAGAACACTTATAAGGGCAATGTAAGACTCTAGAACGTGAGGATCTCATTGTTTGAAGTCTTTGACACCTAGTGTGTATAGTGTATCTAACATACATGTCTGCAACATAATCTTGAAAGTGTAAACCTCATTCTCATCTGAGGCCTAGAATTTGGCAGCAATAAGCAAAAATAACTGACTTCCATTGTGACACACTCCATACAAAGGAAAATACTTGATTAGCTCAGAATATAACTTCTAAAATGCGTTTGATCACAGGTTGCAGAAACAGCTGAGCACCAAAATGATTTAGAAACTGACTGACTGGAAAGCTGCCTATAATACAGACTATTTCAGCTGAACTTCTGCTTCTTCATGCATTATGCAAACCGTCTTATGCACAAGGAGAAGAAGGACATTAGATGTTCACAGGACTTGGGTTCCTGATAAAGAATTTGGGAAATCTCCATTGGAGATTAGTAGTAATTAACTAATTTCTTAACCTTTACTA
Source organism: Gallus gallus (assembly GCF_016699485.2). NCBI lineage: Eukaryota > Metazoa > Chordata > Aves > Galliformes > Phasianidae > Gallus > Gallus gallus. The sequence goes on from NC_052532.1 coordinate 28,380,074, forward strand.
TTTTCATTCATCCCTTGATTAGAGGTGGTGATGAGGTGTTCAAGGAAAGGCTATAAAATGGCATAATAGAAAAATACAAAAGAATAATATTGCCATAATAACATATTTGTAATGTAAAGGCATAAATAAAAGTTATTTTGACAGTAGCATTTCATTCTCATGTAAATCAAGTTTGAGATCACAGAATTGCAGGAGCTGAAAGGGACCTCAAGAGATCACTGAGTCCAACCTCCCTGCTAAGGTAGGGTATAGGTCAGACAAGAAGGCATCCAAATGGGTTTTGAAATATCTCTATAGAAAGAGACTCCACAACTTCTCTGTGCAACCTGTTCCAGTGCTCCATCGCCCTTACCATGAAGTTCTTCTGCATGTTAGTACAGAACTTCCTGTGTTCAAGTTTTAGACCATTACTCCTTGTCCTATCACTACACACCACTGAGAAGAATCTAGCCCCATCCATTTGCTTCCACATCCCTTCAGATATTTATAAAAACCGATTAGAACCCTCTAGTCATCTTTTCCCCATGCTGAACAGACACAGGTTACTCAGTCTTTCCTCATATGGTAGGTGTTCCAGGCCCTTTATCATCTTTGTTGATTTATCGCTTCAGATGTCAGAAAATGAACAGAGTCTTTTGCAGTCACAGGTTTACAACAATGCTTCTGCGGTGTCAGAATTGAAACAAAAGTTTCAGGTTGGCACATCTATTATCTTAAATTTTTCCTCTGCGTTTTATTCTCCAAAGCTGATGCTGAAAGCATACAGAGCTTCCTGTTCAGGCAGAAGAACAGACTGTGCCGTCAAACTTTCCTGCTAGCTGCATATTCACCTCATTGACTATGCCAATATAATAGCTGAAGCTGCTGCTTTGTAATACTGCAAATTCATATACCATTCATTTTAATATAAATATATAAGCTGGAATAGATGATCTTGGAGGTCTATTCCAACCTTGGTAATTCTGTGATTCTAAGGAAGTCGTTTCCCAGAAGGAATCTCACTGTTGTGTTTAAGCCTGTTTCCTAGTTAAATGCTTGATGATGCCTTTAAAAAATGAATCATTTAGAATAGCTTCTGATCACAAAAAGAGCATTAGTTAATTTTTCTCTCTTCTATTTCTATCTCTGTATGTAGGGCAGTTAGCACAAAGTCCTGGCAAACAGTTCTTCCTTCTGATTGTTAAAAAGGTATCGTGGGGCAATAACCAAATCTTTCTGACACATGCATGATATGAAAAGCCCGTTCACCATATAGAGCAGTAAGAAAGCATTTATCACCAAAGATGTCTGGAAAATGTTCAGCTAATCGGGGAGTAATCTGCTGTTCATCTGCAGTGAATTACATATATTTAGCTGGCAGATAGGTATACAGAGGAAACTAACAGAAACACTGGTAGTTGTTAAGTGCAGTTAGCTCAGTGGAGGTCATGAAAAAGAGCCAGAAACTGCTCCAGGGAAAATGGGACTGTGTGTAACTATGGCACTGTTCTGATTAATGTCTAGAGGAGGCTTCAGAAAATTGAAGTCCTTGTCCCTGGTACATTCCAGAGGTTGAAGGCAGCTGCATAGGACTGTCAATAGAAAATCATCTGATTCATACCAAGAAAACAGGCCAAGTGGTGGAGATTTCCTTCTTTGGGATAGGATGGTGCTGAAAAAGAACATTCATAGATTTGTATTTTAAAATGCAGAAATACTAAAGTAGGAGTGAATTATGAAGGGATGGAAAGCTTTAGCAAATGACAAGTGCTGATCTAGCTAATTAGATACAAAGACTAAAATACCTTCTGCAAAGCACAGGTGAAAGTATAGATAGGTAATTACTACATTTCGGTTCTTATCCACATGGCTATAAAATGTGTGCAATCAGTACCATGAAATTGGAAAATAAACTTATGTTCTACATCAAAGAAATAGGCTTGGTCTAAACTCCACTATTTAGAAGACATGGTATCACAAACAATGTTAATGTTCTTTGACAGTGTTCACAACCATTAGAAAATTGAAGTCATAACGAAACTGCAGCTATCTTACAGTCTTCTGGCCCTAGGACGTACATTGTTGATGTGTGTATTTTGGAAGCCCCATCTGTTAGGAGCCAGGTTTTATATACTCAATAATTACTAAATTCCTCGGAGACCAGGTGGCAGGGCAAATTAATTTGGAAAGAAATAGAAAAGTCGGGGGGAGGGAGGAGAAAAATTGTAGGATAAATTTAATTCAGCATTTTCAGAATGTACTGAATGAGGACAGGAATAAAGAAAGGAAGAATATATGTGGCAAAATGCAGAGGAGGAAAGCAGGAATGGAAAGGAGAATTTTACATCAAGAAAAATTGACAAGGATATTTCCTGGGTTACAAAAAGCAGGAATGTAAGGGAGAATAAAATAAAATCTGAAGATATTACCATTAAAATGTCTATTTATGTCCATGCTCTCAATAATTACACAATCATATATTTGTAAAAACAATTTACAATGCCTTATGTAAACCAAACCAAACTTAATCTTCCTCCTGAAATTTTGAAAACTTCTGTAATGTAAAAAGGAGAAGAGATGGGAAGAAAGGAAGCAAACCAGAGTTTTCTTTTTTCTTTTCTTTTTTTTAAACTCCTCAGTCCAAGGGGCACATTCCTAGTTTTTCATACAGAAAGTACTTACAGAAAACTAACGAGACAGATAGACAGAAACACCACAACTGATTCTTATTAATGCAGAAGCAAGAAATTTCTGGCAAGAACATAGGGAACCATACAGTTGCATTAAGGTTTCTTTAAAGAACATCTGGTGTCACATATGGTTTTGCAGTCCTAGTCATTGCATGCTTACAGTATTAGCAACAGCTGAGACAGAGTAGTAAGGTTAAACTGATTTAATTTAAATTTTCATCCATGTAGTAGTCAATCGGCTATATGTATAAAATAATCAAGAATATTGCTTAAATTGAAAGGTAAAACTGTAATATATTACTATAAATTATATACATATATACAGTCATAGATACTGTTATATACATATCATACATGTATTACTCAGAATTAATTAATATTAGCTTGCCTTGAACCCAAATACAGGCATAAGTTGTGAAACCAGCAACAGTACAAATGAATTCAGTAACACTGTGATGTTATAGAGAAATACAATATATACTAAGGTTATATTATTTTTATCTATGTGAGCAGTGTGGCCACCATAAGGACAACTAAAGTGGTGCATGGGAGACACTGAAGTAACAAAAAGATTCTAGGCCAAAAGCAAGATAAGCACTACAGACTTGAGATAGGCAAGACATCCTACTGAATGCAGGCAAAACGCTCTCAGTCCTGATCATCTGCCTTCTATACTGTAGCAGCATCTCAGGGTGACAAGAGCTTTGAAATCAATGTGCCCAAACTCTTTTTTTTTCTTCTAAGACTATCCTCCAGAAGATCAGAGGGATTTAAAATTCAATACATCTAAATTGAATGAGGACATAAACAAGAATATGCAATATTTTAAATAGAAAAATCTCGGAGTCACTAGGTTTAAAAAAAAAAAAAAAAAAAAAATTGTACCAAAAAGTCCATATGAATACCTCTCCTTTAGCATTCTATTCTTGCATGAAGGTGCTTGATGGCAGTGTTTGTTCCAATTCAATGTCCCTCTCAATGACCACTGAGAATGCACTCCTTCCAGTCCCTGGAAAGTTTTCTTTTGGTCACATAAAGACAGGTTCTCTACTCTCTGCTCCTTTTCAGTCTCACAGGACAAGCTTGACCTGCAGGCTCATATCTGTTTGCTCCAGCTCTTAAACCCTGCCAACCTTTGCTACTCCATATGCCTGGGACTGTCCCCTTAAGATAAGTCCCTCCTTTACAAACCAAGGATGCCCGTATACATTCCAGTTGGATCCGGGAAGGAAACAAATAGACTATGTCACAAAACTCAACTTTGACTGTACTTATTATGTAAAGAAATGCATGATACTAAGGCACAAACTTTGTTTACATGCAACCCCTCCTTTATAAGCCACAGCTGAGTTTAGGTGAAGGCTGAGATGTGATAATTGGGCTAAGATTTCATAAACATAGAGAAGAACAAGACCAAGGTTCCTGCTTTCTTCATGGCTGAGCTTCTTAGAGAAGAGATTAATGATACACATTATAAACAGATGTACCTTTTTGGATTTTTTTTATTTTGAATACCATGCAGGTTTCTTCTAGTATGCTTGGTTTCCAGGACCTGTGCTTGAAAACGGATGCTGAAAGTACTAGACTCCAGGAGCAGCATAGAGGCAATAGCAGAGGAGGAGAGAGGATCCAGGAGAAGAAAGGGCAGCTTGGCTTTTTAGTTGCAGCTATTTTTCTATATATATTAAGTATGGAGAAGCTATTAAAGACTGGAATTACCTTTATATAAAGAATAAGATGATATGTACCATTGTGAGTTGATAACAACAAGGAAATTGAAGTCATCACATGGAGTATTTACAAGCGTGCATGAAGAAAAATTTCATGACTGGCTATAGTGCTGATGAAAGTGAATTTCTGAGAAATTTTCTTGAGTACATTTCCTAAATTATAATGGAAAAAAGAGTATATTTATAGCCAATTCAGTGTTTATTAAGATATTACTTACATTAGATATTACATTCTAAGTGATTTAGTCTAGTACCTACCACCAGAAACAACTATTTTAAATACTCCTCACATTTGGAACAACTTCAGAATCTTCTGTGCGGTGGTTGTGAACTCCTATTACAGATCTAGGTGACAATTACTAACAGCTTACCTCTGTGGATTCCAGCATTTCTGTAGCACTCAAGAAGTGAAATCAAGGATAAAGATGAAATGGACTTTGTAGCTCTGAGAGAAGCCCCAGATGGAACAAGGTTTCTTCATAATATCTTATAATACATTTTACGTACATGTACAAAACCAAGGAATACTGAAAGCTCACTCTGTCCACAGTTAACTTGTTTCAGATGTCTGAGAATTCAGACTAACTTGGAATTTAGTTTCCCAAAAGTCCACAGATTTCAAGACTCCAGCTCTACATTATCTTTGTCCAAAAAGAGCAACGACATGCTAATAATCAACAGTATGAGGAGTATTACTTCACATGTTCTTATATTTAGCAGTTCTCATTAATGGATCTAGCTTTACTGCTCTGTTAATATTATATGATACTGGGTTCTCAACATTATTTTGGAACTTTGCATGTTTACAGATTGAGACGAAATTATGATCCCGTAATAACAGTTTGAGAGAATTAGGCTTGTATATCACTACAAATTGCCAGTCAAGTCAAAAGACTCATAAATATAGATGGCACTCCAGGATATAATAGAAAATTTGCTCTCCATATTTTTGGTAGTTTAGTTTATAATGCTAATTTTTAAGATTTTTGCAAAGTGGAAATATTAACTTAAACACAAAAATTAGTACTCACTGTTTGGAAGCCAACTTTACTTAGACTAAATTAATACTACATTAACATCTATCCTAATACATCACTGTAATCTCAGAGATAGAAAAAATAGGAAGTAGTATAATGTTTGAAAAGAGTGCTGAACCTGTTAGAGAACACAACAAATAATGAAAGACAGCAATAGGTGACTCAGTTTTCAGTAATACTGATGTATTAAGTATGATAGTCCAAAAGAGCAAAAAGACTGCTGGAAGAAAAAAAAAATCAGGATATATCTGAATTCAACCCAAAAAAAGTGCACTTTTTTTCTACGTGAATCCTGCTTTTTTATTTTGGGAGTATTTTTGGGTATTCATTTTATTTTCCTCTACTGCATTCCAAAAACACTGAAAAAAATTACTAGTAGGACACAATCTGTGCTCATTTCAAAATATTAGAGCATGATGGGTATAAGTGAAAAATAGAGAAAACTTCTTCCTCTGCCATACCTCTGTCAATACATATCCTCTGCGGTTCTCACTGCGTGTTCCTTTAAGTGTGAAATTTACATCGCCAGTCTCAAGATAGAAATAGATGGACCACTCAGAATGGATCAAACAGAACTGATGTGTTGATCTGCAGTGCACTGTGACTGTAACACTCTGATTCATCAAGAACCGATTTGCTTAATCTCTGATTTCAATATTTTTTTTTCCCTCTGCTAATTGACTATGTATTTTAGAAGCAACTCTCTTTAGTTTCTCAAAAGTTTCTCTTTAGTTTTCTCAACTACCCCCTTGCTTTTCTTTTTTTTTTTTTTGTAATATTCACCTCATCAAAATAATTAGTTACAGAAAATTAAATGAGTAAAAATGAAACTAACATGCAAAAGTCTCTTCAATAGGTTGATTTGCATGTAATTCACTTTATTCTTAGATTCAATCTGTAGTCTGCATGCAGTTATTTCCAGCTGACAAGACTTTTTTTATTGCCATCTCAGTGTCTTTCAGCTTTTAATTATTCCATAATAATAGAATCTTTGTGAACAACAGTTTTAAAGCAGCAGATGCAATGATTTCTGTCTTTTCTGATACTAGCATGCAAATCAATCTAAAACAGAACTGGTAATTTTGAGCTTATTCTGTATTTCTTGATATCAGGCTCTTTACTGCTTAAAAAGATGGAGGAAACAACACTGTGTTCCGTATCACTGCAAATGAGCCACAAGTAATGACTCTGGGCAGCATCACCAGAAGAGAATTTTCAAAACTCCTGTCATACTTTACACAACATGTTCTTGGTTAAGCTCCTCCAAGCCTGTTTATATGAGCCAAAAACAGAGGTGAAAACTACTGGATATTTTTTTACCATTATTTAAGACTTCCACGGATTTCACATAATATATGAATCTATCATTTATCAATTTAAGGCTCAGTGAGTTAAATTGCAAAAGGGTTGTTCTCACCTCACATCTTGGAAGATGTATCCAGCTAAAGTAAATGCTGTAAGCTATGCAATAAGTATCTGATATAAAGATTAGTATAATAAAATAACTCTTGGGGGGAGTGAGGGGGGAAGTAACTCCTTGTAGTTAATGAAAAGGAATTGGTATTTATGTATATATGACAAGACTCATTTGGCCAAGTATAAACAACTACAGCTGGCCAGATGCATAACTTCTCTGTATCTAGACAAGGGAAGGAATTCTTGCAACATAGAGCCATTAATTTGAATTGTACTATCACAAGCCTACCCTGAAAAACAGATGCTGTGCAATTCTATTTCATTATCTTCTGGCTAATTTTGTCTTGTTTCTGCTGTTAAAGCTGAAAATTTTTAATCATCAAGTCTGGCTTCTGTCAAATATCTGTTTGTTTTGTCTTTTTGTTTGTTTGTTTCAAATGCTAGTTAATTACATACATTTTGGAGTTAAAAAATTTTCCTGAGTAACTTTGACCAAATTAAATTGCTAAATTAATTTAGAGGCTCAAAAATTGTCTTTAGTTTGAATGAAAAATACAGTTCTTCAAGGATACAGAAGGACTTTAAAGACACATTCAAACCAAGGAGCAGAACATCCCAGTGTTCTATAACTGATAACTGCTGAACATGGTGGCTTAGGGAATACTTACTGCCCCCTATTCCTTTGGTAAATTAAGCAGTAAGTTACTTATCTCATCTAATACTTCATCAATTTCCCACTCAAGTTTCTTAAGAAATTCTGTGTAAATACTATCTACTATTTTTGCCAATTGCTACTTTTTGTTTTAGTGATTTACTCAGAAATTTTTTCTTCCAGCACTTTAAGACTGTTCTTCCAGTGTTTCTAGAGAAAAGAAATGCTCTACTGTGGGAAACTCCCAGTGATTCTCTGTGGTGAAGGCTTCCTCAGTAACCTTTCAGCTGTGAGCCCTGTACACTCTCCAGCATGCTTCCACTTCTGTTGTGCTCAAAAAAAAAAGTCTTATGGTTATTATTTAAGTCTGTTAAAAGTCATATTTAAAAACATACCTGGCTATTTTATTACCATTTTACGTTAGACCTACCATGTTTACATTCTCTTCTACTTCTCTCACTTACATGAAGTATCTACATTTTTAGAGATGTCTTTCAAATTCAGCTGTTAGTCATTTGTCTCAACACACCAAAGACTGATCCCTGCTTAACCTAGTAATTGATTCCAAAATGGTCTCGTAAGAACCTCCTACATCTTTCTTACTTCTTTCTCCTGCTAGTATAACAATAATTAATGTTATTGATTAATGCAATCATTTTTCTAAGTACAAATAATAAGGGTAAACATCAGAGTAATAATGAAGATCTCTGGGCTATCAAAATAACTTGTGGATTTCCTCTGCCAGCAGGCAACATAAAGCTTGTATATTTACCCACAGAAACAAGACTTTACCAGGAGAAATGATTAACTGTATGACCCTTATCTTCTCTGTTCTTCAGCTTTTGGTGAGAATGCCATTACAAACAGAGGAAGTGTTCCATCCTGAGTATATATGATGCTTAGCAAAAGCAGATGTGACATCCACATCTGTTTTAAACAGATTACTTCATACACATACTCAATAAGGGCCTTTCTCAGCTGAGCTTCTGTCTAGAAGCTTAGAAAGCCTACCTGGAATCACCAGATCACTCTCATATCCACATATGTATTATATAAAAATATAATCTCAATATTCTCGGGAATGGAGCAGAATATTTTTCTTTTTGGTTCAGCATGTTTTTATCCTATGAAAAGATGTTCTCCTCTTGTGTTTGAAGAAAAAATGTCTTTTTGTTTTTTATTTGTATGTATTGAGAACAGAGATGGGATCTCTAAGCCACACGTTACCCCTTGTTATTGTGGCTGGTTGTGAAAATATATGCAAAGGAAAATGCACGCCATTTCACATGATACATCTGTGTGAAATAAAATGTTTCTTAGGATGGATAATTAAGCATTAAATGAAAGTCATTTAGTATACCAGAGATGCAAACAGAAAATGAAAGTTAGTATGAAAAACAGGAAAACAGATACATTCAACTACTGAAGATAGTATTTGATATTTACCATCATGAATGAATTTATTCAGTCCCATTTTACAGTTAAAAGCAGGGCTTGTTTTTGTTTCTATCAGGACCAAACATATGGCTATCAATTTTTTAGAAACTCCAATTTCATTTGTGCAGCTACTGAACATCATATGGCAGACCTCATAATTTTTCATCACTTGTGATCCTCTGCAGGAAGCTATTCTCAATGAGTTCCTTGTTCTTCCACCTGTTGGATAAAAGTATCTCCTCTGACTTAATCTAACAATGAAAAGTTTCTGCTTCATTTGAGTCCTACAAATGCTAAACTAATTTGAGCTCAGGAATGCTGTTCTTGCTTTGTTCAAGTTCTGCTTTATGTCTTTTGAAGCCCATCTCCCTTCTCTAACTGGAAAGGGTAACCAAGCCTTTCAACATTCACTAAGACTCTCTCTTGCTCATCATTAGGAACAGTGGTGCAGAACTCCTCATTAGGGCAGGAAGCATTCAATACATCATGCTGAACTTCCATTTGTGCTGATCTCTGCTTTAAAAAAAAAAAAAAAAAAAAAAAAAAAAAAGATCAATTATTATTTGCCTATAGTTCATCTTTGCATCGCAACAGGAGGACTTTTGCTACTGGAATGATAGCTTCAAAAACAATTTCCCCACTTTGTTGGATCCTCCCATCTCCTACTGTTTTCCTGGCAGATAAATTTGGCTAGTGATTAGAACACTTGCCTAAAGATCAAGAAACCTGAGCTCTACTCATAATTATATGTATTCACTGTGTAACCCAATCTGTTCCTCTGCCCATAAAAATTGAGATAATAGTACCCACTTCTGTAAAGTACTTTAAAGCTTCAGATAAAAGATGCTGTAAAAGCTAAGTGCTATTATTAAAGCTTTCTCAGTAAGCTGGGTATCAGCCAGAGGAACAGAAGGCTAGACACAATACCTCACCATCAGAAAGACTACACTAAAATGGAGGTTACAGTAAATGACAAAATATTTCAGTTCGCACACAAACTTTTAACAAATTCCATCACCATTTTGACATGCATCTCATAGTGCTTTTTTTAGATAGTAACTGCCAGAATCTGTCAGTCTTCAGAGAGATTTCCTATTTTGGAAAAGAAAACTCTACTGCTTCAGGGTCTGCAGAAACCTTCCCAGCAACCAACACCTCAGTTTTAGAGCAGAGTATCCTAGTGGAGCACCTCAAGAAATTTAAATGAAGTGTTCCACACCATCTATATCATGACTAGTTAGATCTTTTTTTACCAAACTGAAACAAATGTTTGTCCAAAAGAGCTGGGTTCAGGAGAAATTGAACCTATTTCCCCCCAGTCTACTCCACTCTGCAGACTTTTCTGTAGTTCAGCCTGTACCTAAAGTCATGCCTGATAAAAGCTGAGACTACTGAATTCAAAACTGCATGCAATAGCTACAGCCACTTTGTTTTTGAAAATCTAGAGGAGGATAATGAGCAGCTCCTACATAGAATAAAACCCAATGAGAAAGTCAATGTCCTAGGTTTGAAGAAAGCAAAAAGTGGCTATTCACATGGTGTATGGCTAAGTTCTGGAGCTACTTGCCATGCAACATTCTAGATGACAAATGTTCCCATAAATGAAAAGGTAAATTGGTTTGTTCAATATAAACCAATCTGCAGATATCACCATTGAATCAGAAACTGCCTGTACTGCAGCTTACTGGAAGCTGCGACGATGTTTAAGAGAGACTGCACATATGCCTCCTCTATTCTTTCACTCTTAGGCATCCATTCCTAGTTACTGTTGAAGACAGGACACTAGGCAACAGGCACCTTCAGTTTTTAATGTAACCTTTTGGTTACAAACAGGTCTGTTCATAGATTATGTGCTGGAGCTGCTAGAAAGAATCTCTATTTTATAATAATTATTAGACTTAAAGAAAAAAACCTACCGTAAACGGCATTAAGTTTTCAGTTAACTAATCGGGAAAACTAATTGGTAGTCTAAAATCAAGCTTTTTCTAGCTGCTTACTTTAGATACATTATTCTTATATACTTGGCTTGGCTTCAACCAAACTGGTAAGCATTTGTGATCACAACCGTCTCTCAGTAAGTGAGATATTGCTAGTGGCAGATGGGCCAAAAAAACTCCCACTTCCTGAAAGATATTTAACTATTTAAAGAAATTCACCAGAAATAATTCACCAGAAATAGGTCTTTTTTTTTTCTTGTTATCATTTCAGTGAAATAGTTTTCTATTTTATCAAAAAAATCCTTGCGTGCTGTGTTGTTTAGATCATTAATTGATTGATAAGTAAACAACAATTCACCATGTTCATGCAAAACAGACCTAATAAATGCTGAAGGTCCCAAAACCTATACATAAGCTGCAATTATGTCTCCTTTTCCTGCCTCTATAACAGAGCTAACTTAACAATTCTTAAAATCATCATGACTTCACATGCTCTAAAAGTCACTTATCTGTAAGTGAAATTATATTTTGATTTTTACAAGAGCTTTATTGTGCGAAAATACTGAGGGATTTTAATTATTTTTCCCCTGGCAAGTAAGTACAGGAAACCTCTCCTGTCCTCATCTGCCATATTTCCCTTGGGATGTTCCCATTTTCATTGTACTAGATGAACAACACATACTGAATGAAAAAAATGAAAGCTGCTCTTTGATTTTTTTCCCTTCCTTATTCATTGCATGACACCATACCTTATTTCCTGGAACCTATTCAAACTTTATTCTAAATTCAGACTTATACATTTTCTCCATATCTTTCCTAAAGGATCACTGCTCTGATTACTGCACTGAGTATTGCACAAACAATAATGTTTCTTCAAAACTCTTACACATATACAGAGCAAGCTGAGGTGGTGCTTATATACAGTAAAAAAAACCACAGTTTGCAAATAATGTTCCCTGTCTATTTTGGCCAGTCAAGTCTACTTCTGCAAGTACAGCTTAATTTCTTTCTTGTTGTGACCTGTCAGAACAGTCACTTATTAGGAGCAGATAGGAGCTGCTTGCCTGTTTTCCTAGGTGAGTTTTAGTAACCCCCAAGCAATGTCTTGATTAAGGCATGGCAGACTGCTGCATCCAGCTCTTACTGTTATCTCTTAACGCTGAATGGGCTGACAAAGCTCTCGTTTTGCTTGTTGAGCTGCTCAGTTTGTTCAGCAGACTCTTCTGCCTGCTTCTGTACTGTAAAGGCAGGAGCTCAGGGAAGGGAAAAGCTATGCCAACTTTACTGTTGACTGGTAGGATCGGGCTCTTGGAAGGCCTCCTTGGAAAGCCTTCTGGGAGTGGCCAGACCCAGAGGCTGACTCCTGAGCTGTAGCAGGTTCCCTGTGCTAAATTAGAATGGAAAGGAAAAAATACATTCTGTCAGATTTGCTCTTCAACAGACCCTTTCACATAGAAGTAGCTTGTAGTCAATTTCCATTGTCTGTGGACAGAGCAATCCCCAGAGCCCCTTTCAGCAATTGGCACTTGTACAGATGTGTTCACTTGCATATGAATAGGTAGGAGGTCTGGAGAGATGGCATGTAATTTGACACT